>NW_024467867.1:0-560481 GCF_001890705.1 Aspergillus sydowii CBS 593.65
TTTTTTTATATTTTATTTATTACTTAAGAATACTAAACTAATTATAATTCTTTAATTAAAATACTTGCGCGATTAATATTAAGTGATATATATATAAATAAGGTTATATACTTTATAATATTAAAATATTTTAAGAAATATTGCCATAATATATCGCTAATATATTAAAGATAAATTATATAACTAATAATATTTTTATTTTAATTAGTTTTAGTACTTTAGTCTAGTAGAAAAACTTTTTAGTAGACTTTAATTAAATCTAAGGTTTAAATCTCAGATATAGTATTTATTTTTTGAGTTATATATTAAAATTTAAGGGTTAATTAAACTATTAGAATATATATTTATTTATCTTAAATTATAAGAGACTTAAATAATATATATATATATTATTATTTATTAAGATGGATACAGCCTTGAACCCGAGTATTATCAGGACTAATATAAGAATAATTACTATACTAAATTATATAGAATATTTAGCTTAATATACTAGATAGATACTTATTTAAGCCTAAAAACTATATATTCTAGCTATAGTAGATATAAGATATAGCCTATTACTACTATACTAAACCTAAAAATACCTGTTGACTTCAGGGTAGACCTTTAATATAAGAAAAAAATCTTAAGTCCTTTATATTATAATTCTAGATTATAATAACTTTCTATTTTTTATCTAGCTAAGTTAACACAGCAGTATCTTAAGTATAAAAAGAATATATTAATTCTTTTTTAAACCTATCTAAGATAGGAGTAGTAAAAAGTATAAAAAAGACTTTATATTATATAGCTAGAATCTAAAGAAACTTAGAATATATCTTATAAGATTTAATATTATTTAAACCAGTACTCTATATTTTATATTACTTTCTAAATATAAAGTAAATAGGCTGGTAATAAAGGTAGGGTATATTTAAATATTAAGTAGTAATAGTATAGAGATAATAAGAGATATTATTAGTAGAAGAACTTAGATTAATTAAAACCTATAATAAATATTAGTATTTACTATTAAAGAATATAAAGAGTAGCCTTAATTATTCTAGATAAACTAACTAAAGAGGCTGTAAAAGAACCTGTATAGAATCTTCTATTAAAAGATTAGTAAATAGGGCAAGGCTGAAGGAAAATATCTATATAATATAAAGATAGATAAATTCAATCTAAAGAAATAATATTTTTACTTAAATTAAAGGGCAGCCTCTATATATCTTAGAAAAAACTTTTATTCTTTCTAGGTTGAAAGTTTTAGTATTCTCTATTAGAATCATGAGTAGGAAGCTACTAAGAAGTATAAATTAGAATTACTGGAATAGTAAATAATAGTATTATAGAGCTAGTACCTGAGTATATTTTAGAATAATATATTAGGTAATATGTAGAATATTATATACTTATTAGCTTTGACTAGTCTTGATAAAGATAGTGAAAATCTCTTAATAAGAGATTCAGATTATATAAGCCTGTTATATAATATAAGTTAATTTACTGGAGTGTTATTAATAGAATTTTAGTATATTTATAAATCTATATATTCTCCTATATAAAAGTAAATTATTTTATATATATTTAATAGATCTAGGCTACTATAGAGTTCTCCTGATTATTTAAATAATATTTATTAGTAAATTACCTATAGTTTAGATCTTTACCTCTATATCTTATAGGTATTTTACTAATTAAGTGTTCTGGTTAACTTCTATTTCTTTTATTAAGAGATTTCTTTTTCTATTCTTCTCCCTATTCTCTATTATATTCTCCTGTTAGGAGACTTCTTCCTATCTTCTTTATTTATTTAATATCTTTACTTAGCTATATCCTATATTTAGGTTAGAATAGCTCTATCTAAGAAGGCTGCAAGCAGGAAGACTCCTGTATTAAAGTTATATAAACTTATCTTATTAATTATAAGATCTATAGTAAAGAAACCTATCTTATTAATTATAAGGTCTATAGTAAAGAAAGATATATAATTTACTATAAATACTCTCTATAAAGTAACTGATAATAAACTCAGTATAAAGCTTTATTAGGTATATATAGATACCCTGTTTCTTAATATTTAGTATCTTAATATTAAGTAGAGTAATAGCTAAAATCGAGTGCTTAAAGAAGGTTATATTATTAATCTAAAGAATTCTTTTATATATAGTATCCAGCAGGATTCTCTAGAGATAATAATAAAAACTACTCTTTCTTAATTAGAATATAAAAATTATCTTCAGGCTATTTACTAGAAAGGAGACAGCGCGGGTTTATAAGCCAGGCAGGAAATTTTTAACTAAATATAGAAAAAAGTATAAATAAATATAGGCCTGTTTATAATAATCAGAGATATAAAAAATAAGAAAAAGCTTAAGTAACTAATTCTATAGAATAATTAATATTAAAAAACTACTCTAATTTAACTCTTAGATAACCAGGCTCTAGCTGCTTGTAATAAAGAAGTTAATATAAATAGATATTCTATTAAGAATCTAGAACTCTTAATATAGTAAATTCTCTTATTAGAAGACTTTTTAGTTAATAATATTATAGAAGTACTACTAGGCTATATAGATATTTAACTATACAGATCTTAATATAAAGCTTTATAAGAAACTCTAGTCTAATAGTTATCTTATTAGTAAGAAGTATATAAATAGAGAATAATTCTATTTATTCCTAGATATACTTAATATACAGCCTATAAATTTAAGTATATAGTTATTTATCTAAGGCTATTTCTCTTAACTTACTTAATCTATAGTTAGTATTCTATCAAGTATTAGTATTATATAATTATATACTATATTAAAGAATTATAATTATCTTAACTTCTAGCAGTGGTTTATATACTTATATTATAGCTAATTAAAATTTAATCTCTTTTAGACTAAGTATACTGTATTAGCTTATCTTATTAAAGTTAGTCTAATCTCCTATTAGGAGATTATCTATACTAATAATATTTTTAATTATAAAAGCTATAATTTAATAGTTTCAAGGATATATCTAATAAATTTTTTAGAACTTAATATAACTAAATTAAACTTTTAGACTGGAATATTATTATTAAGATTATATTAAAGAGTAGATAGAGAGATCTCTATACTTTATTTTTTCCTATACTAGTAGATTATAAAGGAAGAGAGCTATCTAAGTATATTTCTTATTATTCTATACTCTTACTTGATTAAACTACTTAGCTGAAGCTTAAGCATGCTATAGAAATTAAAAGGATCTAATTCTAATACAGGCACCCAGGATTTCTATTACTTTTTAATAATTAATAATATTATAGTATATATAAGAAGCTTAAAAAATAACAGGAAGATAGTAAAAGGATAGTTTCCTGGTAAGTCTCTTAATAAAAGATTTAAAAGATAATAAATAATTTATATATATAAAGAAGTATTTATTTAAAAAATAAAAAATATTATTAACTCTCTTTACTATCTTTTAAAGTATATTTTTCTTTAAATTAACTAGATATAAAAATACCCAGCTGCAGTATCTAAGTCACTGATTAGGTTCTAGTAATCTATCTATCTTATAACTTTACTTTTTTTAAAAATTATAGCTTATTCTAGGTACTTAGTATCTATAAGAGCCTAGTTAGATAATTATAGATAATAGCTCTCTTACTTCTATCTTAACTATATCTAGTAAAGAGCCTGATAGTATATAATTAAATTAAGGTACTACCTAAAATAATATTTATAAGTAGTAAGTACTTACTTTTCTAGAAGAACTTGTAATATTTATTAATAATAACTCTAATTAGATATTAGATAAACTAGTAAGTATTTAGCTTTTTTTAATCTTCTATCAGGAGATTTATTAGATATATTTAATTAATACTAGATAAAGAATTCTAACTTTAATAAACTTAATATTATAGTTTAGTATCAGAAGCTAAGGATTAAGAAAAATATAGCTAAGAAGGAAGTTAAGGAAGTTAATAATTTAGTTATTAATTTTAAGTAAATATAAACTCTCTACTTTTAATATTTTAAGGATTCTTAATAGATATAAGTTATTAAACTTATACTAAAGCATGCAGGTCCATGTTTCAGAGGAATATTTAAATTATTAAATAATAAGAATAAATAGATTAGCTTCAGTCCCTGACTTTTTTTATTATTACTAATATTTCTCAGGATTAAATTACTGGTACAGTAATAGATTAGAGCCTAATCTTAGTAGAGGCTAATATAAAGAGAAACTATAATTTTAAGAAACTATTATCTATAGATATTAGATTAATCCTCTATAGTATTAGTAAAGCTATAGACTTAGCTGCTGTAAAGGCTATATATTAATAAATTAAAATTATAAATAATATAATCTACTCTTAAACTTAGTCTTATTAACTCTAACTATAAAGTAATATTTAATACCCTGGTAAGTTTATTCTAGATCTCCTATTAGGAGAATATACTAAGTATTATCTCTAGAATAAATATTAATAAACTGTAACTCTACTAGAAAAATATAGTAAAATCTTAACTAAAAATAGCTGGCTGGTATACCTAGACTATAAAGATAAAAATCTATTAAAGTTTATAGATAATCTTACTAATCTTAAGGACTGGTCAGTATTAATAAACTATATATTAAATATAAAAAGGTTTCTTTCAGAGACCCTAAAGGAATTTATTAAGCTGGTTAATAAAATAAAGGCCTAGTATAAGGATCTTTAGAAGTTAATTACAGCTAGATTTATATTACTATATAAGTACCATGTAGTAGTTAATCTTAAGAAAATAACTGCAAAGCAGCTCTATAAAATATTATATTTAAATTAGTAATAAACCAGGTATTCTTCTCTGATAGAGATAAAAGTAGTAGAGAAAGATATTAAGAAGGTAAAAGATAATAAATCTAAAGAAAATAATAAAACTAAAGAGGATAATAAAATTAGAAAGAATAATAAACCTAAAGAGGATAATAAGAAAGAGGATAATAAATCTAAAGAGAATAATAAGAAAAAGGGAGCTAGTAAATCTATAGAGAGTAAGGAAGAGTAATAGTAACTTATACTACTATATAAATAAATAATTTATTTCTTTATTTTAATCTCTAAAAGGAATCTCCTATTAGAAGATTCTCTTTTAATTAGGAAGTTTTTAAGTTTTATTCTAGACCTGCTAATTAATTATATTTCCTAACCTAACTAACCCCTTAAGAAATATATAGATCCTGCTTCTATGTCAAGGGTAGGAGAAATAGGTAATGGTCAGGTAGGGAATCTGTCTCGAAAGGGTGACGGATCGACTAAGAATCATGAATTGACATTGACTAATCCTTGCTCTTCCCAATTACTGGGGACTCGCAAGATAATAAGATAATTAGAATAGTAGATACAGTAATAATGAAGTCATAGGATCGAGANTCATAGGATCGAGAGTCATGAGATCATATGAATTAGATCTTTGCAGGGTGTCCCTGATACCCATTCGGGAGTGTCCCGACGGTGTTCCGTGACATTCTAGTACTAGTTATATAAGAGAAAGTATTATCCTATAATCTTTCTCTACTTAATTTTCTGAAATACCTGGCACTCTTTATTTCTTCTTTAATTTTTTTCTATTTTTACTATATTAATACTAGCTTCTACTCTAAATTCCCCTTTATTACTAACTTTAACTATAGTATATTATAATTTCCCGGGGCCTTTATGATTTAAGGACTTCTATTACTATTTAGATCCTACTTTAAATTCTTAATCTTCTATCTTATTATTATAATCTCAGGATTATTTTTTAATTATTTCTAGTCCTTCTATTTCTCTTACTATAATAAACAGGATTCTAGAAGGCCTTAAACTTATATAATATTATATTTCTAGTCTAGGTAGTTTACAAGCAGTTATTTATTCTTCTTATAACTCTAATAATAATCTTAATCTTATTCTAGAGTTTAATTAATAGTAGTATAATACTAATAGTACTACTTTAGCTAAAACCTATAGTTTAAAGATTACTTAGGGTACTTTATATTAAAGAATATTATAGATTTAGAAAGAGTTTCGAGAAGTTGCTTTAATATAGGATAGCAGATCTAGAATCTAATATAATTACTATTCCTATCTTCTTTAATACCTGTCTTATATAAAGGGTTCTATAACTAGTATCTCTATCTATCTCAGGAATAAGAAATATACCTGGATAATATCTAGTTCTTAGCTAGGTAACTCTAATACCTTAATTAATTTATTTATTTAATACTAATTAAAGATAATAGAACTGGCTAATCTCCTATTATAAGATTATTTACTAATATCTATTTATAGTTAAATAGGAGTTTATAGGAAAACTTTTAAAAATAAGTAATATAATTTATTATTACTAGTTATCTACTATTTTAAGTTATTAAATATATCTATTTCTAATATATAATCTAATTATTAGTACTAACAGCTTCTATTCTATCCTGCTATTAAGTCTATAAATATTTATTTAAAAATATAAAATTAATTTAAGATTTACTTTTATCTAAACTCCCTAAGCAAGGCTGTATCTCTTTAATATTAGATTATTAGACTAGTCTAGATTAGAAACTCTTCCTGGTAATTACTGGTTATTTTATTTTAATAATCTTCTACTATTATAAGATATTATTATCTTTTTAATATCTGACTAGATAGTATACTAGTCTAAACCTTACTACCTATATTTATAATATTCTTAAGTATTATAATTTAACCTCCTGTGTCCTGGTAATTATTATTGATAATACTTCTAATAATAGCAGGATAATAAAGAAGCTCTCTTTTATTATTTATATAAGTATTAATTAATTATTATTAAATACTTTTAATCCTTAAATCATATACCTGTTAAATATATACTACTATATTCCCTATCTAATATATATTATTTAGCTGGCTGTTAGTTCCTTTTTAAAAATACTTAAAGTTAAATCCTTAGATAATAATATAAAATCCTTATAGGTTAAGGGTCAGTAAAATCTATAATATCTTACTGGTATTTAATCTTCTTTTAAAGAGATAAAATTTAAAATCTCTAATATAATATTCTTAAGGTCTAATATTAGGAGAATTTATAGATCTATAAAATTATTAAGTATATTAATAGAAGTCTATAATACTGTTAGTAATTTTAAAAAATATAAACTAGAACTTCTTCTATATCCTGTTCTTTTAATTTACTACAGGATTATAAGATATATTAGAATTTAATATATATAATATTATACCGGGCTCTTTTATTTTATAATTCTATTTTTATATATCTTTTTACTATATCTGATAATACTATTTAATATCTTAAGCTATCTAATCTAGGATAGAAGTATCTAAGATATCTCTTAGAGTTACTATTTCTATTCTATCTAGTAACTCTAGATTTATCTCAGGGCTCTTTACTAATAGCTAAGTCTTTAATATATATAATATTCTTTTTATAAATCTTGAATAAATAACTTTAAAAATAAAATTAAAATAAGTAATATAGAAAAAAGAGATTTTACTTACTCTTAAAGCTATAGCTTTAAAGTTATAGTTCTACTATTCCTAAATATATTATAATAAAGGCTATATCTATATAATTACTGCTATTCTTAATCCTTCCCTTAAGCTTTTAAAGTTTTAATCTTTAAACAGGAATCCTGGATTATAGATAATAATAATAAGCAGGAAAATAAGATTAACTAGAAGTATTATTATTTTACTATTATATAGTATCTATTTGACTTTTACTATTAAATTTATTCAGGCTTGGTCATTACCAAGGAGGTATCTATAGTATATATATTTAATTCTATCTAGAGGGCTAGGATTATATTATAGGGCTGTAAGCATGCCTATCTTACTAATAATATTTTATCTTTAAAAAATAAATTAACTATATATCTTAATAAAGGTCAGTTAACAGCTTCACCCTTATATTTTATATATCTAAATCTAATATTAGGAGATTATATCTAGGTCTTATTCCAAGCTCTAAACTTGCTATACTAGACTAGTAGTATAATAATTTTAATTACTTTCCTACTCTTAGTAGGATTACTTGTGATTTCTTAGCTGTTCTAGTTATAGATATTAGTATTAAGCGCCTGTTTAATACTAGTTAAGATATCTACTACTACTATTATAGCAGGTTAGTATCTAGTACTGTTAAGGCTATTATAATTTAAGTCTACTCTAATTAATTTACTATTATAGAGAAGTATTAATATTATATACTAGCTTAGTCTTAGCTAGAGTTCTCTCCTGAATTAGATCTATTTCCTATAGATTATATTAGTGATTAAGAGAAATTAGAGTCTGATAAAGAGACTTATTATAAGGATCTTATAGATCCTATTCTAAACCCTTAAAATATTCTAGAGGATTCTGATTCTGAGTCTATAAACTATTTAGATATAGTTTCTCTTCCTAATATATCTAATAGTATAGATGAGGATTCTAATCTAGAGAATAATATTAATAGTCTAATTTATTCTGAAGTTATTAACCCTTCTATAGATAATATTACTATTATTATTCTATAATCTTTATTATCTAGTCTTAATTATATTTTATAAAATCTTATAATAGGAGATTTAAATATTTAGTAAATATAGTAATTTATATAATATTATATATTAATCTTATATATAATAAATTAATATACTTAACGAGTATACTTGAATATAATTAGATTGACTAATTTATACTTAATATTAATATAGTCAAGTATAAAATCTTTTTTTTTCTAATTAGACCTACACTTAAACTCGACTTAAACTTGATTCTTGGCATTAAATCAAGTATTTTAGTCAAGTTAGTCGAGTCAAGTATCCAAGTCTAAGTATTCCTTAGTATTATACTCTAAAAGCAATCCTAGTATAACTAGGTCAGCCTATTATTTCTTTATTACTATCACAGCGCTAGCTGCAGCGCAGTAGGTTTATTAGCTGACAATATCCGTGTTCTCTGACACTTAATAACTTACTACTAATAAATTATATTAAGCTAATGTCAACTCGCTACAACTAATTCGGGAGTGTATCAACAGTATTCTGTGATACTACTACTACTATTATTTATTTTATTTACTTACTATTAATATTACTACCTACTAGTTTTATCTTGATCTGACCTGAATAGCTTTAGCTCTGCTTCACAGATCCCGACAATGCAAATACATCAGCTTCATGAATTTCAACCAGATCGCCATCTTGCGACATTCCAGTACTATATATATAAGCCATATATTCTTATTTATTTTCCAAGAATATAATAATATTATTAAAGTATATAATATAAATAATATTTAATAGATTATCTAGCACGTGATTAATATATTATTAGAAACTTACAGATATATTTATTAATCTAATAGTATAACTTAATATTTAAAGATTTTAAAGTTATTTTACTAGTTCCCTACTAGAAGAACTAGTGTTTAGTTCTATATAATATATAATCCATCCTCTACCAATAATATATTATATCTCTGTAACCCCTCCAGAGCTGCTATATTAGTATTACAGGCTCACACCTAGCCTGGTAGCCCTAACCCCCTGTTCGAGGGCCTCAGGGCAACCGCTGTTGATGCCTCCAGCACATACTTCCAGTATCTTCAAGCACATCCTGAGCCAGTGAAGCAACCTGCACCAGCCTGTTGAGTCTCAATACTAGCCTCTTCGTAAAAACGTAATTACGTTACAGGATAGGGCCATGTTAACTCGGTGTCTTGCCCTGTCAATGAAGACTGTCTCCAGATCACCCCACCCGCCTTAATGCCCAGAATAGGAATAGCGCCACCAGCAAATCAAGGCTGCGTTAGGGGCACATTTAGTCTACCCTAGAAAAAGTCCATGCTGGAAATGGCAAAATCGATATGGATTCGTTCCTCCCGAGCGCGACAGAGTAGACTTCCACAACAACTCCGTGGACGACGAAGAACTGGGCGTGCTGCGATCCATATATCGATTGAATTGTACAATTACTCCTTACCATGAAGCCGAGTAAGAACCAATTAAGACGGGCGCGAAAAAAGGCATTGAAATCCCAGGTATGTCTTTCTCACAACACCCCTGGCGTAGTAAACTGAAAAACACACTGACTTTAGTTCAAGGACAATAAGCCTGCCCACGACTTATCAGATACACCCCATGAGACAAAATCATCACCCGCTTCAGCAACCAATAATGTTGATTCAGAACCCATGGTCTCGCTTGACCCCAACGACCCGCTATGGCAAATGTACAAGGACATCGCCGTCAAGTTTGATGAGGTCGAAGATGTTAAGGCAACCGAGGCCGAAACCCAGAAACCGGAGGTTTACTATGATGATGATGCCGATATCCCAGAAGAAGGAGAGGACAAAGTTCCCGCGCTATCGAAGCGAAAGCGAAAAGAATTAAATAAACTATCTGTTGCCGAGCTGAAAGCAATGGTCAGAAAACCGGAGTTAGTGGAGTGGACAGATACCTCAGCGCCGGATCCCCAGCTTCTGGTTCATTTAAAGGCACATCGAAATGTTGTCCCAGTGCCATCTCACTGGTCATTAAAGCGAGAATACCTGTCGTCGAAACGGGGAATCGAGAAACCACCGTTTTCGTTACCTAAATTCATACAGGAAACGGGAATTTCAGAAATGCGCGATGCTGCTCTCGAAAAACAAGACCAGGCGACACTCAAACAGAAACAGAGGGAAAGAGTGCAGCCAAAAATGGGTCGACTTGATATTGACTATCAGAAGCTCTATGAGGCCTTTTTCCGCTTCCAGACCAAGCCAGAACTTACCCGATATGGTGAAGTTTACTACGAAGGAAAGGAGTTTGAGACCAACCAACGCCACCTGCGTCCTGGGGAGCTCAGCCCAGAACTGAAAGAGGCCTTAAATATGCCCCCTGGTGCGCCTCCACCCTGGCTGATAAACCAACAGCGTTATGGCCCTCCCCCCTCCTACCCGGCGTTGAAGATCCCAGGTCTCAATGCTCCGCCGCCCCCGGGTGCTATGTGGGGCTACCATCCTGGAGGATATGGAAAACCTCCTGTCGATGAACACAATAGACCCCTATATGGAGGAGATATTTTCGGGGTCCTACAACCTCAACAAACCATGCAGCAAGGCGAGCCTGTTGAACGGGACCTTTGGGGAGAGTTACAGGAACCGGAATTATCCGAAGAGGAGAGTGAGGATGAAGAAGAAGAGATGGATGAGGAGGATGTAGACACGGGTCTACAAACCCCTAGCGGGCTTGAAAGCCCAAGTGGCTTAGTATCGGCTGTTCCATCAGAGTTGGGCGATGTAGAAAACGCCTCTGGAGAGTTTGATGTGCGGAAACATTACCGTGGTATACACACAGAGGAGTCTGTTGGGCATCGAAGCGCCTTTCATGTCATACCCGAAAGACAAACACAGGTGCAAGGCTTTTTCGGTGGCGACCGGGCGTACGATCTTCGGCCCGCGGATAATTTGCCGGTACTGGGCGCTGAAGACCACACTCGGAAGCGTAAGAAGCCGGGGGATGTCGACGTGTCCGTGGATCCAGATGAGATGCAAGGCAATGATGGAATCAACAAGGATAACCTCCAAAGGCTTTACGAAAACCAGAGGCAGCGTGAAAATAACCCAAGTTGGGGCTTCCAGGAGGACTTGAGCGACATGATTGCCCACGAAAGCAGGAAGAAACTGAAACCCGAGAAAAGAACCAAACACTAGGGCATACCCGCTGTTCATTGGCCATGTCACGGAAAAGTTGTGTAATATCTCATAACCCGCTCGGCAGACCGGTATGACTGCCCTGGCATAGAAATGTCTACGGGTACGTTCTGTTTTCACGGCTTTACTTACTCCTTACCCTCTATCTAATATATTCTATCGACTGTTCGTAAACCCCGCCGGGGAATACCAATTGATCGCTTGACTAGCCTTCTTACAATAGTGGATTGATTTCACTCGATCTCGCCACAGTAAGGTCTTTTCTCACTGTGGTGTACATAAGAGTGTGTTGTAGAGCCTTGTTTATATTTTGGGTCTCAAGCTTCTTTACGTCAACTCTACTTGTTTTCCCTTTGTTTATTGATGCGGCGGTGTCAAGAAGATATTTGGTATATAACAAACCGTGCTGTGCCGTGCAGCGGAATGAGTGTTCACATTGCACTCTCTCGCCACGGTTTTTACCGTGCTGCTATCGTTTCAAGAAGCGCCACCTTCTTATAACCTGCCGCCGTGTCTTAGGGCTATCGTAATATAGTATTAAATGTGGCTTTCGGGTACTTAATAAAGCATGCATGGACTGCGCTGCCGCACAGGGTCATGCCTCGATTCGCCATGATTACGGCTCTTGATACTGGGCTGCAGCGTCGGTAAGGCTTTTCCCTCCTTTCTTTTTGAATGAAAGAACCGCAGCGCGTTTCTAAATTGCGGCGCAGGGCCATGTTGGCTTATTTTACTCGATATGTAACCAAACCCCGTAGAGCCGCTTTTAGACGCCGCTATCATACCCCGAAGAGAACATAGAGTCAGCATTTTGCTTGAAATTCGCAGACTTCTAGCTCTGAAGCGCTCTACCAAAGGTTGTTGCTCCGCCTGAAAACTGTGCGTTACCCACACTGACCAAAGTCAGTTCGCCAACAACCTAACGCCAAGGGAAGTTGAAAGTCTCGCGAGTGCCCGGAGTAGTCTCGGCTGGCCATTATTAAACGGGCTCTTCGCATGGTTCTACTCGATATTATTACGAGTAGGAAATACTTAGCCAAGGACACATCCTCCTGTCCGCAAGAAGAACTGCGGCTGTGGCAGGGTTGTGCCAGGAGAAGGGGACTGGATTCAGGTTGCCGCCATTTGCCCGGCGCTTAGGCACCCGCCTTTACTAACTAATAGGTGCGTGACATGGACTTTGCGCCGTACCTGCTTTTATGAGTCATTGTTATCGATGAGAATCTGTTCAGGGCGTGGCCGCAAATTCCAACGCTAAACATGCGATCGAGGGCGAGAGGTCGGACGAAGACTGATATTACACCACCAATAAAAAGCTTGTCAAGGCTTTGGGTGGTAATACTATATTGGCGAAGAAGACGGTCCTGCGCAAGATATCATGATATATTTCAGAGAAAGCGTGACCTCAGTTCCATGTGGGGCACTTAAGGTAGTGTACCACTCTATGAAGACAGGCGACGCTTGCCGCATTGCATGGCACAGGGAGGTGTCGATTTTTAAAGAGAACTCTGTTCCTCGCAAAACAACCTCTTCAATTAAAGCGAAGGGAGTCCCGTATCCGACTGCCTACCCTGTCCGGATGTTGTATTGGCGCGGGCCGTTCCTGGATGGGGTTTGAATCGACTTATTCAAGACCTCAGTTGACTCCACAGGGTGGGGGAGAGCCTGAATACAGTACGTATTATTTACTGTATATACTCCGTATTATTACTACTCTTGGTCTGACTCCTATCCACGGGTCCCAGCCCAACCATCAGAGCGACGGCCCAATGAAGCGCAATCATTGGTGGGTGGCCAGACCTCCTCAGGCGAGCCCCCTCAATCGGGCGCTCGGACAGCCAACCGTAAAGCCAACCGTAACTTTCTATAATTATGCCTTGTCTGAACTGCCCATGACGGAGCGAATCATCCCCCACCCCCTTCCCGTGACAACTGTCGTCATGTGGTAGATCATCCACTCCCCTCCAAGATCACACGCTCTTTGGTTTCTTGCCGGGCGAAGAATCCGCTGAACAGCTTCCTGAATATAAGAGCGAGCGCTCATCCCACAACTACATTGTAGATGAAGGAGGTCATCTGGCGGTCCCTATCTGTCTGAAACATCCAATTGGTCTCGGATGAAAAAAATTGGCCTTCCAGCTTCTCCGGCCACGCGCCAAACCCCGCAGTCTCGTGAACGATCATTGTACAATAACAATCCATAGAACTTCAGCCCCGTCCATCAGCAACGCACTGACTCATAGCCCAATCTTCTCAGTTTGCGCCTTCCCAGGGGCGTTCTTGGTTTATCCTTCCTTGATTCCATGGTTATCGTCTCACCAGGCTGCCTCTTCCTTGGAATATAAGCGTCGGGCCCTCTCTCTCACTCTGGTTCTTATCGCCGAGACCAGGTCATCATACTTGCTGCCTGTCGCCACAGACAAAGAGGCACTGACAAATCACTTTCACGTGTGCTCAGCCAGTATTGCTAAACTCCATTTCATTGACTACTATAAACACCATTCCATCGCCATCATCCATCTGCACATCTAACCCACTATATATTCAGGTGGTTGTTAGCGACCGTCTCTTTAGCTGTTTCCCACCACAGATATCTCTGTTTCCCCAGCGCGCTATACCGGGCTTTGCGGTCGCTTCGTTCGAGATGACGCCGTTCCCCGCAGCCTCATCATCGCTGGACCCAAGTGCGAAACCTCGCATGGGTCGTCTACCTTCTGTGTCCAGCCTCATGTCCCCCCCAGAGGCTAAACCATTCGAATCCTTTAACTCCCCATTCCCACCTCACAAGCTGTCACAGGATCAATCCTATACCAATCTGATGAAACTGGCTCCAATTGCAGTTGATCGAAAGCGAACACAATCCGAAATGGATCTACCGTCGCCACCCGTGACGCCGTATACTGGGAATAAGAAGGGCAAATCAATCGACCCAGAGCAACATGATGGTGATGCCTTGGGTACTTCGTCAAGAGATCCCGTTCTTTTCCCAAGGAATGCGTCCTCTGAAATTGCCGACGAACCGTTATTTGGCCCCATGCTGCCATCATCCCCCAAGACACTGATGGAACAGCATATTAACTCTCACATGGCAAGGTTCGAAAATAAGCTCAATAAACCAACTCGTGATGAGTATCTTCTGGCTCTTTCTTGCGTACCAGTTGTGTCGGCTCAATACAATCGGAATCCCGCAGCGTGGGCGAAAGAAGAGAGAGAAACCCTTGAGCGGCAGTTGGTTATGATGAACCGACGTCGTCCTGAAGTCTCAGATGGCAGATTGAAAAGAATCGCGCCAGCGCCAACGAAACGGGTGGTTCCTGCTCAATCCCGTGTGCAGCGGACACCCAGAGTAAAGCGCACACCGAAGCCTACCCCAAAACAAAGGGTTTTGGATTCGTTTGACGTACACGTCCCGAATTCTAAGCCTTCTCGTGCCATCGGCACGAGTAGGGATGACACAGATTTTAGCTCCATCAAGGATTATTCGCCCCCCCTAGAGATTCTCGGCGGCAATGCGAAAGCATTAAAGGCGGATTGGAAAGGTCAGATGCTGGACCTTAGTAATGATCCGGAGCGGCACCTGTTGAGCTCAGCTGAGATCAACCTAGCGGCCACTCTGAGGCTTTCTTGTGCAACATATCTCTGCAGCAAGCGCCGCATTTTCGAGGCTCGTGTCAGAGCCTTGAGGGTTGGCAAGGAATTCCGCAAGACGGATGCTCAACAGGCCTGCAAGATAGACGTGAATAAGGCAAGCAAACTCTGGACTGCCTATGAACGAGTTGGCCTGTTCAACGCGGGCTATTTCCAAGAATATCTCAAATGATGAGACATGGCACCGCAGTCACCTTTGCACCTCCTGCAAAGTTCTCATGGTTGATTTTCTGAATTCTGTTTGTTCGGTTAATTAGCGACTCGAATTTTTTTTTTTTTTTTTTTGGCACCATTGTGCTTTAGCACAATATGCTGCATTCTTAGTTCTCCTTTCCTCAGCATACCACTGCATTGAGACGTGTCTTTATTCAATCTTAGGTTTAGTCTTCAGCTTTTTCTTTCGGATTTCATTCATTCAGTATAGTCGGTTGATTGACATGTGACATGGCGATTGGGTTTTATATTTTGTAACTTGGCTTTTTGTTTAATACCTTGAAACAGGCGTTTTTGTTAGGAAATTGTGTTTTCTGTTGCAACCAGTCAGTGCTTGTTTAGTTCATATGAACTCACCTAGATAGAGCTGTGTCCATGGTGTCTATGCTAATTATTTATTATTATTATTCCCGTTGTTAGTTTTGATAATGATCTAGTTTCCCAATCAATGAATTTGAGTGATGCAGGGAAAAAAAAGAAGGGGTTTTGAAGTGCATTGAGGCTGAAGAGGGAGGAGCCGGGAGAGCTCAGATATGTACTACATAGTCCGCCGTGGTCTACCGAGTACTTATGTCTCCACTGGTTAGCTTGAGTCCCAGTGTGGCTGAAAAGCCGAGAATCATCGGAGAATGACAGAATGTACTTTGCGCCTTCATGGGCGTCTCTGTAAATTCCCAAGTATGTACCAGGCAGCACATGGGAGAAGGCGTAGGAGCATTTAGACCTTGTCTACGAACTCACTAATTCCAATACTATTTTCCGAACAGGGCATTTGACACTTATTTCGAGAACAGATACCGACTTGCGTAGTTGGTAACTGCATTTCTACGTCATAGATACTAGGTAGTTTCGTGGACATACTCAACAGGTACTACGAAACGATAGGTAAATATATGAAAAGACATGTTGGGAAATAACAATAAGCTGTATAGTTTAAATGATACTACCATTAGGACTTATTCTGGAAATAGCATTTAGCACCCGACGGGGCAAGAGTTGGTTGTGGGACTGCTGAGCCACAGCATACGAGTCAAGGCGGGCGGTTGGCAGTACTTAATCTACTTTGGTTTATTCCTGGGGCGAAGCCCGCCAAGTCCGCAACTGCTGGTGTCCACGCCACCACGTTTTGCGATTCCCAGATTATACTAACGTCTTTCATCTCCCGTCGCGCTTTCTTGATTGTTCTCACATCTTCTGTCCTCTATGGAATAGGATTTATGAGAAGCCATGTCCCATTCACAAGCAAACAATTCTGAATCTTTCAGTGAGCAGGAACATAGGGGCGATGCTGACATCGATAAGAAACCCAAAAACCGAAGGCCAGCAAGTGAGTGAGCTCCGTGTCCTGAGTCAGATTTCAGGTAATTTATAACGGATATAGATACTGCGTTCCGACAACAACGCCTTAAGGCCTGGCAGTGGGTGCAACTGATCTTCCTCGTTTAGGACAAGACGTTGACGAAATGCAGACCGATTTTGACACCCAAGAGTGTCTTACCTCTCTTTTTTGTCATTGGAGTCATTTTTGCTCCTCTTGGTGGTTTGTTACTATGGGCAAGCTCAACGGTATGGCCTAAATGTGTCACTTGGGCCTCTGGTCTCTGACATTTGCATTTTACAGGTTCAAGAGCTAGTGATAGACTACTCTGATTGCAAGAACGCCAACAACAGCGGCTTCGTACCAATTCCCGATGATAAATACAAATATTCGTTCAAGTCGTCCCATAAGTCACCAACATGGCAATATGATAATGGAAAATGTCAACTGATGTTTGACATCCCGGATACTATCGGACCGCCGGTTTTCCTGTACTACCGCCTCTCGAACTTTTATCAGAACCATCGAAGATATGTGAAGAGTCTTGACATTGATCAATTGAAGGGAAAGGCTGTGAAAAACGAAACAATCAATGATAGTCCCTGTGACCCCCTCAGACTGGACGACAACGGAAAGGCATTCTATCCGTGTGGTCTCATCGCAAACTCAATGTTTAACGACACGATTGATAGCCCTGTACTTCGCAATGGCCATGGAAATTCGCCTGAACCGTACAATATGACGAAAAAGGGCATTGCCTGGGACAGCGACAAGGAACTCATTAAAAAAACCGAATATGAACCAGGTGCGGTTGTTCCTCCACCCAACTGGCGGGACCGCTATCCGGATAATTATAAGTACGAAATCCCCAACTTGCACGAAGATGAGGATTTTATGGTGTGGATGAGAACGGCGGCCTTGCCAACTTTTAGCAAGCTATCTCGACGAAATGACACAACAGCCATGTCAGCGGGGATGTATCAATTGGACATCAGAGATCGTAGGTCAATGGCAATCAAGGTGTTGCCTTGGGTGCTGACGACAGTTTAGGTTTCCCGGTCACTGTATATGGGGGTACCAAGTCCATCCTGATTTCCACAAGAACTGTTCTTGGAGGGCAGAATCCATTTATGGGGATAGCCTATGTTGTTGTTGGCGGTGTATGTGTCCTTCTTGGAACATTATTTACGATTGCGCATCTAATCAGGCCGAGGTAAGGCTGTTTCTTCCTCGTTGTTTGAACGTGAGTTGATACCTCTAGGAAACTGGGTGACCACACATATTTGACTTGGAATAACGAACAAGAGACGTCTGCAACTACGACAGGGCGGGACGAGAGAACCGGGCCGCCCTCCAATTAAAACACTGATACCATCCAGATCCGGGCTTTCCGTTTAGTCTCCAACTGTGTTGTATATTAATAATGCGTGCAAGTGTGCACATTACTCCAGATGGTACCTTCTTTGCTCTTCGTTCTTTTCCTTTCCTTCTTATTTCCAGGCTGTTGGAGTTGGAAACGAGCAGCTGAAACGTTTGAGGCGTCTTTCGGTGGAATTAGCGCATAACGATCAATTGATTTACAAAGTTTTGCTTGTTTTCCCCTCGGGATGCTGGTTGGCCTACCATGTTTTGCAACTTCCGTATCCCTTGCTGTCTCATTCCTGGCTGAGTCCGAAACTCCCTAGTTCGGACAACTAGGAAAAGGGTCGCATACCAATACACGTAACTGCGAATAACGCTGGGTTTTTTAATCCCACCCAAGCCTCTCTGGTAAGTTTTCACGCACCCAGTTTTTCAGACGCCATGCTCCATTTCGTTCGAATCCAAGTCTTGGTCCTTGTGATAACTAGCCTCCAGCGAACATGTTTTGCTGCCCCTCGCTCGGGTCGAGGTTTCTGTGCTACCGCGGGTCCAAATGATTCTTTAAGGGAGGCGTTTGTGAGATTGACTATGCCCGGGAATGACGGCGCATACGACAAGGGAAGTCGGAAGGTCGTGGAGCCCATCGAAATAGAGACATGGTTCCATGTCGTGAGCAGTTTAGCAAATGCTAATGTGGTGTCGGATGAAATGATTACCACCCAGGTTGGTATTGATCTGGGTCCTAATTATCTATCAAGTCATATCAAAACATTAACTGACCTTAAACAGTTGTCGTATCTTCAGGACGCATATCAAAACGCGACGATAAGTTACCGCCTGAAAGGAGTGACGCGTCAGACCAATGACAGATGGGCTCGCAATGAAGACGAACATGGTATGAAGGAAGCGCTTCGTAAAGGAAGCTATAGAACCCTGAATGTCTACTTCCAAACCGATCTCCAAGTTTCGACAAATTCTGAGTCTCAAGGACGCCACCTTGACTTTCTCTCGCAATCATCATCTAGCGTTCTCGGCTTTTGCACTTTGCCCGACCCGAGCATCAACGGTAGTAGTCCGCGTTCTAGCTATGTGAAGGATGGGTGCAATGTACTTGCAATGACTATGCCTGGTGGGTCTTTGAATCATTATAACCGAGGCGGAACTGCTATACATGAAATCGGGCACTGGAATGGTCTCTTACATACATTCGAAGGGGAGTCATGTTCTTCTGACAATGAGGGCGATTATATAGACGATACACCTCAAGAATCTGTTCCGACGGACGGATGTCCAACCCGCAAGGACTCATGCCCGGATATCGCGGGTGTTGACCCGGTACATAACTTCATGGATTATTCGTCAGATGAGTGCTACGAACACTTCACTCCGGGCCAGGTCAACAGGATGCGAGATATGTGGTTCGCAATGAGGGAGGGAAAGTAAGTGCCTTCTCTATACGCACATATAATGACGACGCCGGCGAGGTATCAGCATAATTAGTGGACCTGCGGCCTCGACCAAGTGGTGGATCAAGACCTATCCTGATATATATTATAATTATATAGTAATGTATTTTTTTAATGGGAAAAGGACATGGATTATTATTTGTGTCGGCACCAACTCACTATTACTTGCTGCATACGCCGTAGATCGAGGCGGCGCCCATTCAAAGTCCTCCTTGTCTTCCCCTTATTAATCGTTTGCACACGAGAATTGGGACCCGTTGATGAGATGTTCCTCTCATAACATACCTTGAACCTTCTTGCAGCCTGAGACAAAGTGAAGTGACCTACTACTGTAGTTAACAAGTCCTTCGTGGCCACCATAGGGGTTGGTGATATTAAACGAGTACTTTGAAAAGAAAAGGTAGGTAAAATACAAGATTCTGGTAAAAAGATTTGACCGTTGAAAACAAGGTACAGGCTGCGGAGGGTCCTATCACCTCTTTCGTTTCTTGCTTCGGTCTTCCTCGTCCAACCCGCTTTCTTTGTCCTTCTTCTTGGCCTGATGTTCCAATTCATCCCAATCCTCACCACTTTCTTCATCCTCATCCGCACTAAAATCATCATCCGCACTAGCATCATCGTCGTAGTCGCTCTCCTCTTCAGAGCTTTCGTCTGCAGCAAGCTCGGAATCAGATAACTCAAATGCGGACTCCTCCTCTTCATCAGAGCCACCTTCGGAGTCTGATTCAGCCGCCAAAAACGACCAACCACCGTCGGAAAAGAAACCGTAAGGATCACTGACAACGGTCTTCATAATTGTGGTCCAGTTGAGATTGAGGGGCCCTTCCGTGAATGCAATATCCACAGAGTCCAGCCAATCCTTGACACCTTCCAGGTTCTCCACGGGGATTGTGTTAATATGGACTGGGGCCCGATGAAACTCCTTGAAAACAAAGACCAGATCAAAGTTTTTGAGCCCGAACTGTACAACATTAGACTCGCGGTAATCGGAAAGTTTATTTCATAGCTCACCTGTACTCGCTCAAGATGCGCGATCTCAATTTCATTCAGACTGACAACTAAAAAAGGTGGTTCAGTCAACTGAACAAGGGCATCTGTAGTAGGCTGAATAAGAACGTTTGAGCGATTAGGGACACCGGTGAAGCCGATTTCTCTGAAGGGAATGTCAACATCGACTCCCTCGTCTTTCCCAGCATCCGCTATCTTCTCAGCGAACGATTTGAACTCTCTATCCAAGGCTGCCCGTCGCCTTCTTTCCTCTTGTTCTGCCTCGAACTCCTCCTCATCTCCATATCGATGCTTACGTCGCCGGTTACCAGTCTCGTCGAATTGCATCTCAGTGGCCTCCCTATAGAACTGAACATCTCTTGTCTTTCTTTTACCTATCATGATCGGCGTCTTGAGATGGACGTGAATAAGCACGATCAACTCATGAGCACATGGTTGGAAGAAGAGGTGCTTGACGTTGCTGAACAGTACATCGACGTGTTCGTTGCGGAAGGGGGAAACATAGCGCAGACCGTTTTGATGTATTTCGACTTCGCCAGGTACTCGTTTACCATCGAGAGGCGGTCTTAGGTAAACGTCAGGCAACTTCACCGGGCGGCGATCTGAATAATTGTTAGTCCAAGTGCATTCTTCTAGGGATGCGAGACCGACTTCTGATTTCAACTAGCTTGTCTTGCTCGACCACATCCTCCATCTCTTTCTTTTCCTGTTCGCGTCGGAGAGCGTTCTTCCTGAGTTCAGTGATATCCTGAGCTACTTGCCCGAATCGATCGTTGTCTTTCGACCTAAGGGTTAAATTCCTTAAGAAATGCGCGGATAAATCTTCAAATGGCTGGTCATCTTTCCTCCCAACACCTTGGCCAGGGGAAAGAAAATTAATCCGAAGATAGGCGTATTCTCCCTCGTCGCTTTTGCTGGCATTCTTGATAGTGTTGATGTGGAACGGCACTGGTCGACCCATTACCGGAACAATCACAGTTGATGCCTTGTGATCGACGTAAACTGTTAGATCCTTAACTCTAGCTGGCAACTGATTGTCCCTCTTGTATGACTCAAACCTCTTGAACTTCTTTTGCGTAACGCCGTTTTCATCGCCAGTAGTACCAGCGAATCGATCTAGACCCTCTTTGGTTTTTTTCGTGGCCAATTCCTTCTGATGCTCACGGCGCCTTGCCTCTGCGCCCTCATTGACCTGCGTCGGGCGCTCGGCACGAAGTTTTGTCCTTGTAACATTCCTGCTCGCAATCGCACTCGATTTGGGTTCTTTCTTTTCTTTTGGGGGTTTCTGTGGCTCTTCCTCGTCTCCAAAATAGAATGACACCGAGTCCATATCGATACCGGCATCCTTAGTGAACACATGCGGTCCTTGTTCACCGACCCGAACGGTGTCTGTGATCATCATTGAATAAACATTCTTTTTGTCTTTCACGCTCGGTTCTTCGACGTCCACTAGTCCAACTGTGATAGAGAATGTCATGCCGCTCTTTAGAATTCTGTTGTTCTTTCCATTGAGAACCATGTTGGAGTCGCGTAGTTCGATGCCTATTCCCGAACCGACATTTTTCACGAAGTGAGGTTCGAGTACAGGGTTTTTAGTGCGCAAAAGGCTAAGCGCCTTGTTATAAAGCTCTTTAGCCACCATACCATCGCGAACTTCCTTCAAAACGGCTTCATGAACGCTTAAGAGTAAGGTGTAGTTCGCTTCCTGGGACTTGGTTGGGTCAACAAGGTAGGTACGTCCGATTATTGAACTGTAAGTCTTATAGCGAATCCCGAGCCCAGCAATAATGATTCCCGGTTCTAGATTGCTGTCATCAGATAACGCTGTAAGCTTCAAGTCATACTTCCCGCCGCTCTGAATGACGGGTCCATATGCCCAGTCAATTTGTTGTGGATCGAATTCAGAGGGCAATTTTGCTAGCTTGTTGAAAAATTTAGCATCGTCTATCTTAGCGTCGATACGCATAGAGAGAGTTTTATGGGTCATCTGCTTTTCTTCGTCAAGCAACCGGGACATCTCATCGACGAAATATTCCGACATCAGACCGCTACATGCTCGTGACGCATTTCGTATGGATACCTATGCCAAATTAGCCCACTTACGCTCGTCCCACTAGCTAGGAAACGTACTAGTTCATCAGTGTCCTTGATCGAGAAGCAAGCGGCTGAAAGAGCGGGCGCAATGTCAACTTCTTCTACTTCGCCGGAAATATTCGCATATACGCGTTTCCAGTCTTCCACAAATGGGCCAGCGGTTGTGTTTCTCGGTAGGACACCGACCTTGTTCTGTTCGCAAGCACATGATTAGCCTCGAAAGTCATCGAGCCACATCCTGATAATTTAACTTTTTCGGCATGTTGGAACGCGTACCCCAGAGGACTTTATAACATTTGTGCATTTCTCAAACACCTTGGCTTTTTCTTCCTGATCCTTGGTGGTTACTAATATCTCGACCGGAATCTTTCCGCCTTTCAATGGTTCTAAGTGTTTTGCTGTCGTCAAGTTAGATATAATGTATTTGGAGTATTTAGCGTTGATGTTGAACGATACCTTTTTTTGCTGTCGTCACCACGTACATAACATCGGGCGTAAAGACTAGAAGAGTGGCCGGAAATTCATAGCCGAGCAACCAGAACTGGGAGGTATTAGTGCTAGGTAATATGCACACGAGACAATCATCGGCATACGTGTATCGCATTGTTCTTTTGGAAGCTGTTTGCTTCATCTGTCTTTCCCATCAGAATAACGATTGATCCCACGCCGCCAAAGGTTGGGTGAGGAGATCGCTTGTCTGTTTTCCATGACGCGTATAAGCTTGACAGACGACTGAAGAACGCTGTTTTGTCAATATGGATTTCGTCACCCATGGTGTGGCTGCTTTTCAAGTGACCTGGGGTTTCCAAAAGCCTGTGGTTCGCGCAGCGGTGAGGCTTTGGCGGAAGTTATAAGCAAAATTGTCAGATTGGCACTGGGGCCTCGAATGAGAGGAGTCACTGAATTTCAAGGGAAAAAAGAAATGTTTTGGAGGAGTTTGCAGGTTGTAGCATCGGAAGAAACTGATCACTGTGGATCGCGAATAGAGGAATAAAGTCAGCGAATATCTGAAGTTTTAAACACGAAATGAGAATGGCGCGCGTCTTGAACTTTGGCGCGGAGCCCATCTTTCGTGTTAAATGTTTGAATTGTTTGCACATTAGTATCACCAACATATGAAACTCGGTCAAGAATCGATTGTGGGCTGGTTTACTATTCCTGCTCACTCCATGATTCTCTTTTCCCTCTGTACCTTGAAGATAAACATGCATTATTAACATTTTTCTCCCGAGATTATGCTTCCTTGCCTGAATTATGGTCCCAGTGGTTTTGTGTCTCCTTACGTTCCTGACATCCAGTAGTGACCACAATGCTTTTACCCAGCTCTTATGTTGATCAGTTCTACTGCAATATTTGACCTTAATCTCTTCGACACGCCGACTTTATTACCACCTGAGCATGGACAGATCTCCCGAAGTTTCCCAATCATTGGGCCAAGCGGTAGAGCATCGTGACCGACAACCGAATTTGGAAGACACCTCCCGGCGAAATCCGCGAAGCAATGCAGCCACAGGTGCCTCAGCTGCAGGCGTACGTGCCCTTAGCGCGCAGCTTGTTGCTTTTTACTTCAGAGTTCCCGTAAAGGCGTTTTTCCGCACTCGGGTTGAGTAGGTGTTCACCTGCTCCCCTCGAAGTATTGTTGGTAGGCTAACCCAATCTCTTTCATTTCTATAGTTATATGGTATACTCGCCCTAATCTTCTTTTATCCATCATAGTTGACATGGTTATTACCGTGACTAATGTAGCCCATCACCATTGATCTTGGATAGGCATTTGCTAGAGCTGTTTACCCACATCAGCCTGACGGTGGCCGCTGGTCATTACACACGACCACTCCCGGTTTACTCATTTATGCTATTCGTACTTACGGATGGCGGTTTATACCATATCAAGTTATGCCCCCTCTGTTGGCCAATGCTGGGTAGGTGAGCTGATACCGTTGGTAGAAAGGGAATAATGCAACTGAGTATCTTGCTTATAGGGTCGGAGCTGTTTTATACACGTCTTACCTTCAAGTCCTAGGTGCTTTGTACGAACCTGTTTCACAAGGTGTAAAGCGTACGTATCCACCAGCTACGCCCGCTGATACTTTCGCAGCCGGTTTCGTTGCTGGATCGATACAGTCCATTGTCGCTGCCCCCTTGGATGCTCTACAGGTTCGCCTTCGAACAAATGACATCATTGAAGGTCGCTATCAAAGCATGTGGCATTATGGGCAACACAAACTTCACCAAATCGGATTACGTGGTATTTTTGCCGGATGGAGTCTGTCCGCTTTGCGCGACTCTTTTGGTAGTGCCGTCTTTTTCTCTTTCTTCGAATACGTCAAATCACAGGCGTATTATTCATTTCTGACGCGCTATTACGGGCCCCGTTACTCGCAAAGGGAAGGCTATCTGCACCAATCACAGTCTAGCGACCGCGGAGTGCCACTCATTAAACCCCACTACACTCTGGAGCCATGCTTCTTACTTGCTGCCGGCCTCATTGCGTCTGTTGCCCAGCAGACAATTCAGCACCCAATAAATACTATACAAGGCATTCATGTTGCGAGGCTGGAGTATCTCGATCACCAGGCCACACTGCGTCCTTCGAACCGGCAGATGCTCCAAATTTATTATCTAGCGTACCAAGAAACTTATAAGCGATGCAAAAGAAAGGCTGCGCGGGTTGGAGGTTGGGCAAGATGGTTATATCGAGGGTTTTTTGGTAGCGCGCTTCGTCAAGTTCCTAGCACAAGTGCTGGACTGGTGATTTTCGAGTTAGTGCGCCGCAAATACGCCAGTTTGGCAGATGCCATGTACATACGGAAGGACGGCTATGACATTCTTTTGCCATGATATCTCATTCCGATCCTCGGCCCATTCAACCTGTGGTTTTCTGAGATGTGTCTTCCATTAATACTTTTGCAACTGGCAGTCCCACCGGTATCGCAATTGACTTATTCCCAAGTGCAGGACAAGTGTCAAGTATGTATCACAAGTTCTGGGCCCCACCAGAAGGTTATAATGCGTCTTGACAAGTGCGACTGCGAGATGCATTCCAAACTAGTTCATGGCATGCCTCCCACGTTTTGGTTAGTTCCAAATAGTCCATATGAACAGAATCATACTATTTTTGTTGGCTATCGCATAGGTCTCAATCCCTTGGCCTTTTTTTTTTTTTTCTCTTTTTTTTTTTCTCTCTCTCTGTACTCCATGCTTAGTAGTTAGTTATTGTACACCTACTTAACTACGTAGTAAGTACTAGTACCTGTTAGTTAAACTACCACGTAACTAACCACAGTGTGGGAAACAGCTGCGGACGGAGTGCCTTGCGCAAAGTGCAAACCCACAAGACGAAATCGTGGATACAATCCATACTAAGGGCGGCCTGGTTCCACGCCGGACGCCTGAGATAATAATAATACGCAGTGGACATACATACAACTTAGCCTCGTATTCTGTGGACAAAGCTGAAGGGGTGCGATGTCTTTGATACAATCGGTTATGTAACTAACTACCGAACTCAGTTAATTAGTTGACTAACTAACCAACCCACCCAGACTGAATCTTAGTCACACACCTGAGAAAGGTAATAGAAACCTTAAAGCTTGGATAATATGAAGTACGACTTATTTCAGATATGGATGTCCGTCTTTCCTGAGGATAAACAGGCGCGACATCTACAGGAGCCAAGTTTGAACCAAGAAGATAATTTAGATATTAACATGAGTATTTCCGGAACACTTGGAAATTAATCGCTATAATCAGGCCTGGAGTTCCTTTTGCGGTCTGATGGAGAAGGTTTCTCGGTTCAGACAAAGGCTGCATCCGCCTGAGGCCGTCAAAGTCGAAAGACTCAAAAGTCACTTGTCAAGTTGTCAGCCGTATCAATGGCAAGAGGGCTAGTTGCGTGCAGTCGTACTCCAGCCTTGAGTAGCTCGGTACTGGCCGAGATTCTCCACCTAGAACCCGTCATGGTGGACAAAAGCCTCCCGATGGAGTAGATTAGATAGACTACGGCGGACCGAGGACTACAGAGTTCGCATATCTGGGGTAAGTACAGCCTCTACCGATTACCGAATGACACCAAAAACCTCCAACTGCACAGAGTTAATTGTCTTCATTGCATCGAGGTATTGAAGTCAAGTGTCTTACATGGCCTCCTTGGCCGTTTTCGTAAGAGGATGCTGTTTTAAACGGTACAAGAGCGATACATGTTAATCTCTAGCGTGGTCTGAGGGCCCTATCAGATGACTTCTTATTTTACGATTTCCCCACATCCTGTCTGCCTGCCAATCCACCACCACGCCGTGCCCAGTCGAACTCCCTTTGGAGTTTGGAGGGCGACGTTAGCCCGTCAGAGATCCCTATTCCAAGTTATTTTACATAGCCCAGTTCCAGCCTCCATGAGCCAGCCCATGTCCACTTGTCCAGTTTATGGAGCTTTGGACTGTCAAGTGATTACTAGTGGGTAGGACGGTGTAGATAGCCCGTTCGTACTCGGAGTAGCCTCAACTCTCTCGTTCCCTTTTCCCCGTCTCTATTATTTCATCTTCGATTGCTCTCCTCACCTGAGCCGCTTTAGTCAAAAGACTAAACTAGTTGCTAGGAAACTGTTTCATCACCTGCCAGATCATTGTTTTCCGTGACTTTCCGTCCTTCATCTGTTCAGACTGCTCTGTTGGCCACTTTTCCCACTAGCCTCTCGCCTGACCGTCCCGTTTCGGTTGGATAGCCTTGAATACCATCGTCATCCTGCATCGTTGGTCACTCTGTCTTGTGAGCTGAGTGAAGGACCATATCACAGCATTACCGTCGCCTTTGCCCCATCTGGTCTGATGTTTCCCTAGTTTGGTTGTACCTTGCTCGCAAGTCTCCGCTTTGACTTGTCTCGAGAGTCCTATTGCAGGGGCCCCATTCCAAAAAGCTCGCGTTCGAGGACTTTTTTTTTTTTTTTGGCTTTATTCTCCATCACGCCAAAGACTACCAGGCGGTGTCTTGTTCATCTGCCTGTTTGACGAGGTTGCCTGGCCAAGCTTACGTGGTGGGACACAAGGCCTCTGCATCGGACGTGATCAAAGGTTATCGATACCCCGACTGACTTCCACTTCTCGATTCCCCACCAACGACAGGGCTGTTAACATCAGCCCCCCAACCGCCATCATTCCTTCAACAACGTCATCG
Source organism: Aspergillus sydowii CBS 593.65 (assembly GCF_001890705.1). Classification (NCBI taxonomy): domain Eukaryota; kingdom Fungi; phylum Ascomycota; class Eurotiomycetes; order Eurotiales; family Aspergillaceae; genus Aspergillus; species Aspergillus sydowii. The sequence continues at coordinate 27,945 of NW_024467867.1, forward strand.
CCGCATAGGTCTCCAAATATACCTTTGCGATATTTACGGTCCGAATCCCAGAATCCCTCCGCACGGGTGTTAGAATCTGCGAGCGAGAAGGGCAGCCACCGTTCATCGATTTCCTCGGCCCCCTCTGTCGGATCGGACTTCTCGCTCTGGACGGATACCGGAGATTTAGCAGAACAACTCACTGATGCAGAAGATCCTCTCCGGATCCGCCTCATAGAATCCCTGGATCGTGGGGGCTCCGATCGAGTCGGGTCCAGGGCACGCGAGAAACAGCCGAAACGTGTGCATTATCAAAACCAGCAAAGCACCGGTGAACTTGACCTTGAAAAAATAGAAATACCACAACCGCTTCCTAGAAAGGTCTCGCGCATCGAAAGTTTTTTCGCCGCCATAATGTCTCCGGGAAATCGCCAGCTCACTCAAACGCATGGCTTGGTTGGAAAGCCATTGCTGTAAGACATTCTCCCATTCAATGATCGATGTCTCCTAACAGGATTGCTAATGTGACACAGCTATTTTACAAGTGTTTTTGTATCATTAGGTGTCTTCTTGTTTGGATATGACCAAGGTGTAATGTCCGGAATTATAACGTTCGTCACGCTTGATCCTTGAATCACCAATGGTTAGTCTATACTGACGAGGGAACAGGGGCTGGTACTTCGAAGACTATTTTAATCACCCGTCACGAGCAGAACTCGGGACCGTTGTTGCCATTTTAGAAGTTGGAGCATTTATTTCCTCGTTGCTCGTTGGGAAAATTGGCGACATAATTGGTCGCCGCAAAACTATTCTATATGGATCAATCATTTTCTTCGTAGGCGGTGCATTCCAAACTTTTGCGACAGGGATTCCCATGATGATGGTTGGCCGCATAGTTGCGGGTTTGGGGGTCGGAGCATTATCAACTATCGTCCCTGTATATCAGTCTGAGATATCGGTACTGTCTGCCCTGACTACCTGTTTGAGAATTATACTATGCTCAGAATGCTAACTCCGTACCAGCCGCCTCACAACAGGGGGAAATTGGCGTGTATCGAGTTCACCGGAAACATCTTTGGATATGCCGCTAGTGTCTGGGTCGACTATTTTTGTAGCTTCATTGACAGTGACTTTTCCTGGCGCCTACCGTTGCTTCTCCAGTGTGTCATGGGGTTTTTGCTAGGATTGGGGAGCCTTATTATCTGTGAATCACCAAGGTAAGAATGATTTTCTAGCGCTTTGCAACGCGCGACAAATCATACAATAAGCCAACACTGACTTGCAATATAGGTGGCTTTTGGATAATGACCATGACGAGGAAGGCATGGTAGTTATTGCAAACCTTTATGGTAAAGGAGATCTTCATCATCCCGAGGCTCAAAAGGAATATAGGGAGATTAAAATGAATGTCCTCATCACACGCCAAGAAGGGGAACGATCTTACAGTGATATGTTCAAAAGATACAACAAGCGGGTGTTAATTGCAATGTCTGCACAAGCGTTGGCGCAGTTGAATGGGATCAATGTTATATCATACTACGCGCCGCATGTTTTTGAGTCTGCTGGGTGGGCGGGACGTGACGCTATTCTTATGACTGGGATAAACGGTTTGTCGTATCTCGCATCAACAATCCCTCCATGGTATCTCGTGGATCGATGGGGCAGGCGTCCCATACTCCTTTCTGGTGCCTTGGCTATGGCTCTTTCTCTCTCGGCAATATCTTATTCTATTTTCATTGATATCGGAGCCACACCGACACTCACCGTTATTTTCGTTATGGTCTATAATGCTGCATTCGGCGCTTCATGGGGACCAATACCTTGGCTCTATCCTCCCGAGATACTTCCTTTGAGTATTCGCGCAAAGGGTGCAAGTCTCAGCACAGCTACCAACTGGGCTTTCAACTGGCTGGTCGGCGAGGTTACGCTTGTCCTACAGGCAGCGATAAAGTGGAGGCTCTATTTAGTCCACGCATTTTTTTGCGCTTGCAGTTTTGTTGTTGGTAAGTGTCATTCCATGATCTCAAACATAACTCCCATCTGACACATTCTTTTATAGTTTGGTTTCTTTATCCTGAGACAAGCGGTGTCCGTTTGGAGGACATGGATGTCCTCTTTGGAGATGCAACTACAGCTATGCCAACCCCGGCCACTCAAGGGGAGCGTGGCTCTCTTATGAGTGCGGGCTCACCAATTCCCTCTCTTGACATTAGACGGCAATATGGCCAGCATGGAGCTGAAAGTGCTATCCCCGGATTAAACATCAACCCACCCAATATAACAAGCGATAACAGTGGTAAAAGTCCGCAAACGGCCCCCCAAGGCGAAAGCAGAGGTCGTTCGGAAGGACTAGGTGGGTGGATATCGAATATAGTCAGCCGCAACAGGGGACCATCACATCGTGCACAAGACTATAGAAGGCTAGAAGACCAGGATGCAGAGATTGAGCATTAAAAAGGCTGGTAAAATGCCTGCATATTTGTCACTACGCCCATTTTCATCTACAATATTAAAGACGCTTATTTCCCTATTATCTCCACTGCCGTTTCTTTTCTTTTCCGTTACTTGTTCTCACTACAAATGTTTCCTGCTCGACTTTCCTCCTCTTCTTTTTCTTCTTCTTTTTTTTTTTTTCTTTTGGAATCACCTAAATTTGGTGCCGCGACTCGAATGCAACGGGTTCTATCTTCAGATAGCTGGAGATTGTCTTCAAGTTCTTATCTTGCGGCAGGTGGTCTTTGTTGCTAGGTACCTAGGGTGTGATGCAGCTAGAAACCCAGGCTTATTGAAGTGGGAATGAAAACTGTTGAGCATATAATATAGTACCTATAAGCGGAACTATCACTACTTCAAGGAGCTCTGCAAAGTCTTTCCCGATTGATTTTCAAAACTTATCAGTAGTATTAGACGATTCCGAGTGTGCTCTGTTGGGACCGACGCTAGTACTCACGTACGTTTGAGTGGCCTCGGCGGGGCGGCGAACACCTACTAATATTCTGCCAGGTGGATAGACATCTGGCCAACTCTCCATTATCTGGACTCTTCAGTTCTTAACCTACCCTTGATGTCGATCTTGCTCCTTCAATAGTGACATTCATCCGTTCCTCACCAGTTATCATATATCGTCTGCTTCGCGCTGCTTTTCTTTCGTTCTTTCTTTCTCTCACCTTTTCTCTTTCTTTTTTTCTCCCTCGGGGTACTCAATCCTTGACAACACTCTTCACTTGTCCGTTATTTGATTGCAAAAGAAGCTCTGTGCCGCAGTTTTTCACTAGATATGAGCGTGTACTATTAGCCGCTTATTCTTGATCTCTTTTCTTGATCTCCATTTTCTTTCCTCTCTCGACTCTTATATTACTTGGTTGAAGGCCAATTCCTTATTCTTATCGTCCCTTCGTGTTTCTCGCCAATTTTACTAGCTGAAGCCACATTTTTCAACATGGCGGACATCGGCCTTGGGTCGACCACCGGCGCAAGTTTTGCCCCTGATGTGCGACGTAGGAACGTTCCGCACACGGAAGGGCAAACCCAGACCTCCCACCTGGCTGAACCTGACGATGGGAAGAGAAAACCGCGGGTATGACCTTTTTCTATGTTTGAGCCTACATATTGATCCACCTGGTAACTAATATATGACCTTGTGTTGTAAAGCGAAGTTCTTATCTCTCTGCTCTCGCCGATTGGGAACCTATAGTCGCACCGATACTTCTAACAGCCTTGTCAATGTTCACTCGTATGTACCGGATCGGTCGTTCAAATATTGTTACTTGGGATGAAGCACAGTAAGGACCGCCACGCGTTTATATATATTTCCAGCGCAAATAACAATCCATTTTAGCTTCGGAAAGTTTGGCTCACATTATCTGAAACGCGAGTTCTACTTCGATGTCCACCCACCCTTGGGGAAGATGCTTGTAGGCCTATCGGGCCTTCTTGCTGGTTATAACGGATCATTCGAATTTAAATCCGGCGAAACGTACCCGGAAGACGTGAACTACACCTTCATGCGTTTATTTAATGCTGCGTTCGGTGTAGTATGCGTGCCTCTCGCCTATTTGACAGCACAAGAACTCGGCTTCCGTAGAGCTACAATTTGGCTGGTGAGCTTGATGGTATTGTTCGAGAACTCATATGCCACTATTTCACGATTCATATTGCTTGACTCTATGCTCCTTTGTTTTACTTTCACAACAACGTTTTGCTGGGCGAAATTTCATCGCTTACAGCGTGCTAGCTTCTCCATTGAGTGGTTCACATGGCTTTTCCTAACTGGTGTCAGTATTGGTTGTGTTTGTAGCGTCAAATGGGTTGGACTTTTCTGTACCGCACTTGTCGGTATTTACACTATTGAAGATCTATGGAACAAGTTCGGTGATTTAAAGATGTCGGAGGTTCGTCCACTGGTTTGCGTTTTCCCGAGATTTACTGATCATTTCAACAGGTAACGCTAGCGAAACACCTTGTGGCACGCGTTCTGGGGTTGATTCTAGTACCGGCCCTGGTTTATATCTTCTCTTTCTATGTCCACTTCTTGATCTTGGAGAACAGCGGACCCGGTGATGCGCAGATGAGCTCTCTTTTTCAAGCAAACCTCAGGGGAACTCAGGTCGGCAAAGACAGCCCGCTCGAGATCGCATTCGGCTCAAGGGTTACCCTTAAAAACATGGGATATGGTGGCGGACTCTTGCATTCCCATGTTCAGACATATCCTGAGGGTTCCTCCCAGCAGCAGGTTACATGCTATCACCACAAAGATGCGAACAATGATTGGTTTATATACCCTAATCGCAAGGAACCTCAGTATGATGCAGAGGCTCCCCTCAAGTTCGTTGGCGATGGTGATGTCATCCGTCTCATTCACGGTCAAACAGGTCGTAACCTACATTCCCATAATATTCCCGCTCCTATAAGCAAGAGCCATTATGAGGTTTCTTGCTATGGCAATATGACCATCGGAGACGATAAAGATAACTGGAAAGTCGAAGTTGTCGACGATGTGGCGTCGAGGGACAGAAGTAAAATCAGAACACTTACGACTGCATTTCGCCTGCGACACCCTGTCTTAGGTTGCTATCTACGGGCAGGGAATACGAACCTTCCGCAGTGGGGCTTTAAACAGATTGAAACAACTTGTGTGAAGGAAAATAAGCCTCGTGATGTTTATACACACTGGAATATCGAAACTCACACCAACGACCGACGTATGATTGCCTGTCTTTAGTGTTATGGTTGTCACTAACAGGATTATAGTCCCCCCTGGCGATCCCGGATCGTACAAGTCTCCATTTTTTAAGGACTTTGTACACTTAAATGTTGCCATGATGACGTCGAACAATGCACTGGTACCTGACCCTGACAAGCAGGATGATCTTGCCTCGAAATTCTGGCAGTGGCCGATACTCAATGTCGGACTCCGAATGTGTTCTTGGGATGAGAAAGTGACCAAATACTATCTCCTCGGCAATCCTGTTGTCTACTGGGGAAGTACCCTTAGCTTGGCTGTTTTTGGTATGCTGAGTTTGTGGTATCTTGTGCGGTGGCAGCGCGGCTACAATGAACTAAGCCAATCAGACATCGACCACATTCACTACGCTGGCCTGTACCCTGTTGTTGGCTGGTTTTTGCACTATTTGCCTTTTGTCGCCATGGCGCGAGTAACCTATGTTCATCACTATTACCCTGCGCTCTATTACGCTATTCTAACCTTTGGCTTTTGTGTTGATTGGCTCACTCAGTCCTTAAACACAAAATCTCGCTGGGTGGTATACGGACTTCTCTATATCCTGGTGGCGGCGATCTTTACTTACTTCCGGGTGATCGTGTTTGGAATTGAAGGCCCTAGCCAACAGTGGCGCCATTTGAACTGGCTGAGTGGCTGGCGAATTGCCAACTAGACGCCTTCGTGATTGGTGTACATTATACGTGCATTTCTCACGTGCCGTGCCTCGATTCCTTCTCTTCGTTACTTATTTTCTCCTCTTATGCATGTCTGGTTCTCGTTATTTGAAAAGAGGCCTTTGTATATCTATTGATTAATTTCTGTTTTGCTTTGGTTCCAGCAGTAATTCACGTGTCAGAACGAGGTAATCAAATTTATACAGCTCTTTGAGGCTATATAATGGGAGATTCAAAATCCAAATCGTCATAGGCGATGTATCGGTCTTAAACTGAGAACTCCGAGAAGGATTTGAATTAGCAACAATTCCCACCCAGGCTATTACCGCCTTTGCGCATTGCATCATTCATTCCTAAAGTGACAGTTTTGGGGATTTTGTTGCTTGCACTGCCAGTCGCCCCGAAGCTTTTTACTCCACTTCGGCGGTCATTCAGATCATATTTGCCGGTTTCAATATTGCGGTATATTCTCTCAGCAACTTCGAGAAACGCACGCTCTACTCCCTCACCGGACTTAGCGCTCGTCTCTAGGTACCGCAAAACGTTATTCATGCGACACCACTCTTCTGCTTCTTCCCTAGTAACGCGCCTCTGATTTGCATCCGGACCGTCTCCCGCAAGATCACTTTTGTTTCCCACCAAAATGACAACGATGCCTTCTTCAGCGATTTGGCGTAAATCTTGTAGCCACTGAGTGCATGAAGTAAAAGTTGTAGGTCGAGTAATATCAAACACAAGGAGTGCACCGGACGCGCCCCGAAAATATGACCGTGTAATGGACTTGTAAGTTTCTTGCCCAGCAGTATCCCAAAGAGATAACTTCATTTTTTTCTGGGTCTCCTGGGGTTTCTGAGGGGGTGTTGGTAATCCAGAAGGGGTGGGCGCGATAGAGCCATCGGCATGCGTCGAGGAGAGCTCCTGGTTAGGCGAGACGTCATTTGGGGGATGTATTTGAGGGTCCGCTCCGAAATCTCTCGACGCGGGCGGACCGACTGGAACAATCCGGGATCCAAACTCTACACCGATGGTTACATCATGCGTAGAAGAAAATCGGCCCTCGCAGAGTCGGATAGTCAGCTACAGCGAGCAGCAATTCGTTAACAGAGTGCTTAGCAGGAACAAAGATGATCGGTCGTACTTACGCTGGATTTCCCAGTTCCAGAGTCACCAATACAAACGAGTTTAGCAATATAATCCCATGGCTGTGACATGGATACCGAGCTGTCGTATTTTATCCGTTTTAGAGGAAAGAAAGAGGCAGGTGCGTTATGTGATGGAGAATTGAGTTGCCACAATCTAAACCACAAGAACTCATTTGGAGTCTATTTGCTGGGAACCCGCAACAAACAAAGGCGCGCGGCGTTGATTTTGGGTTATCAGTATGAATGTAAATCAACTCCAGGAACTAGAACGCTGGAGCATATAGATTTGGTCTCTGCCTTGTTGATCGGATACGCTTTTCGATGATGCGATGAATGCCGCTGGTGAAAGGCTGATTGATGATGAGTCAGCTATCACCATGACCATGTCTTATGACGCTACTGCTTCAAACGACGACAACCGTTACCTACGTCCCATTAACTTATATTCGGGCTGACATCCCCTACATAGTATACTGCCTGTTTATAGGTGAACTTCAAAATAACCTTGTCCTACTTGTGTACCCTGTAACGAAACTCATTCGGGCTCTTTTCACCACTTAATAATAGATACTCACCGCTCCAACATCTATCAAGAGGTGATAAGCTACGAAATCAAGTTTAAGGGACCGAAAAGGCACTCTGCCTATTCCCCTCACAGTGGGATATGAGAGATGTTCTCTGAGTGTAAGCAACTTATCCCAGTCTTTTCGAATACCCGTATTTCCACAGCTCATCAAAAGTACGCAGATGCCTCTCGTTTCCTAGCCCAGTCGCAGTCACGTATCGTGGATGATAAACGCAGGAAGGATCACAGCCACATAACGCAAAGGCCCGGGCATTTACGAAATATATCATCACGATCCTTTCTACAGCGACGGGTGGCCGACCCCTACTACCCTGGAGCCTCCCAGTTTTCAAATTTCACTTTTGGTTCGCGGAACTTAGCCCAGCAGGCGCCTCTGTTTCATAGCGCTACCGAGGACTTTCACGAAGAGAATGAAGAAGTTGAGCATGAGCGCGAAATAGCAGACTTCTATGCGCTTCAAAGATCAAGGCGGCATTTCGGAGGCAGTCATTTAAGGGACTCGGAGACTGATGAGGACGGCAGCAACTCTCTTGATGCCAGCACACAGGAAAGCTCTGGTGGGATATCAGAACAACCCAGAGGAGCCAGGTGCGCCTGGCGTGCTAGCAGACAAGGACAGGAGCGAGGTCGGACTGTTGATCCAGTGACAGAGGTAACAGATGGTGAAGTAGGGATACGTCATGAGCGCAGCGGTGAAACAAAGGAAAACCTAGTTGATATCCGCCTCGAAGACACACTTAAGTCTGGTTTTCGTGAAAACGATGGTGACTTTACCCCACTTGACGATGATAAAGCCCCGTCCATCCAGCGATTCCGTGAGCGGTCCCAGATAGATAACCTGGGAACCATTTCCGCATCTACGCCTAACGAGGCAACAGACCAGCTGCTATTAGCAGAGTCTCAATTGCAAGATGATAGAATCTCGTATCAGACCTCCGCAACTTCCGCAAGGATCGAATCTCTCAACCACGATGTCTTTTGGGGGCACCTATTCCTGATATCCTTTGCTTGTGTCTTCGCAACCTCGTTCCTTGTTTATTTACATACATCACCGCCACCAGGGAATAATGGTAAATGGGGTGATACGATTTATTTGACCATCCATGGTTCTTTCTATCGTCTCGGCGTTTATACCCTCGTTTCGGTGTTCATCTCTTTGTTGTGGCTTGCCCTTCTACGCTCATATGTGCGCCCTCTAGTATACGTTACCATATTCGCCGTTCCAGTGATCCTCTACTCTTTCTTTCTATACCCTTTTATTTCAAGTTTTCGTGGCGTTTCGGCCTTTCAGGACAAAGTTATGCGCATCGGATCGTTCGTCCCGTTTATTATGGGAACCGCTTGGATCTATAATGTTCTACGGGGCCGTCATGCCATAGGGAAGGCAATCAGTATCCTCGAATTTTCTTGTCGGATCCTTGCCGCCAATGCAGAACTGTTACTCCTCGGCCTTGGCAACCTAATTCTCATCACCTCATGGACTTGGGTGTGGATGCTAATGTTTACTCGAATCTTCCTTGGGGGCCATTTATCAGAGTCGAAATCCTTTATTATCAATGTTAGCAGTTGGTGGTTGGGGGCTTTTTTCGTCATCATATATCTGTGGTCTCTTGGAGTCATCGCAGGCATTCAGCGAACTGTCACAGCAGCAACAGTAAGCCAGTGGTATTTCCACCGGTTTGCAAATCCGGCACCAACCTCGAGGCAAATAGTTCAAGCGGCAACGGTTCATTCTCTGACAGCGTTATTTGGGACAATTTGCTTATCTAGATTGATGGTGTTGCTAATTCGCATACCTTTCCTCGTGCTGCCCAGGCGTGTGGCCTCGTTACTGGGCTTGGTTGCTTATGCTTTTATTCCCACCCCGGTTACTGCCGTCACAGATCCTCTTTCGCTCACATATGCTGCAATTCATTCTCAGCCACTCATTCCGTCTGCCCGTGGTCTCAGCCAAATGACAAATCTTGTGCCCTCAGTCGCAACGTCATCATTACATCCCCGATCATTTTCTCGGTTCGGCCAGTCTCACTCCTCACTACTCCCATACAGGCTTTCTAAACTGATCCTTCATGCTGCCCGGCTTATGATGTCTCTCGCTCTTGGATTCGGGGGCTGGGTGAGCACTGCTCGGAGCTTGAAGGTGTCTACAAGCGACGGGGTGACGCGCGGCAGCATATACGCGTATATCGTTGGTTTAATTGCAGGAGCCATCGGATGGAGTGTACTTGGAGCTATTGAGGGAGTGATGGCGGATATAGTAGATGCCTTGATCATCTGTTGGAGAAGCGAAGTTGGGTCTTACGGTAAGGAAGCAAGATACTGTCGTGAAGCTGGCTGGTTATTCGGTCAGGATCCAAACCCTGACTTTCGTTGCCCAGCGTAATGCTTGTTTATACCTTCTCTCCAGTTTCGAGCCTCGATTCAAAGTTAGTCAACGATTTGAAGTTTTCAACTACTCCAAACGTACTTTCAGGATCAAATCGTCTGGTCCGGCTTTAGGTATCAGAAAGCGCGGTCTCCCACATTTATAGACTTCTCGTCTTAACCAACGAGTTTAGCCAATAGAACGGGATTTTGAACAATATTATTATTGTACGCTCAACCGCTATGGCAGATGGAGTAAGTATCTCGAACAAAGCTATAAACCGGTGGTATCATAGAAGTGACAACGACTGAAAGAAAAGTAATAAAAGTAGATATGAAAAATTCATACCATGACGCCTCGCTTCCTTTCCTATGTGTAGGCGAAACATACCCAGGGCACAAGTCAAGGGCAGAGCAAAGCAGACCAGCCCATCGTGAATCAATAAATAGTAGGCATCAGGGACTGCAGGAGCATATGTATATTTAATGATATTCAACCAAGGAATTCATCATAAGTATTAAAAAAAAAAAAAAGAAAAAGAAAAAAAAAAAACCGACTATAAATCGAGTTTGCCCTGCCACTCGATATTCTCTTTCGAGCACCATTCGCCTAAAAGCGAGTAACTAAACCGAGCAATTTCGAGGGGTGTGCTGGTTCTCCCGAGTGGTAGGTAAATCTCACCGGAGTAGACTCCGGGTTTCAGGCGTTTTTTCCCCTGTTCAGTGTAATTTCTGGCGCGTTTCGACCAAGTCTCCGGGAACTCGCGAGCAAGGATGTCTTCTGACAGGCCCCGGGAACCATCATACCACAGTCGTTGCGACTCTTTGTAACACTCCGGGAGTCTACTTTTCAGTTCAAGAAAATCCTTTAAGCCTTTTTTACTATCTTCCAATTGAGCAGGTTGTCCGTCGCTTGCAGGGGTGGGAAGAGGTGTCTGTTCACCAGGTATAGGTGTGATTGCCAGGCGTTCGAGATCAAGAGCATGGATAGCGTCGTAAGAGATGGCGCCCAGGATAAGGCAAAGACTATGAAGTGGTGGGTAAGGGAGACTATTCTTTTTCACAACCCGCCAATATGCGATGATGGATAGCCAAGTGGAAGAATCGCCAATCTGCCGAGAAATCGCCTTGGACTGGTCCTCTGCGATGAAGGCAAGGACGAAACAGATAATAGCCTCTATTGCCGTGGCAGCAGCAAGCTTCTCATCAGTGTTTGCGACCTTATCTTTAGCCGTGTGTCGATCAGCAGCATGTTTCAGCTCCCTACCCAAATTTCCGTATTTCTGGTACTCATCCTTCCAAGCTCGGCGCTCACCATTCCTATCCGCACTATTCAACTGGGAGGGCGACTGTGTAATTGTGCTTGGAGAGGGATCTGCCGGCGTTTTCCGAGACCCTGGGTGCGAATGCTCTTTCCTATCACTGGTGGCTGATTCTTGTCGGGAAGAAGAGTGTTTGAGGTCTTTTGCAGGCGTTATCGATACTGGTCTTGACTTTTCCTGCTGTGCTTGACTTAGGATTGGGGTTTGAGGTTTCTCTACACTAAGTCGTGACTCTCTCGCTTTATCTCTTGTCGAAGAATTTGCGCGATCACTCCCCGTAAGCTTCGTTTTCCCATCAAAGCGGGCAGTCTTAACAGTCTGGTCAGACGTTGGAACTTTTGGCTGCTCAGGCTTCGTAGAATGAGACAACTCTGGCTCGACTACATCGGGCGTGGGCGAACTTTGGTGAGAGAGCTTCCTTTTACCAGCGAATTTTAGCAGACCCTCAATGCGCTTCCTGTTTGACCTCCCATACTTCAATCTCACAATTAAGCGAGGCCTCGCCGAAGAAGATTGGACAGGTTTGTTAGCCAAGGTCTGCAGTGGCCTGCTATTTATTTGCGGCCGTATACTGGTCTTCGAAAATGCGTGGGAGCTGGCTTTCACAGATTCCGCGTCTCTTGGGGCACTTTTTTCGGAAACCGAATTAAAGTCCGGGATGTTAGTAGTTATGGTTTCCAATTGCGAAATGTCGCATGCAGACACTTTATCCCTTTGTTGTTTCTGTTTTGTGTTGTCACTATTCACAGTAGATTCCGGTTGCGAGTCTGATGCCAAAGACTCATTCCCGAACTTGGCCAGCTCCCTTTCGAGATCAGGCGGCAAAGTGGGAGATAAAAGTCGAGGTAGTTGGGGAGTGTTTGAAGTTGGCGGGAGGGTGGGTGATAGGAGTTCTGGAAGACCATTGGCATTTGAAGGTTCTGCTTTGGGTCGAGTTACTGGAGCTTCAGGCGATAATTTTCTTTTCTTCGCAGGAGCACTATCTTTGACCTGCAGGCCGTGCCGGCCACGGTCGCGCTCCAGAGGGCGCTTGCGATCTACATGCTCGGAATCCAATTGAGAAGGGGGGGTTGGAGAGAGATGTGTCTTCGGTGGCTTTTGACGCTTGTCGCTAGTAGGGATATGTTTAGAAATATGGTTGTCACGGTGGGCGTAGAGGGTAGGGCCCCCTTGGCGATCTGGGGTGTCCTGGCTCAGAGGTGAAGGTGAAGTGCCACTCTTTCTTTTATTCTTATAGTCGTGTAGGCTGATTTTTCTTTTGGTCGAACTGCTAGATGGCGTGCTAGTGGCACTTTGAGGTCGCGATCGCGGGTCGGCCATTACGCTCCCTGTGGCGTCGGACCAATCGCCCACGGCTACCAGGAGAGAATCACTTTCGTCGTGGGTCAAGAATGTCATATATTGTAGCTGTTGTTCCTCTGGGGCGAATGGCCCGTCATCACTCACTGTCCAATTGTTGACAATGCGGTGGCCAAGTCGAAAGGGAACATCGGTGGGCACTGTGAGGAGAAAAGGATAGAGAGGCAGGACCTTTTCACGAAGACGCTTCAGTCGCCAATCGATCGGGTCTTGTTCAGAATATGTCGATCGTCCACGAATAGATGCCGAAGGTCTTACGGAGTTATCGGTGGAACGAGGCGACATTGCAGTCTCGCCGGTGACGTGAGGCCAAAAAGCTCAGGCGAGGACTTCGTTCCTAATATTATCTTCTTTCAATATTCCAACTAGTCTGACCGTCCGAGCACTGCAGCGAAAGTCACACCGTAGATGTGAATAGATGGTACGATTCGGCGAGCCCAAGTAGACGAATGATGCAGACGATTTAATGAATTAACTTCCCCCCTCCCCCCATTCAAGCTGTGCGATAAACTGCGCTGTTGTTGTCTGCAATATCGACAAACCATGGATCGAGTCGCCGGTTGAGTCTCATCGCACCAGACAATCGCGGAGAAAGAGACCCGTTTCCGAAGCCAGCAGCAAGGGTCCCTTTTTTTTTAAAAAAAAAAGACTGACGCAATCTGCGATCCCCGGGTGCGAAATATATAGCGAATGAGGATATGGATAGGGCAGTTGTCATAAAGAGAATACGTGTCGCCCGCAACTGAAATCAGCGACGATCTGCCAGCGAATGGTCCTGAGAAGCTATTGCGCAACGCCGGCAGCCATTGGGGGATTGAGGCCTCCTCCGGCAGTGTCGATGTATAGATATAAGGTCATATATCCAGAGTCTGGAGGAAAGAGTGAATGGAATAATGATAAGCAGATATGAAAGAGAGAGAGACGGCGACCTCCCTCCAAGGGTGTGGCTAGGTAGGAGTAGAGTCCGGAGTGGCAAGAGGGACGGCGGGAGCAAGTGACGGTTGGTTTCCCTCTTTCACTTTCACAACTTTGGGCGGAGAGGCTTGGCAGCACCCTAGGTTCGTTTGGCCCTACATCGAAGGTTGGCTTTTTGTACAACTCTCTCTCTCTTGATTCTCAATTACAATGTCAAAAACATATTATATGGCTCTGCGAGGCAAGGTACGTTTAGGTTGGTTGAAACAGCTTCATCGCGCTTCATGTTATCGTCAACATTCATCACAACGACAACCTACTAATGCCTAGCGAGTGGGCAAGAAATTGCCGGATCCTGGAGACCGTAACGGTAGCAGCCTATGTTTATTGATTCCAAAGTTGTAAGGATAGTATCGTTGTATGCATCTTCTCTACGACCTATCATCGGCCGCAAACTTCTCTTGCCAAAAAGCTCTGTAATGCTTCTGTTCACCAAGACGGGAAATTTTATCCACCTCCTCAGGTGTTAGTTGGAATTTGAGAACATCCAGATAAGCATTAAGACGTGATTCTTTCGCGCTGGTTGTGATAGACACGGTGCCTCGGTCAACCGACCATCTCAAAAGAATTTCTCCCTCTTGAACACCATACTTCTGTGCCAATTTCGACAGGAGCGGGTCCAAGGGGCCTCCTTTGGCTCGAATGATCGGCGTGAGGGGTCCATAACTGGCTGTTGCGATTTCTTTCTTTTCGTGGTATGCGACGAGAGAACCATGCTGCAGATATGGATGATATTCTATCTGATTGATTGCTGGTGGAATCTTTGCAGTTTGCGAGATTGTCTCCAGATGGCTCTCAAGGAAATTGGATACTCCAATGGCGCGAGTTCTGCCAGCTTCCTTCACCTTTTCCATAGCAGCCCAAGCACCCTGAAGCTCAGTTGGGGATTTGGCGAAGAAAGGCTGATGTATTAAGTAACTAGGTACAACATTCAACGATCAATGCTTCGGTTCAGCAAAAAGGGAGGGATGCATACAGGTCAACATAGCTCAATTGGAGCTTCTCCAAGCTGGCATCAATTGCCTTGGGAATATCGTCGATATTTTGATTGACCTTTGTTGTCACAAATAACTTTTCTCGCGGGACACCACTCTCTTTGATTGCAACACCTAGTTCCCGCTCTGTGCCGTAGACCTCGGCGCCATCCAAGTGGTAGTATCCTAACTTGATAGCTGTTTTGATTGACTCGACTAATTCGCGATTCACGGTAGTATCTTGGCCTCTTTTAAACCAAGCGGTGCCAGTTCCGTATCCCACCTAAATCGTCGGTTAAAAGTAATTTTATTGGAAATGAAACTAGAAGCCTTCCTTACCACTGGAATTAAAGTTCCATCGCTTAACCGGATGGACGGGATCGGTTTCAAAGAAGTCATGGTTAGATCAAGACGGATTGCACAACTCTGCCTACGTCGTAAGAACCAAAGTCTTAAATGTTTTGGTCCACAGCGTGGAAGTGCGCGCACCGGCTTTTATGTAGACACGGGGAACGGGCCGGATCGCGGAGTACTCTGCGAAAATGGTCTCAGGCTGTGGGGAGAAGGGCGGCACCGTTCCGTTCAAGTCTGGCTAAGTGGCTAGACGTCTCCACGGTTTGAATATTGAACGGTTTATCGGCTGCTAGTCTATTTGCCATGTTTTCCTCGTCGGTTAGCGAGCCAGCGAGCGATGCCGTCTGCGTCTTGTTGTTGATTAATAATAGCAGGCCAGGGTGAGAATGGCTATCAAATTTCGGCGGGAGATACGGTACGAGATGCAGCTGCAGACGGTGCGGGACACAAGCTCCCGGCCCTTTTTAGGCTACTTTCATATGAGCTGATGAACCAACTTCCGAAAGATTACTGGCTTAGCAGTCGTGGAATGTGCTCACAATAACCTCAGGCCAGGTTATCTGCATCCTTGCGCTGTGGGAGAATATCGAGTCTGATTTAGATATGATGTCACATTCGGCTTTCGTCCTCCCGCGACATCTCGACTCGACTCATTAGTAACAGAGGATAGGAGGGGCGACTTGCAATCAGTAATCAAAACTTTGGCACAATCTAGTTAAATCGTTATAATCCTCCCAACCTTTCATAAATTTTTTTTACTGACTGCGCGGTTATATGTCTTTTCGTGCCGCCTTTTCGCATTCACACGTCCGGGGACGTTTCCGCAAAATGGCTTCGCAACTCTCCAACGTAGACACAAATCGAGGCCTTTCGATAGCTGGACTTCCAAAGTCGAATGTATTCACGTCAAAGCTTCCTACAGACCCGGCCTTTGAGACACCCGACGTGTCACACAAAGCGCAGAGGGAGAGATTATATCCGCGCACCGTGAAGGGAGCGTTCTTCACTTTCGTCCGCCCTGAAACAGCAGAAGATCAAGAGCTTCTGGGGGTCAGCCCCAGGGCAATGAAAGATCTTGGACTCAAAGTTGGTGAAGAGAATTCGGCACAGTTCAAGGCTGTGGTCTCGGGAAACGAATTTTTCTGGGATGAGGAACGCGGAGGGATATATCCATGGGCGCAATGTTATGGGGGTATGTTGCTGGCGTCACCCAGCCAAGACTGTACGCGAGCCATGATCGCTAACTCATTCCAGGATGGCAATTGTGTGTCGCTTAAAAGTTCCTTGACAAATGTTAAATGCTGACGATACACAGCGGTGCGTGGGCTGGTCAACTCGGAGACGGTGTAAGTTTCGGTAAACTCCTGGAGGTTGATAGCAAAAGCTAAACATCAACAGCGCGCGATCAGCCTATTTGAAAGCACCAATCCAAAGACGAATATCCGATACGAAGTCCAACTCAAAGGAGCTGGCCGAACACCGTACTCCCGGTTTGCGGATGGAAAAGCTGTGTTACGATCCAGTATTCGCGAATATATAGTATCAGAAGGTATGATGGTCTCTACTTATAGACATCCCCGAGCTAACCACCATATATGTGCGTAGCGCTCAACGCGCTCGGAATTCCCACCACTCGAGCTTTGTCTTTATCTCTCCTACCCAAGACAAAAGTTCTGCGCGAACGCATTGAACCTGGCGCTATAGTTTGTCGTTTCGCTGAATCTTGGCTGAGGATCGGAACATTCGATCTTCCACACTCTCGTGGTGACCGTGATTTGATTAGAAAGCTCGCAACTTACACTGCTGAAAATGTGTTTCAAGATTGGGAATCCTTACCGGGGGCAGTATCTCTTGGGAAAGACCAATCACCGGATGCTGTGGAGAACCCTACTCGCGGTCTTCCATGGGACAAGGTACAAGAACACCAGAATGTGGAAGAGAACAGATTTGCAAGACTCTATCGAGAAATTGCCCGGCGTAATGCAAAGACCGTGGCCGCTTGGCAGGCATACGGCTTCATGAACGGAGTTCTAAATACAGACAACACATCTATATACGGGCTATCACTCGACTACGGCCCGTTTGCTTTCATGGACAATTTCGATCCGCAGTATACTCCTAACCATGACGATCATATGTTGAGATACTCCTATAAGAACCAACCATCAGTTATCTGGTGGAACTTGGTGAGACTAGGCGAGTGCCTCGGAGAGCTCATCGGCGCTGGCAGCCAGGTCGACGAAGAAACGTTTGTGACAAAAGGAGTCACAGAAGATGCAGCTCCAGCTCTCATTAAGCGGGCGGAGACCATCATTGAACGAACCGGCGATGAGTACAAGGCAGTTTTTCTGAACCAATACAAGCGGCTAATGGGCAAGAGACTTGGTCTCCAAACCCAAAAGGAATCGGATTTCCAAGAATTATTCTCCGAGCTCCTTGACACATTGGAAGCATTAGAGCTAGACTTTAACCATTTCTTCAGACGCCTATCATACGTGTCTCTCGCTGATCTCACAACAGAAGACGGAAGAAAAAGGGTAGCACCTATATTCTTCCACATCGAAGGATTTGGCGGTATAGGATACACGGAGGACACCGCAAGAGAACGTATCGCCAAGTGGCTAGACAGGTGGCGCCAGCGCGTCATAGAAGACTGGGGCTCTGATGCCACTGCCGATACCAAACGACAGCAAACCATGAAAGAGGTTAATCCAAACGTACTCAGCTCCCTTTCCTTCCTTTTCGCACACAGTGCAACTGACAATATTTGGACCCTTTAGTTTCTCCCTCGTGGTTGGATCCTCGATGAAATTATTGAACGTGTAGAACGTCGTGGGGATCGGGAGATCCTCGGCCGCGTGATGAGTATGGCGCTCGATCCATTCAATGAAAAATGGGGCTTGAATGCAGAGGAAGAGGAACGGTTTTGTGGAGACGTCCCAAGATTTCAGAGGGCTATGATGTGTAGCTGCAGTTCATAGGGCACATTGGGTAAGTTGATTACTATGTATACACTCAATTCCGAACATACGATGGAGGATTGTCCATGTACACACTAGAGACAAGCACTTGCTGTTTAATATTAGTGGACTTGTTTGTTTTCTCCAAGTATTATGATGAAAGCAGGCGTGAAAAGAAAGCAAAGACAGTGTGTTAAAAGTCAATATGAATTTTCTTCTTCAAAGGCATAGACATCGCGCACAAACCCTACCCTTCTACCTTTTTTCCCTTTTCCCTTTTTTTCTTCTTTTGGCCCCGTCCCTCTCATTGCCTTTCAATGTTTTTGTTCCCTAAGTCTTCTGCAATACACAAGAGCATCCATCCCATTGATCCATCCATCCGCAACCGAGAGGCCATCTCCACAGTTTTGAACATCAATCCGCCCTGTCTCTAATGGCTTCGGAGATTGGCAAGGCAGGTAAGTCGTAAAGGCATGACTCAATAGTACAGAGATATCTTTCGAATAGATATCTTGGTTAACCGAGGGGGTCTAAACCATTTCGGAACCAGGTCCATAAAGCCAAGGGGTTATGACTTGGCTGACGGGGTTTGAGCAAACGGAAAGCAAATCGTCACGAATAGGACGGGCTAGATAAATATCCCTGAACCCTGGTTCAATGTACAAAATGGAGGCGTAAAGGAGACAAACGAGCCGACCATATGTCAACTAGTTGTTGGGGCAGGCACTCTGGATATGACCAGGTTGCTTGCAGTTGTAGCAAACCCGCTCGCCTTTTGCCTCTGTGGGACAGTCGCGCGAAACGTGGCCGACCTCTCCGCCTGCATTGTCCATGTAAGCATGATACGCAAGCAAAAAGGCGAGTATGTAATCATCTAAAGGGGCCAGCTTACAGTTGTAACACTTCTGACCATGAGTGCAGTCACGGGCCATATGGCCAAAACCACCACAGGAGTAGCAGGTCTGCTGGCGACCACCATAGCCACCGCCACCGAAGCCACCTCCATAGCTGCCACCTTGAGAGCAGTTCCTAGCAATGTGACCGACTCGACCACACTTGTAGCACTCCTGGCCGCCAGTGGGGCGGTCGTTTTCACCAGCTTGGGGACATTCGCGAGAGATGTGACCGACACCGCCACAACGATAGCAGGACTTCTCCTTAGGAGCTACAGTGCATTCACGGCCTAGAGCGACGCGAGAGATTAATTTCTCCGGTATAGCGATGGATGGGAATGGTACCGGGTTTACTTACTGACGTGTCCTTGTCCTATTGAAGTCGAAAGACGGTGTTAGAAGGAAACAATAACCAAGGACAAAGGAGCAATTGCTGCAATGAAGGGGGGCAAACGCTGCATACCACCGCAGTTATAGCTATACGCAGAGTGTTAGAAGACAAATTTTCGAGCGAACGCATTGCGAACATACCAAGTAGGAGTTCCCTTCTTGGGGCAATCGCGGGCCTACATGGTCAGACATTATGAGGTTCAAAAGGCCTGTTAAAGGTGAAGCAATGGGATTGGAATTTACCTGGTGGGTTGCCTCGCCGCCTATTGTTCAAAATGTTAGCCGGGTCATTTTTTCTTTTCCTTCCACCAAAAGTCTCGAAGCAGAATATGAACCCTCAACGCTGCAACATGCGGTTGCACATCGAAGTTCACAGTCGAAGCAGTCGGGGGAAATGAGAATCAAGATGACCGGGGAGGAAGGCGAGGGAAAAATGGAAGATCTCCTTGTTTTTTCCTTCTTCCTTTACAGCTTGAATTTCAAAAGAAAGGAAAGCAACGGGGACAAATCGAGCGCCAATGGCAGTTTGCAGATCAGAATTTTTTTTAGACTCACAGTTAAAGCATACACGACCTCCGAAGCTCATTCTGACGTTTGGAATATTTATTCAGAATCAAAGAAGAAGTGTTGTTAAGCGGAAGGGAGTTTTGTTGGAGGGGAAAAATCAAAGCAGAAATTTAGTGATTTGCAGTGGCGGAAAGAATCTTGATTGCAGATAAACGGAGATAAGTAGGCTGGCCTTGTTGGTGCGGGGGCTCTTAGTTTGGGGCCCTTTCGCGTGGTTCTGATTTCTTCAGAGTATTCTGCAATTGCTCAGAAGGACGTAACCTCGCGTTTTGCTCGTTGCAGGAGTTCCAACCTGAGGTTTTCCCCTCGTCCCTCTTTCCTATTTTCCAGCTTCTTGCTTTCCTTTGATGCTGGTCGCTCCCATTCTCCCAACTCGGAAGCACCCCCGCCCAATGTCTTTCGCCAACAGCAAACCTAGCAAAGGGTGCCAAATTAGCTGGGCATCCTGTTATAATGCCCTGTTGCTTGGCTGGAGATTAGAAATTCTACATCATGGGCCCGGTGCCTAACAAACGAACGACCAGAGTGAGCAAACGTAAGGACATTTTTTCCGAGAACCAAATAACCAAACCGGTCCAATGTAAAATTTAGATACAATCAACGGGGACTGCGTAAATCGATGGTCAGATCAACTTTGGGTATATTGTACGTATGCAGGTTGGTTGTATCATTGTGTGACCAGCGGGCGCCAACACGCGGGGCGATAAAAAGGAAAACATCTTCCTAGCCTCCAAAGTAAGTTCCTTGAAAGAGAATTGAACAATTATAGAAAAGGATCAGAAAAAGTCCTTTGGGCTGTGATCACTGTGATTATAATATATCCACCTTCCAAGGTCCTCAAAACATCTACCTTGGTAGCTAGGTTGAAGATGCAGTTTAAGCAGATGCTTCAAGCAGTCCCAAGAACACGAGGTTTGCTCAGAACGGGCCATCCACTTATTCTCTCTACTTTTCAAAAGGTCCAGCCTTCCGTCCCACCAGCAAGAGCTATCTGAAATCGTAGAACTCGAGGAGCTGAGATCCATGTTCCTTTTCTCGAAGTAAAAGCAGTCGTTCGTCGTCAAATCCAATGCAATCTCGCGCTCGGGCCGTTTTATTGGCCATGTTCGCAGATGGCGATTGAGCTCGTCTGAAATCACGGTGGGATACCCCAGACAATAAACCGGGACCTCCCCGACCTTGCGGGTGCGGTTGGTTTCCAGGCTTGACTTTAATGCTAGTGTCACCTTGGAACACCTTTTGGCTGCCAAAAGACGATATCAAGCTTTCAAGTTCCCATATCCTGACCTCATCTCCATGTGAACTTACAGAAATTGCTTTTCCTCGGTCGCTCACTTGTACTGCCGAAACAGAAGACGTATGACCCCATAATCTTTGGCCTCCTTTCACAAATAGATTGCTCGACGAAGACACAACAAGGTATACCGTGAGAGTATTGTCCGCGTGCGACGTTAGGAGATACGGATGAGAGTACGAAACAGATGTAGGTGGATCATGATGTAGTATAGCAGGCATTATCGGTTTTGCACGGGGGAATAGGATCGATTCGACCTCTGGGGTCAAAGCCTGCCCGTTGATTGAAGCAGGCAGGCGACATAAGTGCAATCCATGCTGCGTATCCACTGTGGTGGTAAGTCGTGACTTGGTTTGCCGCCCGGTTTTGTCAAAATGTAATTCTTGAATCCCTAATGACCACCCGCAGCCAAGGTGAAGGAAGCTGTAGACTATAGAAGCGATTATTTCCGATCCTGCAATGCGAACAGAAAGCGACATTGGCGATAGGACGCTATCCGCCTTTAACGATGCAATTAGAGGGGCGTCGTCACTCCAGCTGGAATTATCAGTTTCGAGCGGTAATTTATATAGTGACAGCATCATATGCTTTGAGACGACCATAAGATACGGGTATGAAGCAGCCATGGCCGTCACCGCGCCGTGAGCGGTCATAGTGAGAGAAAAACGTATGTCTAGTCGCAAGCTCGTCGAATTCATTTCGTATACGGTGAATACGCCATTGTCGAACCCAACCACAATTTGGATGCAATTCTTCTCCGGGCCACAGGTTGCAGTTAACGCAGTCGGAGCCGAAGGGGATTGCGACCCGAAGCCCAGAAAATGAAGACCAGCATTGCACCTTTCTGGACTCTCTACTGACCAAGCCCTAAGGCCCCCATGAGAGTCCGCAGTAAATACATAGCCAGCACAGAGTGTTGCCAGTATTGGTGGCTTGGGTGGCTGGGGGATTTCGACCTGGGTCACTCGGCACGTGCCTCTAGACCAGTTATGTCTAAGCTGATATTGTCGCTTCCAATTTGTGACTTGATTATTCTGATCCAGGTGGCTATGGTCCAACCATGTCGATACTCTCGGGGAATATTCGAACTTGGACTGAGGAAAAGATGTGCGCCGGGTTATCGCTAATCGGCGCGCGCGGGGCCGTACCCATTTCGCAAAATATTGTCGTTTCCAGAGCTCAGAGTCTCCAGCAAGAGCATAAAACCGATGGGATAGGCTATATGTAATAGTCATTAAGCTTTGGAATAGAATCTGTGCGGAGAATATACGGACCTTTGGCAAATAAGAAGAGCTGGTATTGGCAGGAAAGAGAGTATATGAAGCAGGATCTCATTGCTCAACGAAGACAGCTTGTCGGTCTGAAGTCCAGCTTCGGTTGTGCGCGGACGTTTTGGAGGTGGGTGATTCGAAATCTCGTCATCATTGCGCCTTTTTGACATTTTGCAGCGTCCATTGCTGTGCAAGAGGGCGTGAATTTGCCAATATCGACATCGCCAACAGACCGAACTCCTTATCAGAGCGCGATAAGCGATAAGCCGAAGCCGATATTACCGTACAGTTAACACCCCTGTAATTTCACTGTACCCGATACGCGATACGTCATAGTAGTAAGTCACACCCTCAACAGTCAAAACACGCGTTCTATCTGCACATACTCGAAGTTAAGAACACCATCATCCAGTGTTCTCTCATTGTTGTTCTGAATGGAGGTCATACAACGACTCCATATATCTGTTGCTCAAACTTTTGAGAACTGTTTCGATACCGCTTACAGGGATTTCAATACAAAGCTCGCCGCGTACGATGCACGCGTCAAGGATGCAGAAGAAAAAGCCAAAACTGCTGATGAGGCTCGCCAGAGGACGGCCTCTGAAGCGGGATTGCTAAGGCACAAGATATTTCTCCTACAGGAAAATATGCGGCAAGGTGAAGTTGATCCGAAAGAGCACCAGAACGCCACCGAAAACGAGCTTCAGTTAGATGATAAATATGAACCACGGCTTGTCCTGGGAAACAAGCACATCTCGGATATGGATGCGGCTGATTTGAAAAGAATCAGCGATAGATATACCGAAATATACGAACAGGCCGGCATGCTCGTGCAAGCTTCGAACGATCTTAAAAAACGTGTCAAACGTCACAAGAAAAGGCTAGAGCAGTGGCAGAGCCTTCTTCAACACCAAGAGTTTACTTTTACCGTTAATGGTAAAGCCGTCAATTTTCGACGAGTTGAGTCAACAAGTCCAATGAATCCGTCGGTGCTGTCACCTAGGCTGCCATCCCGCATACCCAATCCATTAAGAAGCCCCGACAAAGACTTGCAAACATACATGTCGATTAGGAAGCCAACTACACCAAAGCTTGAGGTGGCTCACAAACTCGACAACAGCGATGATGGAAACGAATGCGACAGGACAAGTGAGCAGTGGTGGCGGAAAGAGCACCCAGAGTTGACGTCCACACCGTCAGATGCTTCAACAGACGAGTTGCCGCCGGACACTCCTACTCGTTCAAGCGCACGCCCCGTAATGCGGAAACGAAAACGCTCTGCTCCAGTACAATGTCCTCCAGATAATAAGTTATCTTCTAAGTGCTCGAGCGATGACTGTACGGAACATCCTATTACGGTCAAAAGTGAGACATTGTCTTCTAGCCCTCTAAAAACCCATTCTCCGCAAGGCAGGCCACCGGGAACTCAGGATCTAGATGATATCGGTGACACTGTGACTACTCCTACCAAAAGAGTCCGCTTTCATAGGAATCATGATTCATATGCTGCCCCGGAGAACCCCTTGGTCAACACGGAATCGCCTTGGTCCCAACATATGGTGCGCCCAAACTGTACACATGAGAGCAATCAGGCAAACCATGATAAGTCAAGGGCACTTCAGCCTATCAATAGCAACTTGAGGAACACAAACGGTCTTGGTCAGTCATCGGCCAAAAAGGGGACGAAAAAACCGGGAAACATAACGCGGATATCTTCCATAACGGAGGATGGTGATGAAAATCAGCTCCGGCCGCGCGCGAATAGAAGAGGAGCAGAGCCACCGCAGGGTAACCAAAATGTGCGCGATCCGTCAAGCGGGAGCCGACTATCGGATCTACTCGAAAGAACGCCACCGAGGGGCCGAACATTCCAGTTTGGGATCACTTCCAATATTTCTACAGGCACTGAAGACCGCAAGTGGCGATCGTCCATAAGAGGTAGCTCTTTAAAAAGCTGCGACGAGGCAGATACCACGTCCAATACAACACCAACTTCGAGGCCTCCTCGACGAAGCAAGGAATCGAACCTACGAGATGGTAAACTGGATACACAACTGAAGCTCCCCCACCATATGGAAGCAAATCCTAACGACGGACCCTACAGAACCCGGCCACTGCGGCGACTCGGCCTTGAACATTTTAGAATAAATCCTGATTACAACAACGGGCTAGATTACGCCTATGATGAGGTTATTCGAGGAAAGGACGGGCGCAAATGTGCCAGTGGCTGCACGCGTCCTGGTTGCTGTGGAGAAAAATTTCTTGCCATGGCACGTTTTGGCATCCCGGTGGATGCATCCAGAGAAACATTGGATGACCATGAAATCCTCGAAGAATACTTTGGGGAGAATAGAAACATGGTTGATACGCTTAGCCCTGAGGCGCGTGGATATCTATTAGTCGAAGCAAAGGCGAAACACTTTGCCGATCGATTTGGCAAACACCGGCATCAACACCACAGACCAGGTACGCCCCCCGGGTTTTGGCGCACGGAAATGCCTGGCACGCAGGAATTAAAAGAAGACCGTGAGGAAGCCCAGAGACTAGAAAGAGATAAGGTGAAGGAGCGACACAGAGAAGCGATGCGCCCAGACGGGCGGTGGTTGTTTGCAGATGAGTGAGTGGTTAGGCCAGGTCTGACTATACTCGTCGGCAGCGATTTATTTGTATATACTTGAGATATGGCACGATACGAGCCGGTCTTGAGTCTGGCAGATAGTACATCGAACGTAAATTTATCGGAAGCGTCATAATGCTGAGACCTTTACGCCATATATGGCCCAGCTAATGATTTGCTCGCCGGATCCCAGGAGTTCAAAGCATAGACACAGAAATACCGACCTTGGCTTTGGCTCTCTGAGTCCCTGCAGCCTGTAGGTGAGGCAGATGTCATACTGGAAGCGGCCGATGCTCTTTGTCGGGAGACTGGAGAGCTCCTCCGACCAGACCTCGGCATATGCCCCTTGGCACACGCTGGACACGTGCTGCTCCCAGCAGTTCGAACTCTCTCCTGCCTTCGACTTCCAAGTCACCATCTAATAGTACTAATCGGTTCATCGTCTCGTCCTCTACTTTGTATTCCTTCAATGTGCCCTGTCCGCTCCGGTATGGAAGCCGCTCAGAAGTCTAAAAATCCGGTGCCCGCCGTCGTCCTACAACCATCCAGGTGGCTGCCACTTTACGAGGACTTTGTGACAAAGAATGCAAGTTCAATAGGCCAGGTTGAATCGGCATTAAGGTCGTTGACGTATATTATTCCAGGTTCGTTATTCATATACCTATGATGGCTAGGTCCTAACACTTCTCTCTAAAGGACGCTATCGTGACTCAGAAATACCCTCAGAATGTGGTATGTTGGCAACCTTCCGTCTTTTGCAGGCGCGCCTAACAGAACGAATCCAGTTCATTCAGGAGTTCAGTTGCTATCGCTGTATCATGATTCGTTGATTTCGAAAGTCATATCTAGCCTACCACCGACCATTCGTCGACCAACGCCAACTCCCCACACCAGATACACAAAGTATTGGTCGTCAGAGTCTTCTTTATATCAAAAAGTCGCCCTCACACTCCAAACTGTTCAGTATACGGAGCTGCTATGGGAGATGATCGCGCGGCGCCGCGGCGATAAAGTCCGCTGGCGTGTGGTTGTCCTTATTGAATTCGTGAAAGCAATCTGTCGCCTTTTCCTACTACGGCTCACAAACTCGCGACCGCTAGTTAGTCCTCCCCTACCTGAACGCGAAGTAGACCCTAGGTCTCAGGAAGAAGATGGAGGCGATTGGAACGGGATGGAGTCGCCTGTCAGCGAACGATCCTCCGACCTTGATTGGACCATGCCTCGTACTGGGTTATCACTTCCTTCCTTGCCCGACGTAAATGATGTTTCAAACTATCTCATATCCAAGGTCCTGACTGCGGATGATATTAAACCTCCAAGGGCACTTTTGCATAGGGTCACTGGTCAGGGACAATTGGCAGAAATTCTACACATCCTCCGGCCAGTCGTATATGCGCTTGCGCTACAGAGATGGAGGGGCGACAAGCGGAGCTGGAGACCATGGTTGATCGGCTTTGGCATGGAATACGGTTGCCGCCAATTAGCCAAGGCCGACTTTCGGGAGAGAATCGCTGGCGGCCTCCGCGGACTGACCGGCCTTGAGCGAGAGGAGCTGAAGAAGAGGGGCTGGTCGATGGGTTGGTGGTTGATGCGAGGAGCTTTTTATGAGAACATTACGAAGTTCGTCCCAGCATCACCTCTGACAGGTCAATATCGAGACGCTAATAACATTACTAGGTCTACACTAAAAGGATTCACAGGAAAGATGAGGGGCAAGCCACTTCTTGATTTAGTGGGCAGCATCATTGAAGACTACGAATATCTTTGGGATAACTACTATTTCTCGACTGCGACACTCTAAACGACTCGTCTTTCTTGGGTGGAGCTCTGTTTTGGAATACCATATTACTTTAACCAGATACCCGACGGATTCAACTAATATTTTTTTTTTTCTATCCACCTCTGTTGTCGCATTAATATCGATATGTCTACAAAATAAGATATGCATCAAGGCGGCAGCTATTGCTGAACATGACAAAGTTTCTAATCTTCTGCTTTTCTTTCCAGGCTGGGGTGGGGTATCATAGCATTATTCACGTACCTCAGCTAAAATAATTACCTACAGAATTTCTGCAGGTTTCTTTCCGAACCACTCTCGAAGTTCCTGTTCTGGTCCTTTGGACGTACCACCAGAAGCCAGCAAGAAGTCCATGAGCTGTGTGTTATCCTCATCCACAGGCCAGTCGACCTTTTGCCCTCCCTTGGTCTCTAGCATTTCCTTCGCTGTACCCCAACTAAACCGACACTCATTCCCCCACCCAAAGATAGGGTCCATATTATTTCGCATCCAGCCCACGCACTTTGAGTCAGAGGGATATCCACTTCCCCAACCATCACCGGTCTCTCCACCACCTTCCCTGAAAGCCTCATACAAAACCTCCAGCGCAAGGTCTCTTGTAACCTTGGCCACCACACTAGCCGCACTGACACAAGGATATAACGAATCCGCCTTTTTAGCAACCGTAATCTTCAGTGAAGGGAACACCATCTCCAACTTCTTCTGATAGCTCGCCGGATTTCCCACTGTATCAATGTAAACCTCCCGCACATTTATTTTTCTCTCCTCGACGACGCCCCTAATAAGCTCAATTGTCGCGTCCATCGCCTGGGCATTGAGATTATACACCCCACCCACACCCGCTGCAGGCCTCATCATCCCCGATGATATGTCTCTAGCAGAAAGAAGTTTTGTCGTCCACCCGCATGACTCGTAGAGATGTGAGCCTTGTGTGCATAGAATACGCATGAGGTTTGCCCTCACACCCGCTGTAAGAACTTTGCTATCGTTGAAGCTGTACTCCTTGGCTAGGAGGGAGTGGTGTAAAGAATTGGGGAGGTAGAATGCGCTGTAGACCATGGGTCCGAGGACGGGGCCGCGGCCGGCTTCATCGACGCCGAGAACTAGGTAATCGGAGTCTGTATCTGAAGACTTTTGCGTTGGGACTGCAGGCGGCGCTGGTGAGAAATATAAGTAGGATTCGCCCGAGAGGAGTCGGGTTTTGTCGATGCTTGGAGGAAGGAACATAGACGGTTCAATATCACTGGACTCTGTGTCAGCGACCGGCGTGGTTGGCGTGTCTCCTCCCATTTTGGATATGGAGATTGGTTCTTGATGAACAAGGTATGTTTGAGGTTGCCAATTGAATAAAGATAAGTCGATGGTCGGTATGCCGGATACGCGTCCCACGCGAGCCGCGTTCCCCGTGGGGCCAAACTAATACGTACTCACTACTCACTACTCACACTTCCTCAGTCCACGCCATCGCAACAAAGTTGCCGATGCATGCTCTGACACGAATGCATGAAAGTAATTGGAAGCGTTTTGTGCCATACATTACTCGCTGAAGCATCAGATACAAGTAGTTACAACATACGTAGTCTACGATCCTGCTTCAACCCGTGGCATGTACATACTACCGTAAGTCACGCGGATGAAACTACCGACGCCGACCCAGATGCGTTCGGCCAATTGACGGACTGAATCCGACCATGGTCGTTGCAGCTTGGATATATTGGTACATGCTATCCAGGACTACACCGTAGAAATGTGCTCAAGGGCGCTACAGTTTAAACATGCTCGCGATCCGTCTGGCCCGGCCCCGCGGCAAAAACCGAGATTCCACCGCCGCGACTCATTTTCAGCAAATCCCACTGTCCATAACATCAAGGGTCGATAGCTCAGGGGTAGAGCAAGCGGCTGCAGTCCGCTAGGTCGCGCGTTCAATTCGCGCTCGGCCCTGTAATTTTTTAGCATTTTTGGAGGATCTTTTGTGGCTGTGTTGCTCCAGAGTCAGCGTCTTTTTGGTCCCTCGCTGATTGGTGTTTTGGGACTAGCGTCTTTCTTTCCGCATAAGGCCCCGTCCGACCAACGAGCTACACGCTGTCGTGGTTGACTGTAACTAGTCAGCAAGGTCGGCGTGACCAGTTATACGTTATGGGCAGCGCAGTGAAAACTTGCTTTGGGATCGGGACCCAGTGCGAGGCCCTGCTCCCGGAGTCTTTTATGACTTTGAACCTCTTGTATATTATTGTATGTAATAGTAATCATGCCTATACTTGATTGACTATGTACCAAACTCTGTCGATTGTCTTACAGTGTGCATACTACCTATACTCCGTAAATGTATATATATATATATATGTACTCCGTAAATGGATATATATGGTGAGTTGTTTTACCAAGGCATTACAACATAGACCTGCACGCCAAGGCGAGGTCTGAAATTCCGGGCGATCACCATAGGCCAACCGATGCGACGCCTGTAGGAAAAGCAGAAAACAAAAAGTGAAGTGAGTGAAGGCGCCTGGCTTAGACACGGCAGTGAATCATTGCAATGATTGCATATACAAACTGCCGAGTACGGAACGCGTCCCAAACCGTTTTGGACTAGCGCACCCAGCGCGTCATGAATTCCAAGTCCCCTCCAGCTTCTTTTCCCTGCCCAAGCTCGATTCCCCTCACAATACTTCCTTCACAGCGCCCATTCGTTTAAATTATTGTCATATCTGCCGGAATTAGCCGCTGCCCGGACTCCTTTATTAGCCGCCCAGTCCCCGCGAAGTCAGGCGGTCGAACTTGGTTGCATCACCGAATAACCGCAGACATGGCTCCCCGGGGCCCGGCAAAGGCTCGCGACTTGGACTTCTCCAATGTCGGCAAAGCCGGAAGGTATGTTTCATAGTATTATATCTCAATCGGTGTGAAAGCTGGTACGCGGTGAGCTGACTGTCAGTAGACGTACAGGTATCACCCTGAAGGAAGGCAAGCGGGATGAACATGGAATGGAAGACGTCGACGGAATATTCTCATCACCAGAAAAATCGCCCGTGAAAGAAAATGGCTTCGAAAGCGAAGAGTCAATGGGCTCAGAGATGTCCATGGACGAGGGTACGTATTCCGAATGCGCGCTATCGTAAAAAGACGCTGAACCCAGCAGGCAACGGGCCCGGCCCTGCAGATTTCCTCAATGGCCTCAACGGTTCGCGTACCCCCCGCCTGCCCCCGCCCGTTGCGCGATCACCAACAAAAACTGGCATGACTGGGTCTCCCCGCAGAACTCCTGGATTGCGCTCCTCCCAGAGTCCACAACGTGATCTTCCATCATCGAGTCCATCAGACGGTAGGAGTGCAAGGAGGGACTCGCGGCGGGACTCGCGGCGGGATGTCTCTCCACTCACCAACCGTTCTATCAACGCCACACCCTCGCTGGAACACTCCAATGCCGCACGCGCCAAGGGTCGGAAGAAGATCGAAACAGCGGTACCGATGTCTTTCTCCGACAGTGATGCCAACGGCGACGAAAATGACGATGAGAATGGGCATTTACTGGATCAAACCGACCTCGTAGATAGCTTCAATGCTGGCGATGACCCACTGCTGGGTAATAACTCAGAGGAACAAGCCGAAAACAGCGGTGAAGAACTACACAAAGCCCCTGCGCCTGAGACACGGAAAGGGCCTGGACGAGGTCGCAAGCCAGTTGGAAGTGCAAAGAGCACCAATGGTACTGCGGCACAGGATGGAACAGAGGAACAATCGGCATCACAGAAACGAAAGCGCCCTGGACGGCCACCTAAAGGCCAAAGCCAGCCAATACAAGACACAGAAGAACAACGCCCAGCGAAAAAGCCAAAAAAAACCGAACAAAAACGTCGGATCACTGGACCGTCAGGCGACCCTGAACTGGACAAAGTAGTCGAGAACCATGTCAATCGAACCGGGCCGCTCAAAGGGCGGAGCCTCTATATTCTCAAACGAGAAGCGCCCACGGACCCGTCTACCACACACACACGCTCAGGACGTGTATCCGTCAGACCACTGGCCTACTGGAAAAACGAACGGTGTGTGTACGGCGACGAGGGGGTAACCGAAGGACAACGATATCCTCTATCAAAAATCAAGGAGATCATTCGAACTGAAGAGCTGGAGCCGGAGAAGAAACAAAAACGCCGATCGAAGAAGTCGAAATCGAGGAAGACCAAGGATGATGACTCCGATTCCGACGATGATCAGTACCGCGATCCGTACGAGGAGAAGGGTGGTGTCCTGCATGGTTATATTAGGAAATGGGACAATGAAACGCAAACAGCCATGGACGACGAGGAAGTGCTAGGTATGCGTTCTTCCTGACCCTTGGCAATCCAGGACTAACAGCGCACAGATATTGCATACGCCCCATCTGGCATTGAGACCCGAAACGTCAAAGGTGCAGCTTTCAGATTCGCTAAGCTTCTGAGTTCTCCGTTTATCGGTTCAGGAATTGTAGAACTACCTCCCGGAGGGGTCAAGAAACCAAAGAATGCGAAGAAAATGCACATGATCTTCTACGTTGTTGGCGGGCGAGTTTTGGTGGACATTTCTGGCGTTCAATTCAGTGCTGGCAAGGGGTGTGTTTTCCAAGTCCCACGAGGTGAGTCTCATGAAGAACCACACAATAACTGCAAATTTTTTGACATCTAGTAGGCAACTACTATAGTTTCGCCAATACTTACAGCAAGGACGCACGGCTATTTTTCACACAGGGCTGCATACCTAGCCCGGCAGAAGGCGATGACGCACCCGGATCTGTAACCAAAACCGACGCCCTTGACGGTGAATCAAACACCCCGCCGGCTCGTCCGAAGACTGTGGGCAAAGGCAGACCTAAGGGGAAGCAGAGGGCCGCTGCTTAAAGACCAGACTTCCATGTCACGGCCTTTGATCCCCCACCTCCTTTTGGCTCCACCAGTTACTTACTTTTTGCATAACTTTAATGTTCAAACCTTTCATTTGTGGGCGTAATTTTAGACCCTCTGTCTGACCCTTGAGATTTGTTGTGTTTTGGCTGCCCAATTGAGCGATACTTATTCATGTTACCCTGGTACCCGGTGTTGGTTTGTTTGTATGTACTACATCTATATCTACATTTTCTTTCAGACTTCAGCATCGCACAGGCGATGACTGTGTATGGCAGACTAAACACTGTCGTGGCCCGCTCAAGGGGAATCCAAACGAATACAGAATATATTCATTGATGTCTCTATATCTCCTCCATATCTCCGTCCAAGTCATCATCTAACCCGAGCGGCGGGAAGTCTCCCACCTCAACCTTCTCTGGCTTAACAAAGACTCCAGTTTTATTCGGACATGTAAAGTACCGCTTCCCATTGACGCTCCCGTCATTTTTCCCTGTTGGCTCGTCGAGCTCAATGCCGACCCAGATAGGCAGTGGAGTCGAAGGATCAACCGTCTCTATATCAACCCCAGGGTGCGGGATAACGGGCACTTGTCCAACGAAGCGGACCGTTCCCCGTCGAACATGCGGTGGCGTCGAAGGGAGGATAATAGCGCGCTTCGAGACAGATATATCTAGACACGGAAAGTAAAAGCAAATAAATTAGAACCCTCAACGTCATCTCCACCGCACAACACCCTTGAGCAGAGTGCACGGAGGAGGGAAAAAAGAGAAATACTCACCGCGCTTCTCAACCTCGTCCTTATCTTTCTTCGTTTGCTCGATCATTGCGTCAACCGGCGATAGCGCATTTGGGTCGAAGCGCCCTAGTTTTTGATTCTTTTTCCACGCAAGAACTGAATTTGGGAGGCTCTCGTATGTCTCTGTTGGGAGAACGTATTTCTCCACGGAGGAGAGGTCGGTGAAATTGACTCGTGCCGCTTGGGGACGTGTATCGTGAACCTATATCGTTTGTAATTTATCAGCTGGCGCGTGCCTTACAAATGACGATGCCTTCAGAAGTGGATAAGGTTGAGGATGAGCGCGAGGTAAAAAAATCGTGTATATACCTCAATCTCAGACCCCCTCATCAATCCCCAATCTCCGATTATAGAGTCATCACCCTCAACCCACTGATCAAGTTGGCCAGGATTTTTGAGAAGGAGGCGCTGGCTGGTGGGTGGCACACCGGTCATGGTCTCTAATTTTGACTTGACCTGCTGCAGTGTCCATGTTGGGGTGATTCGGCGCTCGGAGTGCAGGCGGGGCTCGTCGGGGTGCGAGGACGTGGACGGAGTGGTGATCGCGACGGAGATGTCGCTGGGAGTTGGCTGGAAGGTCATTGTGGTTTTATCCCAGGGTTTAGAATTGTAAAAGGAGGGTAGCTGGAAGCTGGAATGATTGGGGTTTGCACGTTAGCGGGATCCGGGGTTGGTTTAGCTTGCAGAATAGGACAACGGCAAATTAGTGGAAGGAATGAAGCAACTCTGGATCAGAGTTAGGGAACGAATATTGATATAAAGCAAGAGTATTCGAAGCAAATGGAATGACATGGCAGCTCTTAAGATACAGGAGGAATGCATATCCCCCGAACCCAAAGCTCTCCTTAGACTCAACAGCGGTTTTATGCCCCGGAAGCGTATACTTAAGGTAAACCAAGGATTGGGAAGCGCTTACAACTCGTGAAACCCTGTCTACCGAGGAATTGGCCAGGTTGAATGTTGTCCTGACTTGAGATTGCGGAAGAGAAAAGTAGGTGGGGTGGTTAGTGATAAGACGCGACGCGGGGCTTTTTGGGGTTTTGACTCGGCCAATCAGCGACTTGTTCCTGTCAAGCCTTTGGTACCTTAAAGGTACCTAGTACAAGGTACCCCATTATCATCTTCCCGAGTATGTTCTAGATATCCCCGGTGTCCGTTGCCCCCAATAGGAAACCCACTCAATATAAAATAATGACATTGTAACTGACAATACGTACGCAGAATGTGAGTTTGTTCCAAGACTAAGAATGGTTGGACACTCATCGACATTTGTTGGATTTGTTTATTGAGCTTGTCCTCCAGTGCTCAGCACCGACTTGCTGTCTCCATTGGCAATGAAGGTAGACTTCGTCTGGACATTGGTGGTCGTGATGTCAGCCATTTCGCTGCCCAGTATATCAACCCGTTTTCATTATAGGTTGAATCGCTGCTCGTTTGGAGGCTGAAGATTTCAGTGTTCCCCCTCTGCTTGGTCCTATCATCTCCGTTGAGTTTTGAATATTTTGCGCCCAGCAATTCCAACGCGGTCCGACTTGGTAGCTTGACTAACGCCAACGTGTACTGTATAACTTGAGGATGCGGTTGTTGGCACTGTTGCTTTCCCTGGGCTCAGAGTAGCTGGTTTACCAGCACGATTACCCCGTATGGACGCCCTTTCAGCTTTCGACGAGCCGCCAAAAAAGTGCGGCGGCTCGGCCACAGCTTTACCACATTTTCTCCGGCGTGAGGCCCATGGCTGCTTCCCCTTCGGGAATCTCCCCAGTTGCTTCGGAAGTGAGTACAAAATTAGAGCTGGCACGGTGGACCGTTTCCATGCCTTTCAGTTTAAAAAGATGGTCAACTTCAGCAGCAAATGGTAGGCGTTTATGGAAAGTCCACTCGACGCGGTCTCTGATGTATATGGTTTGATTTATGAGAACACTAGTTTCATTTTTGGGCATCTCGCGATTTATGGGCTGTCAGTTGAGAGGAAGACCGCAGGAGGCAAGCATGCCCGTAAGCACGGGCTTTTTTTTTCTTTTCCCCATGTACGATTTTCAGCAGCTTGTCTAGTGAGAGTTCGTCCTTCACGGAGCCACTCTTTACCAGTGCCCACTTATTACTAGGTCCCTTGACTGTACAAGCGTCTCAGTCAACCTTGACAATGCTGACACCATAAATGTCTCTGTCAGCACCCGGGATAATAGTATAATGGAAGATGATGGAATGGAGCTCGTATAGGACATCTTGTCTGCTGGGAAAATTCGAATCCTGCCAATGTGCGGGGAGGGTCAGAGTGTCTCCTATGTTGAGCTTACCCGCTACTCGTTGTTCCTGGCCAATATAGAAGGAAAACTTCAGGGACGTGGCTGATATGTATGATTGTAGAGATGGGCTTCATCGTGTTTTTGTTCTGATTGAACCTATCACATTGGTTACAAGTCCATCCAGAGGCCTTACCAAATTGGAAGCGGTGATTAATTGCTTCAGTTCAAAGAGCGGGTTGCATGAGTGGTATACTACGTCGGAATGAGACGTTAAAGCAAAGTGTCGGTTCTTCCTCTGATGAACCCTTTGCGCACATTCCACATACTTGACTTGTTCTGAGACCGACCCCGGAAAAGTGTTGCAGATCTATGATCGCTCGGCCTTGTCCATGAGCTCTTCGCTAAGCTGTCTGAAGGAGGCCTCTATAAAGCGCCAGGGATCCTGACCGCTGTACATGTTCACAGTTTCCCATGTCGTATTGCATAATTTCGCCGAAACCCTCTCCATATAAGTATTATGTGTATCTTGGCGGATATTGCCATTCAAGTAGGACGCCGCCGGGTGATAGGAAGCGCAAAGCAGGCTCGTGTCTGGAGCATCGCACTTATGTCTCACTGGGGGACTTCCTGAGCGCAGTTCAGCAGGAGAGGGGTATGAACGAGAATCAAAATAGCGACAGTGCCGTATTTAAGCATGCGAGGGTTCTTGAATGACCTGATCTGTTTGTATTCGTAAGAGTCCAACCATCCAACCGCGACTGAGGTTCGATGCTTGTTCTTGCCAAAACATAAAAAAGTTATATGTTATGAGTGGATAGAATGTGGCTTACCTGTACTCCCTGGTCGCTCTATAGCCGTGAATTCCATGATGACTTCGTTTCAAGGTATACCACGCACAGCATTCTGTCCCCGGGGCTTCAATGGGGCCGATAGTGATTTGTTAGGAAAGACCGAAGGCGTAAAGGTCTATGTGGCGGCATGAGTGCAATGTGTTGCGACATCCAAGGAATTTATAGAAACAATGACCGCAGCCGCTGTGAGCAAAGAATTCTTTGTTTGTGCGTGCCTATCTCATTGTCCTTATTAATTAATCGCAGGCTTGATTGTGCGTTTGTGCGTTGCCGGGGATTCTTGCAACATATTGAAGAATCTGATCAGACGTTTTTGTAGAAAAGAATACTTTTTTAGAAAGCTGGGATAAGTTCGATCTTTGATAGCTGTCCAAGTTTACACCCCCCTTATATCAAATTATCTAGCTGCTACCAAGTTTCGCAGTTTGTTAACAAAAAGCACAAACCCGCGACTCTATACAAAGTCACATGTGATCTGAGCAAGAAGCGTTTTGATTTCTAGCATGACGGTGATGTGGAATTTAGTACTTTCGCCTGAGGTCAGTATGCTGCTTTCCAAACATGGTTACCGAGTACCGTATCGCTATACTCCAGCACGTTGTTGTCGGCCCCCAACGAACACCACAGTACCACGCAGTCGTGCAAAAATATGACCAGTAGAAAATGGAAATAGATGTATAATCCTCACACCTCGTACATACAACGTATCAACCCGTTGTTCCAGGGAGGAACTGGGGCCGCCTGATTGGAACAGCTCCTCAGACCAACGGTGATGTCAAAGAACCTCAGGCTAAAAGAGACGATCTTTCTCCACCCGTCTAGAGTCTCCTACCAAATTTAGTAGTAGGTGAGTCGGTCTTCTTCAACAGGGCCAAGTCCGAGCTGCAAGATTTCGGCCGTTCATCGAGGAGCCCAAACACGCCCTAGGATCGGATGGGGGATTCATTGCATCCTGCCCGGGGAATTTGGGGCGAATGGGAGGGGATTCTGGTTCGATACGTCGCGCCTCACTCGATCCATTGAGCACTGATCCCGTCCGACACGGGAAGTTTCGAACAAATTAGACGCGGTATTGGAGTCGTCTCCCTGTCAGCTCTCCTACCTAACATAGTATATTAACACTCTCGGCGTTGGTGGCGTTTGCGAGGGACTCTTCCCCCTTGTATCTGGATGTTATTCGTCGATCGAGCGATTCAGATTAAGCCTCGCAATGATATGGAAACACGGGCGGGGGGCGGCGAGGAGGTACATCCTTGGACCGTCAACTGTCAACCCAGGACTGTCTCCGTAAACAATCAGATGGGAAGCGACTGCTCATCATCATGGTCTGAAATTAAGACCGGTCTCGACCATACGCCTATGAACTGGTTCTTGAGATTAAGAAGTTAAGAACCAATAACGGGAGCGACGGGAGGTGGCTGGCTCAGGAAGATGATGGGGTTGTTTATCGAAGTCCTGCAATATCGATTACAGAATAATAACTGGGATGGTAGCCTCGATTTCCCCACAAATCCCATTGATCTCTCGTTTCATCTTGCGCGAGGCTTGGAGTCGAAATGAGTTATTACTTGGGCCGACGGCGTCGACTGGCTTCTCCGTGGTCAACTCACTTGCCTGTCGTGCTCTGCCCCGCGAAGTGCCTCATCCATTTCATGATGACTCCAATCAACCAGCTGATACAATTGGCGCCCATTGTCCTTCAATCACAATGTGGCCAGATCTTACAATACTTCTTCGTTCTTACAATCGATGAATCAGGTTGCCCTCCGGAGCCCCTCCCGAGGTTCTCGACTCTTGCGTCCTGTTCCCAAGTTCCAATTGCCCGAGTCGTCTCGGAGATGCTCGAGTCCAGGTGAATCAGACCGCGAGATCGTGGACCTTCCTCGCTTTGTTAAAAGTGGTCCTTTGAGTTCAAGCCAAAATTGCGTGCAGCCCTCCATGCAGGGTTGTGGGCAGTAATAAACTTCAACGGTAAAGGAGGGGTAATTCATTCATGTAATCGATAAGGATAATACTTCGAGTAATACATACTACCAAATGATGAGACGGACCAAGGCTCGCAGGGTTTCGGGTTTCAGGCTTTCAGCTGGCCAACATGCCAAGGGCAACAATGATGAAGTTGGATTAGGGCGATCGCTTCGATCCACGCAATCTGGTTTTATTCTGGGCAAATAAGAGCCCATCGCACGACGGAGCGACGGAGAGTTGCCGAGTCGGCAAAGAACACGAGGAGGGCCTTGGCAGCAGCCCTGGAGGTATACTGTCACTGCCTTCATGAGACAAAACACATGCTTCGCGTGTCTGCACCCCCTTTGTCCTGTTCCTTG
This sequence comes from Aspergillus sydowii CBS 593.65, assembly GCF_001890705.1. Taxonomy (NCBI): domain Eukaryota; kingdom Fungi; phylum Ascomycota; class Eurotiomycetes; order Eurotiales; family Aspergillaceae; genus Aspergillus; species Aspergillus sydowii. Next base: position 65,785 of record NW_024467867.1, read on the forward strand.
GGGTTCTTACGGTTTCTTGCTTCAAGCTGAAGAAAATCGCGATTGACCCACCCGGCCATGCCCGACACTCGAATCATGAACCATCGTCTCGGAGATTACTGTGTGTGAGACGGATGATGGTGGTAGTCTGTGTCGAGTCTGTCGACTCAATCGAGCCCTCGCACTCCACAGGATAACCGCGTAAGCCGATCTCGTTCGCGCTGTTCTTGTATCACTATTCCCTATCCAGCAGATGGTCAAGATGATAAATCCACATCGGTTGGGCATCATTGTCTTTGGGCCTTGAGCCCATGACACTTACCAATCTAAGTTTCCTCCTTGACCGTTGTTCTCCACAGCCAGCTCGCATACTCTGTAGACGCATACACTTGTTGACTGGTGCACGGTGTCGACCTCAGAACTTCCGACTTCCTTCCACCTTTTTAGGGTATACAGGTAGTATGCTATTTTCTTGCAGTCGCCATGCAGCAGCCCCGGATTCCGGAGTCGTTCGATGATAGGCATCATAAGCGAGATTTCAGATCTCCCTCTGGCCCTCCGCACATTTCATGCTAACTTAGCGCCGGCCGTCAATTTGCAGGGGAAACCCCAGTTCATGAACCAACGCAGCACAGCAATGCCGGCATGAGACTGGCCCTGATGGGGTTGAAGGGGCAAATCTACATCACCGCCATCGTAAGTTATCAAAAACGGGGCTGATCTCGACCGGGGTCCTACGACTTGTATGTAGATTTGTACCCAATTTTCATCTTGCCGTCTCAAGGAAGCGAGCAAACGAGGGAACATGAGGAATGAGGAATGGGAATTGGAAGGAGGCTCTACCTAAGCCTCATTTTAACATTGGGGTTGATCTTGAATTTGTGCTACAGCCCAAGACTCCAGGTAAGACCAGGCGAGAGAAGGCCGCCCCGCCAGTGATAGGTACGTAGTTCTCAGAGAAAGACTGAGCTTTGGGGACGTCATCGATAATAGGGCCGAAGCCATGCTGGACTCCGTTAGCGACGATCATTGCTGCGTGCCAGAAATAGAGCGAGTTTTCGCAGCGCTATCCCTGCCTGTTCGACCCACAAGCGCCACCACTCGCGCTGAGGCACTCACTTTTGGTGCTCTTGAAACTTTCAACGCAGTCGCAGGAGTTGAAAAGAGTTCCAGTGCCGCGATCTTTCTTCTTCCCAATGAGGCGGAGCAAATGGCTCCCACCAATTTTTTTTTTTTTTGTCTTTTTGGAGATATGTTTATTTCCTTAGTTCCTTGTTGAGTCTCGCCCGGGAGAGGATGATCAAACCATTCCTGGCTCAAGGACCGGAGTCCGTCCATCGTCGCTGTCGGAGTTTTCCGCGGTTCAAAGCTTCAACCAACGGGACTGGTGAAACACGAGGGAAAAGAGCGACGGGCGAATCAGGACCTTCAGCCAACCGTCTCCTCCAAAGACGCCACCCGCGCCCTTCAGGAACCTCTTTGATAGAATAGTATTATCCAAGGCACTGCAGTATATTTTTATGGTGAAATCATATGCACTGCACATATCTCAGCCCAGGAATCGAGGTCCCCCTCGCTCAGTCGAAACGTTTACGATACAGATGCGCCCTGCCGCAGGTGGACAAGTTCCCAAGAATAATATGCATCTCGACCAGGAACCTGAACTCCGTACTGCATAGCAGGAACGCCATGTTCTAGGCCCTGAAATTGAACCCACCGCCATTTATCTCCTTCCTAGGCATATGATATCACGAACTGGCGATGTCAAGACTCAAGCCCGTGGAAAAGCAAAATTGGACCCAAGAGTCTAAATTAACAAAGTCTATCATAATTTTTTACATGCTCCTCATGATACATTGATGCCAGTCACTTTCCAGCCGGAGGATTGATCTGTCTGCGGCGACTGACCGCTCCGTAGCTTTCACGAGCTTCGATCCTGCATATGTTGTGCTGCGTCGCGTCGCGTAAAAACATCTGGTATTTGCGTCCACAAACCGCGGAATTTACGGGGAGAATCGAACTTTGCCTCGTGACCAGGCTGGCACTCGCCCTGCGGGCATACAGACAGCAGCGACACCCGAGATGAGATATCTGGTGAGTGTTGAACCCACATACAACCTCGGTTTGACCGTTTGACTGATTCGTGGTGCGTGCGTGTCCTCTGGATGAATTCCGAGACTAAATCCACTGGGCTCCTTCGTAAATTGGCGGTCGCCAGTCGGTCCAGACCTGAACAAGACTCGACCATTCTTCAGCGAATTCAGGGTAATTAAAGTCTTAAACACCGAATCGTACTGTGATAAATTGGGCGGCGTTCGGCGGACCCATGGCATGATTATGGCAATCTTGAGGTTGGCGTTGACATTCCCCACTTGACCCGTTCCAGTCTGGGGCCCGAGAGTCTAGAAGCCAATGAAACACCCAGTAATCAATTCTTCGTTCAGGCAAGCCACTGTTTGACCTTGGAAGGTCCTGCTGGGTCCCACCTGTCCCTGGGTAATCTTGCAGAACGAGTGTTTCAGAACCTACCCTTGTCTCTCCTTCCCGCCTGTCAGCCCCGTCGTTCGGACGAGGCCAACCAACCTTCTCCGCAATCGCGACTATTACTATGATTGTCGTCCCATCAGCAATTCAGTATGTGCTTCTCGCCGCTTTGTGCCATCCCTTACATGAGGGGAGTCACATAGATTGACAGCCCCCGTCTTTGTTTGTTTGGGCTCTTTGGGCTTTTGGGGACCTGTTTACCAGGAGAGGGTCCGTACGAATTCAACATAAAGATGTTGCAAGGACCGGCACATTGCGCTGTCGTAACCAAACCCAGAATAATATGGAGCAAAAGGGCCATTGAAGAGCGTTCTAGACTCGAAAGAACAAGCGCAGACGCGGCGGCAAGCGAACGCCTTTGGTCTTAGACCAAGACGGACCCAATCGAGGGTTGCGTTGATTTGCTCCCTCTGGGGTTATTGTGAATTTACAGTTAGCTTCCAACTTGTACGTACTCGCGAGCAAGAGAGTGTCCCGCAGGATACTGGGTACTGTATCCACGAGCTACCTCATGAATGAATGCGACCTTCATGCTACCCAGCCGTTGGATGATCCCGGATCAACTTCCGTCTTGTTTGACGCTTTGACTGTTTGGCCCTTTCATTCCCCCGTAATAAGGATCGTTCTCAGGGGCTCACAAACCAACGTCGACTCGTATAACCGAAATGACCAGGCCCATGAAAGGCAGATCATATCCTCAGCGATGGGTTCGTCAAGTCTGAAGGGACCCGGGCGCGCCAAAAAAGCACCAAGCCCTCGTAAAAAATACCTCGGGTACTTTTGTGTTTAATGTTGTTTTGTGCCAAATGGCGATTTATCGCGAAAGACGCTTGTTTTGCTGATTGCGGGTTGGAAGGAAGGACACATGGTAGAGGCACAATGATCAGAGGCGCCGATGAGGTCTATGGGCGACAATTATAATACCCCTGTCCTTTTCACAGCGAACGACGCTGTCGAATTTCATGTTAAGAAGCGCTCATGCAAAGACCCAGGGCAAACCAAACCGCGCCAACTAGATAGTGGTACAAACTAACACACACTAGGTAAGACCTTCAACCCTGAGTGATTCGGAGAATTTGCACTAAAGATGAAGAGTAGCGCGTGGTATTTGCTAGGGTCTTCCCGTCATACCTCCGGGTGGAAGAAAATTCCGCAGCTCAGTTCTATCGAAAAGAACCTCGACTTGCTCGTTCAACGTTGACGAAGAAACCTTCCTTTGAGATGCCAACCCACGCTGCTGCTCCACCATCCGAACTACGCATTTTGGCACCTGGTGTCAAGACCCGATCGACTCCTGACAGCGACACGAGAATGAGGGTGGATGCATCACTTTCTGGAGAAAAAGACAATAATGAAACAGAAGCTCCTGGTCGATTATTATTATTAGTTCATCACCGCTTTTTCCATGCGCGCCCTTGGTGCGACTCTTTCCAAACATGGTTCGAGTAGGCCTGGGATCGAGATGACTGCCTCCGCCGTCGCCAAAAACCACGACGGATATCCAATTTTCATTTTTTTTTTTTCGTTTTTCTTTTACTTTTTCTGCCTTGTCCAAGATGGCGGTGGCGACCTGTATTTTCTTCTCTTGAGTTGGCTCGGAATCATGCCAACCAGATGGCAGACGGGTTGCACCGATTAGCTGCAGTTGGACCGTGAACAAAGGCGAACAGTCGCTAAAATAGACCCCGGATCCCAGCTAGTGCGCTTGCTAGTGATATTACCTAGGCCGATACTTGCCCTTCAAGGTTTGGGTTCGTGGCCGTTGGACAGATCCATCGCCATGCGCAGGATTAATTGGCTGGCCGATCCCACCAGCCGTTGGGACTTACTCGAAGTGTAAGACACCAAGAAAGGAAAATGCGAAGGGTCCGAGGTTTTGCGAATAATGAATTGGCGGCCATCGATTGCCGCCATGGGGACTCTGCATCGAACACTGGAGGTCAGCAGCAAAACAAGCACCTTTCTCCTTACTCTTCCCGTGTGTCGGCCGATGCGCTGTTAATACTGCACACTATAGCTTGTAGCCAGTTTAGGATCTGACGCCGTTGAACAACGTCAGCCCCGTTCATTTTCCTCCACTTTGTCTCCAGAGGGCTAGTATGAGGATAGAATGGTTTGTTTCCCCACCAAAAGTGAACCATGTTTCTCGAGAGTTGTTCTTTTGCCTTCCCGCGGCTGTTTTATTTCCAATTATCTTTCAGGCTTTTATTCTTGTCTTTTGCGCTTCGCCCCTTCTTCGAAGTTCGAACCCATGGGCCCCAGCAGGTACCGAAGGCGAAGTGCTAGTGCTGGGGTATTCAGGTGTAGTCGGGGATTGTTGTGACCTGACCTGTCTTCCGATAGGGCACAAATTCTCCATTGCCTCCGAGACTGCAGACAACAGCACATACTCCATACTGCTACATACAGGGGGTAGAGAGCCTTAAGATCTATCATGCATCAGTTTACTCCGTAGTTAGTTAATATGTTGCAGCTTTGGAGGATGCAAAACCGAAACTCGTCTCTGATTTGCCCCATCGTTTTGTTACAGAGATCCCGTCCCAGGACTCTGCTCGGCCTTTAGTAGATGAAGTGCATGTAATTTTTAATCGGAGGAACCAGCAAAATTCTCGCCGGCGAATACTTTGGCGCTTTTGCGTAGTTCAAAGGGGGGCTCGAACGTTCGGGAGGGGTTGGAGCCGTTCTTTTTCCTAGTGCTGTATCTTCGAGTGGAACCGTTTGATAATCATCGTTAATATTAACTCTTCTTTTTTTTTTTTTTTTCCCCCATTCCCTTTTCCTTTTTTTAAATTTTTAATTCCTTTCCCGTTTCCTTTTTTTATTTTTTTATTTTTTATTTTTATTTTTTATTATTGTCCACAATTTTAACCGTTTTACCGTTTTATTCATGTTTTTGCCCTTCAGCCCGGCCTCCCTCGAGGCAGGACAAGCGGGCGTCTTCAACAACAGAGACAGCATAATACTAGAGCAGGGACTAAGTATTGTAGAGATGACAGACAAAGTCTGAGTTAGAGAGCCATGGTTCCTCGTCATGAACTCGTTTTATTATTACCAGGGCTGTTAGAGGGGGTCTAACAGCCCTGTATCATCAGCGTTATTGCAAATTAAAAAATAAAATGAAGGAAAATAATGGTAAAACAATTAATGTCAACGGTTTCTCGAACCTGGGCTCGCCTCTGGGTCAACCTAGTGCCTCCTACGCCTGATACTGAGCTTCTCACTGGCTGCCAGCTGCTCAATCAGCTGTCATGGCTGAGGTACCTCCTCCGCTGCCGATGGATGATGATCTCCTTCCAGTAATGCCATCCAGGCGTGGTTTCATCTCTCGCCGTTGGCTTTTCCCTCTTCTCTCTCTTCTTCTCCTGCTCCTGTTAACTTTCTTTTTCTTCTCGTCACTGCCCCAATTCTTCCCTCGTTTTGATTGCTGCTCTGGGTCTTCATCCTCGTCCTTGACGGCCGCCAGGCATCTCTAGATCTCGTGCCATCCGAGACCCTCCTCGTTGTCTCCGTTTCACTCCCATCGTTCGAACTTCCCAAAATCCATCGATTGGACACATTAGATTCGCGATACTAGTTCATTATCGTTCTCGGAGTTTCTTCGCCTTGCGTCTTGTTTTAGATCGCCATCTGTGCTTGGTCCGTGATAGGATACGCTCCGAAGCGACTCAGCCTCCGCAGGGCAGCCATCTATCTATCAGGCTAGTCCTGTCGCTCGTTGCGAAACTAAACCAAGCAATTTTAACAGGGCTGCTAAACGTACCAGTATTTATCATTCCGCTTAAGGTGCTGGCTTGTTGATCTATCCATTTGCACCCGCCTGTTGTCCTACTCAATTCGGCTGGGCTGTGAGTGGACTACTGGAACGTTTGTTGCCACTGTCAAGACGTGCGCACCCATCTAAATATCGGGCACCCAAGGACAACGGCGACAGCAACTCACTTCTTTTTTTACTTTTTTTTCTTTGACCTCCGCGTATGCTACTCCATTCTTGCCCATCACAACACCATATAAACAAGCAAGCCTACAACCCCGTGAATCGCGCATATGATTGCGTTACAAAACCATCCTATCTTACCACCTCCTGCCAAAGTGGATATCTCACTGCTGTTGAAGCCCCAAGATGAAGAAGAAGCGGCCCCCATGAACACCACATCGACCCTCCCGCCAGTTCCTGCTATGCACCACTTGCCCCCGGTGGCGCCGATTGCACCACCACCGGTTGGGCTTGCAACCCAGCCACCGGTGCCTTCGGTGTCCTCGGTGTCCCCACTGACTGCCAAAGCTCCAACTGGAACGAAGCGCTTGCAACCAGCTCACACAGCGGAATCCCCGGCCAAGAAGCAGTCAAAGTGGTCTCCAGAGGAGGACTCTCTGATCATTGAGCTGCGGGGCAGCGGTATGAAGTGGGAGGACATTAGCAAACGGCTACCCGGACGAAGCGCAATTAGCTGCCGCCTTCATTATCAAAATTATCTGGAACGCCGAAGCGAATGGGATGAGGATAAGAAAAACAAACTCGCACGGCTTTATGAAAGGTATCTACATCTTTTCTTTTGAGTGAGGTTACGCGAATGGCCGGTATTTGATTGCTGACTCTTAATTGATAGGTTTAAGGCCGAGATGTGGTCGAAAGTAGCGGAGGAGATGGCAATTCCATGGCGAGCTGCAGAGGCCATGCATTGGCAGTTGGGAGAACAAGAGATGGCGCGTCGAGCTGGCGTGGTCCCATTCTCGCTCTCTAGTTCTGCGATCGACCCGCCTACGACTAGGACACGCAGAGCGAGTACATCATTATCCCGACCAAGAAAGGGCTCAGCATCACGGTCGAATTATCCTCCTCCTCAGCTTCCGTCTGTTCAAGAGCTCACCGCTGGGGTTCCTGCTGCTGGTGTACCTGCATTCGCACCCCCGCCTTTCGCACCCCCAATGACCACGCGAGACGCCTACCGCATAGCAGGACCACCACTGGATTTGGGGAGAGGTCATCCCGGTCACCTAGGCCCCAATATTGGCCCTCCCGCTCGAACGCTTCCCTAGCTGGACCGGTTTTCCTTTGTTCGTTTTGCGTTGTTACGAATTGCATAGCGCTGGAGGTGTTTTGATTCATAGGGAGGGTCACTTATAGACGATTGCGCGAATTTTATATCCTTCACTCAAGTGGGAGGCCCCTGCGAGGGGTGGCTTTATCGGTTCTGCCATGTTTCCTACTATCACAGAACCCAAGCAACTCCGAGGCTGGATCTCGGAGCAGACTTCCAAGTACGATTTCGGTCATGGTTATTTCTGATCTACCCGCGTCGCGATCGCCCACCAGTTATCTTTATCGTACCCGGATTCCAGCACGCGCCCGCCCGCGCTGTCAACGTCCCGCTCCAGTTCCGCAGCTTGGTAGAGATGATAGTATCGGTGGAACACCTTTGGTTGAGCATCTTGGGTATCTTGAGGGCTAGGAGTCTTCATGACCCAGGGAACCATGATATCTTGGTCGTCCCCTTTATCCCATCCTCTGCGGCTAGACTTTTGCTCAAGTGCCCAGACATAGATCAGAGCTCTACCGCCGCGAGCGTCGCCAGAGGCAGGCCTTAGTGTGCGCAAGATTTCACGAACTGCTTGAACTCTTCTTTCTGGAGTGGACAGATGGTGCACAACGGCAATTGAAATTGCGAAATCAAAGAATGAGTCTGGATGTGGCAGATTCAAAACATCAGCCAAGATGGTCGAGTGTGGCTGATGTTGACGAGCAATTCGCGCGAGATTCTCGGATCTAGAATTGTCAGTCGGGTACATCAATCAATCCATAAGATAGCAACGATGTGCGAAGATATTTTGCATGTAACATTTCCTTTGTTTTATTGACGGGAAAGGAAGAAACGATGTAAATAAATGACACGGATTAAGACAGACTCAATGAATGTTAAAAAAAGATGCACATACCGATCGGAGGCCACGATATAGACACTTTTATTCACCGGCAAGTACTTGCCGTTGCCACATCCTACATCCAACCCAACAGCACCGGGGCTCTGGCTCTGAAGAAAACGTTCCACGATGGGCCATGGCTGTGGCAGCTGAGTTAACCTGACTGTTGCATGGAGGACCAATAGCAGGCGAGCAAACCTTGTATCTCGTTGCCGAAAAATGTTTCGCAATCTGCTGGTACACCTCATGCACATTCTTCTCCTCATACGCATCCCGGTCGTCTCGGTCCTCAGAAGCCATATCTAATTGCAAGAGAAGATGTATCAACAAGTTGCAAACTGACTCCGCTGGGTGCCCAACTCCGTCCCGAGTCTATTGGTGTCGTCCGGTGCTTGGTGGTTAGAAACGGGAAAAAAAGCACACCTCAGTTGCAACTGCAGGAGTGGGATGTTGGGCTTCGACTGGATACAATACGGTACGGTATTTTCTGCAGCTTTGCACGCTTTTCATGGACTTCAAGTACGACACCATACGGACGATGTAAAATTAAAGTTGGGACTTTCCATGCGCATCGGAGAATTTCTGAGTCAGCAGTGATTGATTTGCTGCGCGATGTATTCGTATTGCGTCTCCTCAGCACTCCGTATCTTGTATGAGAGACGGTAGATTTTGGATCCGAGGTCTTTTTCTATGCCATCACGGTCGCTGGCTTCGTTGACGGTTGCTTGTTTACCCCTTACCTCCTGGCCAGGGCTTGAAGCATATCCGCCTACACTATCGATATATCAAGGAGTACTATATGGAGATGGATAACATGAGCATGGACCTCCCAAAAACAACAAAGTTCATCAACGGCATCCTTTCTCAAGTATCACGATGCGTCACATCCACCACAGCGCCACCAGGAGAAGCTGGACTGGAGATCCAAACACAGCGTCATCCGCGCCTGACCAAATCCGAGCCGACATCCGCATTTCCAAATTCACAAGTAACAAACCTAAAACCGTTAATGCTGACGCTTCACTGCGTCTTTCCGAATGAGTTCCTCCTCGCACTGGACATATTGGATAGAGGACTTGTTAGACGTGTTCGCACGCGGTGTAGAAATGAGTCTGGAGAGAGAAATGGAGATGAAGCGCACGCCGAAAGGGAACCCACCGGAGTTCAATCCGATGAGGGTGGCAAAGACAAAAACAAAAGTAGCAAGACGCAGCAAGAAGATTTCTTTTTCGTCACATCTGCTTCAATAGCCTCGAGTACCTTGAGGCCATCGTTTCCCGCATCCCAACCTGGCGGGGCCCAAAGCCAGTTGCAAACCCAGAAACAATGGCAGGAAGAAGGTTATGAAGTCCGCCTCCAAGCATGGAATTGCACTTGCCCGTCCTTTACTTTGTCTGCATTCCACGACCTAGACCCAGAGCCATCATCGCCCCCACCGTCCTCGTCATCTTCGGACCAGGGAGGGAATATAGAAGGCAATGACAGTCCTATGGCAGCCTACGATGGTGGTGGCGGCACTAGTGTGGATGCCAACGTCTTCGACACGGCTGCTTACTCCTTCGGTGGCACACTGCCTCTGCACACGGAGTCAGCGCCTCCCGTCTGCAAGCATATTCTGGCTTGTTTGCTTGCTGCGCTTTGCCCAGGCCTTGATGGAGGAGATGGAGCGACTAGTAGTGAGCAGTTTGTTTCTCTTGACAGAGATGAGATTGCCGCACTGTGTGCTGGCTGGGGCGGCTGAATTCGTGGCTTTCGATGTGGAAGATTACGTAGCTTGCATATAGCATAACTGGGGCACTAGTTACCGGACATGGTCCAAATTAAACAATTCCATTTAACTAACTATGATTTATTTAACCTCCGGGCATTGACACTACTCCTGTAATTCTGAGTGGTACATTGACCGGAGTTAGATGGGTTACTATATCTTTAGGATGACCTCGCGCTCATGACTTTAGACAAATTTCAAATTCCCCTACATAGCGTATAATTAGATATAAGAACCAATAAACTAATATCTAGGAGACTCATAATATTTGATATGATATTCAGTGGGCTGCCTGTTGCCCCAAATGTAAATGTCACTATACTGAATATGGTAATTTCAAAAAGAATTCGCCCCTAATTTCTTTAGTCCGATTTCATATTTCAAATCCAGTTCGTAAATGTATCCACGATCCGAGTATAGTAAGGCTTACCGTAAAGGTGTCGATGAAGGTGGATTTATATGGAATCCCATTGGCGGGGACCTCGATGTAAGAATATGACATAATGTTTGTTGGTCCCGAACGTGACCTGATTATCTGATATCGAAATTCCAAAACAATCATTTAAGACAGCTTGCAAGTTGCCTTCGCTGAGCCTTCCCAGCTCCCCTATATATCCGATGCTTTCTTTTTTGTGTCTTTCTTCCTGAATGCCACTTTCTGCTAGCTCACACCTCATCGCTATGGCCGTGCCCGCAGACCAGCGGAAAACCATCCTCAAGGTCCTAATGACCTCCTTGCTATTGGACCTTGTATGTTCTCGTTCCGTACTTCTCTATGTGGTCTAACAATTTTAATTCAGATATCATTTACTTTCATCCTACCTTTATTTCCGTCACTTCTATCCTTCTATCGCACGCAAGACCCTTCGCCTGCGTCCACTCTGAACCGCATCTTTCACTACTTGAACGCGTACAAAAACTCCTTTGCAAAACCAATCGATTCTCGCTATGATATTGTACTCCTTGGCGGAGCACTCGGCTCTCTTTTTTCACTTCTCCAAGCTATCGCCGCCCCCTTTATCGGCCGCCTCTCCGACAAACACGGCCGGCGCACAGCTCTTCTTGCCTCTATGGTTGGAAATACACTAAGCGTTGCGCTCTGGGTCGCCGCGACAGATTTTCGCACGTTTCTTGCTAGCCGTGTCGTCGGGGGTCTCAGCGAGGGAAATGTGCAGCTAGCGCACGCAATTGCGACTGATATTAGTGACCCGAGCCAACGTGGGTCAACAATGGCACTCGTCGGTGCTTGTTTCAGTATCGCGTTTACGTTCGGCCCTGCCCTAGGCGCGTTTCTGGCCAGCATCACAACCGTTGCGGCAAATCCGTTCGCGACAGCTGCGGGGGTTTCGCTGGCGCTTATCGTGCTCGAGACAGCATATATCTATGCTTGCCTTCCCGAGACGCATCCGCGACTCACAAGCCTCCTGAAATCCCCATCCACATCCTCAACGGCGCAAGAGAGCCCGGCAAAGTCAACTAAGCCCACCACTAGCTCGCAGACACTGCGAAGATACACAAACAACCCCGCCATCCTCAACGGCCTGCATTTTCTTTTCCTTCTCCCTTTCTCTGGCATGGAATTCTCCCTCCCTTTTCTGACGGCAACATTTTACGTCAACTCTAGGGCTTCGCCAGCGGCACTAAATGGCCGCCTCCTCTCGACAATGGGCCTCATTGCGTCTCTTCTTCAAGGCACAGTTGTGCGCCGTCTTCCACCACTTCAAACAGTGCGTATTGGTGTTGTAAGCGCAGCAATCTCATTCTTCTTACTATCCCGTGTCACCTCAATAGCGGGCCTATATACCGCCGCGAGTTTATTAGCTATTACAAGCGCGACGGTTGTGACGGGGCTAAACAGCCTTGGTTCGTTGGAAGCGAAGGAGGAGGAGAGGGGTGTTGTTTTGGGAAGGTTAAGGAGTTGGGGCCAGGTTGGACGTGCGGCGGGACCAATACTGTTTTGCTCACTGTTTTGGTGGGTTGGGAGAGAGGTTGCATATCTTACTGGAAGTATAGTAATGACCGGTGTTTGCGTGGGCGTTTTTGTAGGGTTGAAAGCGCCTTCGGTCACCCGTGCCCCTGGGGTTAAGCAGGCATAGATAGATGTACCATATTCAGTGTTCTGACTCTGAACACCCAGCAGAGGGAGACCTATAATCTGTGCCACAACTGTGTATGTTGATCTAAAAATTGAATCAATGCCGCTGCTGGCCAGCTGGGATTGATGTGCCGCATGAATCGTTCACCGGGGTATAGACATGTGCAATATTATACAATCCTAACAAAGCATAAAATCCATCAAGAAAGGAGATTTCTTCCAGATAAAATACAACTCCTTAACTCTAGCAATATCGCCCCAACCTAGACTGAGAAGAGTGGACTATGATGACGCCTCTGACATCCTGTCGCTCTTTCCCTTGTGATGATGCTCAAGATATCGCCCGTTATCTCGACTATGCGCGGAAAAGCTGTTTAAACCAAACTCAGAGCAGCCTAGCAATCCCGCTGGCGGGGCGGGATCCAACGACCCCCTCGCTTTCCCAATCAACCAATCTGTAAGGGTAACAAACTTCGCTGTGCGCTCCCATCCGCTCGCGTCCTCGGCATGCTCGATCGTCTGCGTTAAGACACGGCCTTCTTCATCAAATGAGAAGATGAAAAGCCCCGTAAACTCGTCGTCTCTGGATAATTTGAAAATAGGCGCATCACCGCCCAATAAGACGTTTAGACCTTTATTCGTTCCGGTCTTGGATTCGCCATCGCTATCTGCGGCACTCTCCGCACTCGTATCTGGCCTTTCTGATGCAGAAGAAGACCGCGACCCCGATGTTGAGGACGGGGAGGGTGTATTCGACGAATGAGTTCGCTCCGTCCGCCATCGCACAACAAGTCTTTCATCTCCATAGTCCCAATTTCCGCCTCGCGTGTTGCTATGCGCGTTGAGATGCGGGTCTGGCACTGTTCCCGCGCGCACGATCCGTTCACTTAGGATTTGCAGCTTTACGTTCCCGACTAACGGGACGCTGCTCCATGCCACCGGGACTGCCCATAAAGCCGCGCGGTAAAGTGTCCGTCCCTTGACTGTTGGGAGGTGTGGATGGGTTGACGGAAAAAGATGTAATGTCACGCTCGGGGAGAGGATATGCGGCGGGAGAGGGTTGACGAGGATTGTCGGGAGGAGTGGGGAGAGGAGCCGTAACGCTGTATGAAGACACCCGTTAGCTTCTATTCTTGTAGACAACCTCCTTAGGTATATTTTTGCAATGAAGAGGGGGTCTGTATACTCTTTCCCAGCTTTAGGATCCGCTCATCGGGAGGCTTGTGATCGTTTTGGTTCTTCGGGTCGAGGTCGTCGGTTAGGGAGTATTTGAAGTCGAACGGCGGTAGAGAGCTTGAAGACGTATGCGATGGAGAAGTGTCATGACGGATATAGGCGTGTGCTAGGGGCCGGATATGAGAAGAGGCGCATCTCGAGGGTATGAATCGAGGGTGATGCGAGCGGGTATGGATGACACGGGAGGGGCTGGATGACGGCGGCGGTATAGCGAGCTTTGGCATCGCGAGAGTTGAATGATGGCGTGATTAATGCATTAGACACAGTACAGTGTAGGTATGTTGAAAGCAGAACGCAGAGATGGAGGCGACTGGTATTTGGAGACGGAGAGAATTACTTTAACTAAATGATGACGTTGACCCACAACGCCTCCAAGGTTCTACTTGGTCGATCCTGGGGTCTTCTAAATAGTTATTAAAACAACGACATTGTCAAAATTTATCCAATTTGTTTCTTGGTATCAAACCCAGTGCTAATAATACAGTCATAATTCAGAGCGCTAATTCGTCGTCATCATCCTCCCCTGTATATCGCCGCTCAGCCAGACCCCGAATCTTATCCTCCAACACTCCCCGATTATACCGCTGTGCAACCTTGACAGCAGCCTCCACCATCTTGCCATTGCGGTCTTTCATCATGTGTACCAGTTCTAGCGCCTTCATACCCCTTTCCTCACCCTCGCGACACTCGATCGCTAGGAGCTGCAGAAGTACCTTGTCCAACTCCAACTCTTTCCGTGACAGATCGGTCCGCTGGGTTGAAGTCGCATGCGTAGACGAGACCAGATCTTGGAATAGAGAGAGAAGTAGGTTGCCCCGGACAAAGGATTCCTCGAGACGCATACTGTCATTGCGCGCAACGTTTTCTTCCTCCTCCTCCTGGGCTTTGCTGGGCTTGTCGGAGACTGGTATCCGGAATTCGAATTCGCTGAGCATTGGCCGAGGGAAATAAGGATATCGGTCTCCTCCCTTCAAGATAATACAGTGGAATTTTTCTTGTGCAACCGCAACAGGCCAGTAGGTTTCCTCCTTGCGTCCACTTGCCAGTCGCTCCAGTTGCTTCGTATCGAGCAGCGGCACCCACCGCGCCTGGCCTGGAGTGCGCCAGTGCTGGAGGACCAGCAATACACCTTCTGAATCGTAGATACAAGGGTCCTACTGAGGTTAGACCATCTCTTTAGGGGTTATCCAGAAGGTACTCACTCCCGTATCGGTGAAGAAAACGCTCTTCAGCTCACTTCCGTCTGGTATAGCGACAACGTCCTCGTTCTGGCAGATCTCATCGCGCTTGACATTCTCCACAGTATATCTCAGGGTTGCCATTTTCCCAGCGTTTCCTAGTGGACCATTCCCTATGGTCATGATGTAGTCTCGCCAGGCAGCACAGGTTACGGCCGAGCTTTTTTGTCGGTACACTTTGAAAGGTGTTCCATATAGGGTATAGACTCGAACATAGTCTTTCGTTGTTACCGCAACGATGTACGACTCGCTCAGCGCCAGCGCTATTTCTATTAGCTAGCTCCTATAGACTGGAATGTGTTCATACCTCGAACAAGCTCTCCTTGGGGTAGCTGGGTTCTCCAGTCTGCTCGTGTGGTCCAAGTCTCATGTGGACGGTAGAAGATCGTGGCAGGACCACCATCTTTCGGATTGTTCGAAAACAGAGCACCGTGTTCATCTTATGATGGTTAGCATGTGATTGCACCTTGCAAGATAGAGAGAGATGGTCATACTGAGACATGCCCGATCATACAAATACGGGTCCGTAAAGTGGAAATCACGGTGCAGTTCTCGATCATAAAACTCCACCGTCACCGTATTATGAGTTTCTTGATCGACAGTCCAGACAGCACCCGTTAAATTAAGACCTATATCTGTTAGTAAAAGTAAACGACATGCAAGGGGATGACGCTCTTACAAAGGTATCTGCGGTTTCCCCTCCAAGGTGTGCTGCCAGGTTGGAGCGGCGCATGGGTCGCTGGTGTCGCAAAAGATGTCAACATGCGTTTATTCATGTGTCCGTTGATTTCATCCAGATGCTCGTTTGTGCGCTTCCCATGTCCATTAATACCCTCAGCATAACCAGCTCCATCATCATCTTCGACGAAATCTTCCATGTCTTGATCATAGCCAAGTATATCATCGAGCGAGTCAATGCTGCCCATCCTCCCCCTTGGCTGTGCTTCTTTCGGTCGGTTCGCCAGTGGCCGTCTCGCATTATCGGATATTTCAGTCAACGCGCCAGGGAATATGGGAGCTGCCTGCAGTGGCTTTTGAAGCATGACTTGGTAGTCCTTTGGCACAAAACCATCGTATATAAATAGTTCTCCATCCGACGTTGTAAGGGAGAGGGCGTTTTTCGTCGGATGCCAGTCGACATTGATCACATTCGGAAAGTCATACCGATGTAGAATCTTCTGCGTCTTGCTTTCCCATAGTAGAACCTGACCATCCTTGGCGGCAGTCACCAAAAGCGCACCGTTAGGAGACCAGCTCATGGCCGTGATATCCCCATTGTGACCACCAGAGAAGGTCATTTCCTTCTTCCATTCGCCCACGGAAAAGACAGCAATATCTCGTGTCGTTTCCGCCACTGCGAATGCAGTTCCATCAGGATGCCACACCACCCTTGCAGTCGCTTCATCCTCTGGTTCTAGTTGCCGAATCACGCCGTCGAGTTTCCGCACCAGCTCCGGTTCCTCGGTATCCATAGAATAAAGGTAAACGATGCCGTCCGTACACGAAACTGCAACGAATCGCCCATTCGGATCGAAGGTAATATGTTTTGTTCCTTTCGCCTGCTCGCGCAGGTACTTGACCTTGGTCATATCTTCGATATTGACCAGTTTGATCGTGAGCTCACTAATGTCGCATCAGCACCCACCCGGTCTACTCAAACATTAGGTAGGCTGTGTCGACTTACTCGCTCGCGACAGCAACCCATTCCTTATCTTTTGTAACGGCGACATCTCGTACGGGCAACGCACATCGTACGAGCAGCTTCTCCATCCGCCCTGATTGGACTTCATACTGCCATACTGTCCCGTCTTCGGCACCCATGAAGAAATGCTCGTTCTGCAAATATAAGCCATGAGACAAGCCAAAGAATCACGAGGAAGTTTGAGTGATTCCCTTACTGTAGCTCCTATCCCCAGGTGTCCATCGGCACCTTCTTCAACGGTCTTCGGTTCTCCATCTTGTCCGACGGTGTAGATTCGGATAGCAGAGTTCGAGCCTCCTGTGACAATATAATGACCGTCGGGGGTATACGATAAAACCGTTGTTCCAGGCGTATCTGTATTAATTAGGCATGTTTAGTGGTTGCATAGACTGGATTGAGTCGAGTAGAACTTACGGGCTGGCCTTCCCCTAGGTCGCACTGGTTCAGACATCGTAAATCTGGGTTATGGGAAACTGAAACGAGACGATGGAATCACCGTTCGTTTTTTAGCATGTCGCAATTGACTGCGTTTTCAGAATGCTTTGCTATGGTGACCAATAATCTCAGCTCGGAGTGGAAGCCTCGACACGGTCCGGAAGGGTAACGCGTTGTCGCGCGCGACGCGTCTTTAACCGTATCGGGTATCTAAGTTACGGTTTGAGGGCACAGGGCCAGAGTTCCAATTCATCAATGCCAACCACTTCCGACTTGCGAGCTGTGACAGTAACAGAGCTGATATTACAGGTTTAATCTCTTGATCCCCCGTCCGCTGTAAGAAAATCAAAATCGGCACCATCCTGCGCTTGGTTAACGGACCGCTCATACAACCCACGATATCCCCTCGGTCTTGGTTTCTTCTCCATCTCGAATGCCGATTTTCGAGCCTTAATCCTCGCGTTTATTTCTTCTGCCGATATTTCCAGTTGTAGTTTTCTACTCTCTACATCACAGCTGATAATATCACCCGTTTGGACAATACCAAATGGCGACTCTGGGACTGCTGATTCCGGGGAGACGTGCAAAATAATTGTCCCGCCTGCTGTACCAGACATGCGGCCATCTGAGATCCGGAGCATATCCTTTACGCCTGCGGCTGCAAGCTTACGGGGAATAGGAAGAAGACCGGCCTCTGGCATCCCCGGATTCCCGATTGGCCCTATGTTCTTAAGAACAAGGATCGAATTTGCTGTGACCTCGAGGCCTGGGTCATCGATGCGCCTGGCAAGGTCAGCAGAATTGTCGAAAACCACTGCTGGTCCGGCATGGGAGAGGAGACTGCGGTCCTTTGAGGCCGAGGCTTTCAATACTGCACCGTTTGGTGCTATATTTCCATGGAGGACTATCAGTGATGACGCAGGATAAAGAGGGTCTGATAGCGATCTGATGATTTGCCGAGAAAGGGGAAATTCACGAAATGGTGATGTATCAAGGATTTCGCCCAGTGTTTGACCCGAGATTGTCATGGCAGAGAGATGAAGGAGGGGCCGGAGGGTATGTAGCAACGCCAACATCCCTCCGCCATTATGAAAATCAGTCATGTAGTTATCGCCACTGGGCTTGAGGTCTACCAATAGTGGTGTCTTGCGTCCGACCTCTTCAAATGTTTGCAAGGTTATCACGCCCTGCAATTTTGGATGCCGATTTGCAATAGCCATCAGGTGCACTACTGCATTTGTTGAGCCACCAATCGCTTGCAGGACAGTGATGGCGTTTAGGAACGACTCCTTTGATAGAATATCTTGCGGCTTCCGCTTTTTGCGCGCTGTCAGTACAGCATTCGCTCCGGTTTCTTCGGCAACTCGAGTCCTTGCAGACGAAACTGCTGGCGCGGAAGCTCCACGCAGGGGCATCATACCAAGAGCAGCAGTAATGCATGCCATTGTGCTAGCAGTGCCCATAACGCCACAGGTCCCAATCTAAACCTGTCAGATAATGTAAATGTGGACTTTCGTGGACGCGAGCTTACCGTCGGTGCAAGTTCCTCATTAATCTCCGAGATTTCCTCAATGTCTATTTCTCCAGCACGAAAAGCTGCCCAGTTATTCCGGCAATCCGTACAGGCACCTATCCTCTTGCCGCGATGACTCCCAGACATCATCGGACCGGTAATTAAAGGAAGGACAGGCTTGTTTGCAGATATACCACCCATCAGTTGTGCCGGAACTGTCTTGTCGCATCCTAGAGAGCGTCAGTTTATTCACCAACAAGCCTGAGAAGGAGACGGACCTCCAATCATGACACACGCGTCCATAGGCTGGGCGCGGATCATTTCCTCCGTGTCCATACTCATCAGGTTCCTCAGAAACATACTCGTCGGATACGAGAATGACTCGTGCACACTTATGGTTGGAAATTCAACTGCAAGGCCGCCATTGAGATGGATACCGCGCTTCGCCGCTTCTATAAGCTGTGGTACATTCCCGTGGCAGGGATTGTAACCGGAATAGGTGTTGATAATCCCAATTATAGGTCTGGAAAGGGCGTCTTCGGAGTACCCTAGTGCCTTGACAAAGACCTTCCTCAAGAAAAGGGAAAAATGAGCATCGCCGTACGACGTTAGGCCTTGCCGGAGGCCTAAACTGGAAGATATAGGCGTTGATAGATCGTAGTCTTGAGGGGCATCGGGGTTGCCGTCTTGCTCCATGGTTTGTTGGATATATGCTAGTTACACAAATTATACGCGACGTATTCAGAATAAAGTAGGCAATGGATCACGTATTTGAACTCATGGGTGGTGAGACCTAGCCAAGTACACTCGGCGTAAGTCCGTGCGATATCCGGATTCTTTTCCATGCTTGTCGTATCCGACCTATAATTGGTCTTTATTTACCAAAAATGGGCCTCTGCTTGCTATCAGCGAGAATTCAATTCGCTGATGCGATCTCCAAGGTCTCCCCGCATCATGACTGGAGCGTTCTGCTATTCATTACATGTTATTTGTTTTGAGATCTCTCTATATCCACACGCAAACACACACAAGCCGATATTAAGACCATTTACATCATGAATGACAGCGCGACGATATTCGCACTCGAATATCATTTTTTGGCAGAAAGGCAGCACTCGAAATCTTGTGTTCTGGGATCTTAAAATCACTTTCATCTCCCGGCTTGACCTCCCACAAGGACACAATTGCTGCAGACAAGGCCAAAATCTTCTCCTCTGCAAAAGCCCGTCCTTTGCATGCCGGCATTCCACCCCCAAACGGAGTTATAGTCTCGGGCTTTGCGCGTTTCTGGCCGGTGCTGGGGTCGGCCTGGATGAACCTGAAAGGGTCGAATTGGTCGGGGTTAGAAAAGCATGCGGGATCGTTATGGACAACTCCATGAGGCACGATGACTAGCTCCCCGCTCTTAAGGGAATAGGACCGTGGCCTTGATTTACCTGCGCTCGCGGCTTCCTCTTTGGTTTCAGTGAGTGTCAGGTCTGCAGTCAATTGCCGGAACGAAAGTCCTGCCGAATCCAAGCGCAGAGTCTCGTAGAAGGTCGCCTTCAAAAGTTCACATGAATCACATAGCTTGTCCATGTCAATAGAAAGTTTGGGGGCCTCCAGGATCGGGAAACCGGTTTCCTCTCTGCTCGGTCTCGACACCCTAACAAACGGGGCAATTTCATTACGGATTTTCTCCAGCAGAGTCGGATTGGAGTATAAGTGAAGAAGGTGATAAAACACAATGTTGGGCGAGTTGCCGTTCATAGCCCAAAGCAAGGCTAAATGTGCGGGAGCGCTATCCTCTGCCGATAATCCCAAGTCCTTCGCCATGCGGATCCGTTTCTTGATCGGCTCCGAAACGTCGTCGAGGTCGCGGAGGTCGCGGAACTCCATCCCAAGGTCTTTCCCCTCATCCCAGAACAGTAATGCTTGATGGAATACGGAAAGTATGTCTAATAGCCGATCACGGGCAATATAAGCTGCAGAAATCTTGGGAGTCAGATAGCGTGGAGGTCCCATTGATAAAGTCGCAAATTCGTCATCAATACTCCAGATATCTTGAAGCAAATTTGGGAAAGTATCTAAGATAGATTGACCAAACAGTGAAGTAGTCGTTGTTGTCCCAACAAAGTGTCTAATGAGTGTAAAGAAATCTACCTCGCAAACAGGTTGATTTATTCCTTCGACAATACGGACGTCACCTGGACGCTCCCAAAGCATCTGGTCAATGGGGGCTGAACAGAAAGTCACTAGATTCGGAGCCTCCCGTTCGATAAAACGGGTGGCCGATGTCGAGGTTTGAGAGAGAGATGGCTCATGCATGAACTGAATTGGAATGTTGTGAACGAAAACATGGCTGTCAGAAGGGTTCAGTTTTTCAAAGGCACCGCGATCGCCGAGAATCTTCCGTGCAATATGTTTGACTAGAGGAGCTGTTGTCACACCTCTAAATGTCAAGACAGACTTAATCATGGATGGTGACATGACAACATTGTGCTTTGCGCCACCAATCACTATGCAAAATACAGCCTCATGCAGTCGGTCCCTACCAAAATTAGCTAAATTTCCCTTCCAGATGTGTAAAAGAGTCTTCACCTGGCCTTTTCGAGGAAATATATGTGATTCCGGGCAAACGAGAGACTATGGCCTAACCACGGTATCCAATGCGGCACTGTTCTAGGCCGGCGCACCTGCTTAGTGTCTTTCGTCTTTCTAGCGTAACTTTGAAGACCGCTAAGAATGCGAGTAAGTATGAGAACGCATGTCGAGATGAAAACCACGGCCACAGGGAGCAATTTCAACTGTAACCCGGCATAGGCTGTTTGTATCGTGTCCATTGCGGTCTCTTTGAATAGCTGAATGTAGGCTAAAAGCCAAGGAAAAAAAAATTATACGAGGAAGAACCCGTCAAAAAAAAAAAGCGATGAGAGAATAGTAACTCTACTAGGTCTACTCATCAGGATGGCAAATTCCGCGAGCGAAGTTTCTTGCTACAGGAAGAAGCTGATGTTGGCCAGCCTTGGAAGCTGTCTGTATGTATAATACGGTAATTAACAGCTGACATCAGCAATTGTGGCTCGCAAATTCGCATCAATCGCAGTGCAGCTACTGTAACTAAATATTTACGACAAATGGATGAAAGTACTGGAATTTACAATACATCTTGATTTATGTTATAGCCATGCATTTCCATGATATTCACAGAGATTAAAGAGTACCAAAAGTTGCTAATACTCGTGTTGTGAAACCTTCTGAAGTGCCGCGCTTTCCGCTTCATACTTCGCAATCTTGTTCTGTGAGCTGTACACCTTGTCCAAGAGCCATTGGATTCTTCCGGTGAGCTCTCGTGGTTGTTTTGGCAGCTTTCCAAGCAAGAGGAGTTCCTCTTCGTACTTCCCAATGCTCTTGTTTTCGTTGCTGATTAGTTGCGATAATATTTCGAGATTTAGACGACTGCTCAAGGTTTTGTCCTCGGTCAATCGCTTGAATACCGCTTGGTATACCGGTCTTCCAGCCCTCACCCTCTTTGGAGATCCATTCAAACTGATGATTGAAATAAGCTCTGCTTGCTCGAGTTCTCGAAGAGCTTGACTATTAGACTTGAACAAATCAGACTCAAGCACATGGTTGTAGGATACACTGCCATCCTCAGAATGTGCAAGCGTTTTGATCAGATGCCAGGCTTGCTCATGACTCCACTGCTGCGATTCAGACTCAGGAGTCAATATGAACATCTTTAAGATCTCAGAGGCCGATTGTTCAACAATTCGAGTGACGGCGCCTCGAGGAGTTTCCCCGGACTCAATGCGATGAGCCATGAACTCGAGATCCGTCACACGGCCCCCCAATACGGCAATGCAACTATCCAGCTCTGATAGATCCTCCTCCTTTCGGACAGCCTGGTTCTTATTCTTTGCTTCGTATTCGAGATGGTTGAGTACGAACCTTCGACCAACTTCAAGAGAGCAGTCGCCTAGGGAGATCGTTCGAAACACCGAATTGGGCAGTGCTTTACTTAACGGTTTGGAGAAAGAAACATCGGTTGTCAAAAATATGACATGTGCAATGTTCCCGCTTGTTAGACCTGCAGCCCATTCTGTGATCTTGTCATAGACCACATTGCCATCTGGGTTATTATGGAGGTAGTTATCGATAACTACTACTGGGCGTAGCTCGGGATGGGCCTCCAAATACTCTTCATCTGAAAGCTGCGCATCCGTATCCGTCTTTTTCCTGTTCTCCAGCGTGATGCTCTTCATGGCTACAGCAGTGTTCTGCCAAATATTGCTGAGTTGGGCGTCCAGAGTTTCAGAAAAACCCGCCTTGGTGCCAATCATTCCCTGAGCTGCCAGGTCGATGAAGCTGCTGATGCTATTCATCCATGAAAATATCGGTCGGTAGCCCACTTGACTCGCTGCACGAGCAATTTTGGCCGTATCACCTTTGGCGTCTTGAAGCTGTTTGCAGTCGATGACGAGTTTGTATCTATGGTCCTTAAGAGTTCGATCTAGCACTAGCTCGCGCTTTCCTGAACCGCGTGGGCCATGTATCACGATGAATGTTTCGGTACTTTCCGTCAGCCACGAGTTAAGTTGAGAAATGTCGCTTTGGCGATCCTCCCAAATTGCTGTCAGGCCGCGAGCATCGGATTTGCTTTGACCAAAGTAAATATTCGCCTTGCTGACTTGATACCGGACCCACTGGACGAACTTGTTTCCCTCTGTATGAAGGGTCGCCTTTATCTTTATCTTGATGAAGAATGTGCGTATTGGGTCGAAGACGGTCACTGTGATGGCTGCAATGAGAGCGGCCGCTGCCGGGATTACTATACGGGGGTGGTTCAGAAGCCAATCCTTGATCATAGACAGTCTGATCTTCCGTTCATATTTGATCTTAACGCGTGTACCAGAGTTGCTCCTGCCTCCCTCCGGAGGTATGGTGAATCCGTGGATGCAGTTTTTGGCTGCGACAGCATTACTAGCACGGGAGAACTCGACTAATGCATATTTCGGGGTTTCTTTCGAATCTGGTGGCTGTCGCTCAATATCCCGAAGCTTCCCATATCTGCGGAAAACCGTATAGAGGACTTCTGTAGTCAATTCTGTAGCTGGGCCGTCTGGCACGGCTGGGTAAAACTCGACTCGGATACGTGGACTAGGAATGCGATAAAGATCTTCAATCCACGGCCTTCCTTGAACTTGAGAAACCGTCGCCTGCTGGAACGGGTAGAACCAAGGTCGAATAGGATGTTTTTCCAAGTGGCGCTTGATTGTGGCCTCGATCCCAGTGTCTGCGGTCCCTGGCTTCCGGGCATATTTTACAAAGGCGCCACCTTCGCGAAACCGCGGGATGACATCTTTTATATTGATATCTAAATCTGGTGGAAGTACCTGGTTAACAATACGCAACGGATCTGACGCCGCGAGATGTGGACGGTCAATGCGCTTTAAGGCCTTTTCGTACGACAGGTTGCCGTTGAGAGGACCCAACAGCAGCAGCCATTGGAGCCTTCGAGGGAAGATATCTAGAACCAGTTAGTCTTACAGGGTCAAACCTCCATGTTTAGACAAGCTTACTATTGACAAAGACTAGGCCCTCGTTTTCTCCCAATTCAATGTGGCCACTCTCGAGTGAACTAACATCTGCGGAGCTGATTGTACTCGCATGCCGGGCAACAATCGAAGACGCCTTTGGAACCCAATTGGCAGCAGAGCCTTTACAGCATGACAAAGGCCTGTAACTGTGGGACACCCTGCCATCAAACAGGACTCGCATCATTATTGCGAGTATGTGAGCGTGTCAGAAACGCAGAACAAGCGAAGAGCTGCTACTTGATGTCCGACCACATGGTGATAAATGACGTCAAGCCATCAAGGTGGAACTGATCAATGATCGTTAGATTACCATTCCGTTCTGATACTGTCAGTCTGTCATCCCAAATTACGCCGCCAAACTGTCACGACGCTCCACTCCTGTCACGAGTATGTAGCGTCTAACCTTAGGATCTCGCGCGTACGGAGTATAAACCCGGTAGCTAGTCTGGTATTTCGGATTATAGTAAAGGGGTTACACATCACTGACATGGTTTGGACTGGTATTTAGGACGAAGGAATCCGGATTGGGATTAGTTAGCTGTGACAATACCCGCGTTACCTGGTGGGTCGCTAGGCTTGGTATCAAGTCGGTATCGGTATACTGGCTCGGAAGGGAAGAAGGGCCACCCGCTGCATGTATACAGAAAGTGTAGAGTAGCACTGACAAGTTGATATCACTAGCAAAGATATACTCTGCAATGATAATTAATATTGATTGCGACGAACTAAGAAGTAAACTAAGTATATGATAGTGAATGAGCGTCCTTATATCCTTCGTTGACTACTAGTAGGTGTGGTAGTCAGCTACTATTCGAGTAGCTACCTATTTGGACAGTAGCTGGCTACTTCGTGCATCACAGGCTATCATGGTCAAGTGACCAAGTCAGCCACTCTGCGTTGTCGCAAGGTACCGTACCGTAACCCTTCTGATTGGTGCATAGGTGATTGGTCGAGAGCATACCTTGGCGTCGGTCGTAACACAAGCAAAAGATGCAACAAACATCGCAAACACCATCTTTTCAACTCCGCTTCCACGATAATAATCGCAGCTCGTCGCCTGTACTGCTAATTGCATCTGAGTTCTTTTTTCACACCCTGAGAGCTATACACAGTCTAAAAATATGGGCTGGCTTTGGAATTCCTCGTCCTCCACAAAGAACGAGTCTCAACCTCAACCTCCACCTGCACCTTCTACACAAGACAACCTACCGACACCACCACAACAACCACGGAAACTCAGTCGGGAAGAGCAAGCAGACGCCGAATTCGCCGAATTATGGCAGAGCCTGAAAAATGATATCAGCCAGTCTGAACCGCAACAATCCTCAGCCACGTCCACACAATCCCCAGCATCCGATACTCAATCTTCGCCAGGATCTATAGCTCCCGAATCCCTCTACCCCGATACCATGTCCTGTCGCTCGGCGTTTGATTATGCTTTCTTCTGCCAATCGCTAGGCGGCCAATTTGTCAATGTTTATCGATATGGTGAGCTGCGGTCGTGCAGTGAGCACTGGGAGAATTTCTGGCTGTGTATGAAGACAAGGACATTCAGCGACAATGAGAAGAGGCGCGTAATCCGCGAGCATAATCGGAGGAAAGCTATCAAGTATAAGACTGGTCCAAGTAGTGAGGATGTGTGGGAGGTACGGATGGAACCGGTCAAGAGTGCCTTTCAGGGAGACTTTGCGGCTTTGGAGAGGGAAATGGAGGCAGAAGAGAAAGCTCAGGCGCAGGCGCGACACCCCTCCAGTACCATTTAGTTTTTCTTTTCTCGTGAGTTATATTGTTCCCACTGCCTTTCTCAAATTTCTGTACTAACGGCGTGTAGGAGAATACCTTGGCGCTATGTGTTTGGGACTATGTACAATAAGTGTATAACATGCAGATATCTATTAATGAACAAAGACAAACCGAATCTCTTCTTTATCACTTTCTTGTCCTTCGGGAAAAAAGTGCTTTTGCGAGATGCCTTTATCTTGTCCTTCACACAATGAATCTTTGATCAGTGTGTCGCTATTGTCTGCACTCCCCATCTTTGTCCTAACAGCTTCCTATAATGGAGGATACATAAACGGGGTTCCCTCTCTCCCACACGGATTTGGCTTCTCAAAATTTTCGCCCCACTCACATTTGAAACTGACTGGCCTGCTGCACACGAAATGCCATCACTTTATAGCTTTGTGGAATGGGCGGCTGACAGAGTTATCTCCGCCGTCAGCACTCCCAAGCGCCCCTTAAGTCCACCACCGCCATACACTAATCAGCCACCAAGCGCTTACAATCCAAACCATCGCCCGTTCGGCGGCAGGGATGAACCATTCTCATCACTCGGGCGTCGATCAAACCCAAAACCCAATTCTATTGCCCTCGCCGCAGCTCACACCCGAGGTGAAGAACCCAGTCCCAACTCCGGTTATCTCAATAACAAGGACAATAAATCCGCCGAGAGTAGCAGATTCGTCCGCAGCGCGTATCGCGCAAGAACCGTCCACTGGGGTAATGTCAGCGAAATTCCAAAGAGCCCAACCCACCCCACTACGCCGGGTCTAAAGGAATACCACCAGAGAAGAAGCAAGGGAAACGACAAAGCTATTCCTAATCTCGGCCCTACGAGCCCTTGTAGCGGTAACCCTGATTATGATGGTAGTCCCCTCCGGACTGACTTGGGCGACTCTTACGAGGACAAGCGCTATCCAAACTCTTGGTATTCGTGTTCTTCATCGCCATCGGCCCAGACACAGCCTGCTATAGGCACAGAATACCAGCATCGTGGCCATAGTGGTCCACAACCGAGACATCGCACACACGTTCCGCGCAAAACAATCCTGAAACCACCAACGCCAACAGACGATGAGATGCTCGTTCGAAACCTGTGGGGATTGGCTGTGTCAGCTGACGAGCGGTTAGCCTACATGTATGAGTTCCTATCCCAGGTGTTGCTGGTTGGCGACGACATTCTCGACTCGATGCTGAGGGTGGGCGAACTTTCAATGTTCGAGGAGGCCACGAGACATGCGAATAGGATGGGAGAGAGACAAAGGGCGACTTGGTTCCAACCAACGAAGGTACCAGTACCACGTCAGCAGGCTGCTCGTGGGCGTGAACTTCCGGTGCATGCGAAGAGTGAGGGGAGGATAAGGAGGGGAACCCCTGGGCCCGTGTTTACGGCACCAAGGGAGATGAATATTGCTGAAGAGGAGGGAGAGGGATAAAAAATCTATTTATATATATACCCACTACGGATTTCCTAAACCATTGGCGATGTTTTTGGTTTTAGAACGTTGAATTAACTTAATTTTGAGCTGGTTCAGTAGCGTAGCTAATACGAGGAATAACTATGTGTAATCAAAAGTAAATGGCAATTGCCAGCATATCCGCGCGCACTCTAGTATATATATATATATATTTTATGGCTATGAAGTAAACAGTTTGGTAGATCTCCATCAAGTCACCTAACAACTAAAACACAGAGGTACTTCGAATACCGCAAGCAAATGGTACAAGCACTCGCGAACATGCATGCACCGGTGAAAATGATGACCCATCGATAGGACACCGATGAAGGCCCCGTCGACATTGAGCCGGAAACCAGAAATCCTCCGACAGGACCAGCAAGCACGTTTCCGATGCCTTTGCCAAAGTTAAGCAGGCTAAAGACAATTGGTGCTGCTGTCGCATCATCGGTGATTGCGGTGCTCATCCTCGCCCAGATAGCAGTATACCCTGCGGCGAAAAAACCATATATAACAGCAAACACGATTAAGACTGGAAAAGTCTGGGCCAATCCCCACATGGTGAGACAGGAAACTGCTGCGACGACGGTTGACGAGCAAGCCAAAACGTTAAGCGGTACTTTGCGGTCAGACAAGGAACCGAATACAAACTGGCCGCAGACTTGACAAACGCTCATCAGCGCGAGGAGAAGAGCACCGTTCTTGCCACTGAGGTCTAAGGACGACGCGAACGAGGGAAGGTATAATGAAGGGAAAAAGTACCCGAATCCCTGCAGTAGATTTGAAATCGAGTATATCCAGAAGAGGGGGCTCCGGAAAAATGTCCAATTGATTTTGGGTATACTGGCTCGTCGTGAAGGCGGCAAACGGCCCTTCAAGAGAGGAATCAACGGGCCCGTAAGCAAGGCGAGAGCCACGGCCACAGCGCGAAGTGTTATTCTGTAACCGTACTTTGCCAACAGAGCTTGCAGGACAAACGGCATCACGGACCCTGAGACGCCAGAGGCACCACAGAGAATACCGTAAGCCATGCCACGACGTGCGACCCAGTATTCGTTTACCATGCTGAGGATGGGGTAGTAGAATATGAGGAAACCAAGACCATAGGCCACGCCCTGTGTGAGGATAAGCACCTCTAAAGTGGACGCAAAGGACCCGAGAACGAGTCACAGCAATGCAAATGGGCCCTGATGCAAATTAGCAATATGAATCTTGTCCTCCCTGGGAAATTATGAATCCATGATGCATACAGCCAACCCAGATCATTTGGCGCTGCCACCGCTGGTAGCGCTGAATAAAAGGCATGATGACCGGTGCTCCAAGATAACCAAATCCGGATGCTATGGTACCTACAACGGAGATATAGCGGTTACCGGCGAATTCGGGAATCTTGGAGTAGTATTCCTGGAAGACACCAAACGAGAGAGGGAAGCCTGCGCGTATCCCTGAGCCAAGCCTCAAGAGTCCAATTCATAATGGGGATTTACCCCATAGCAACGCTTCAAACATAAAGGCGGCGCAGAGTAACCTCCAAGCAGCAGCCCCTCCATCTACAGGCGCAAGTCCCTGTTCCGCCCGTCCGCCACTCGCTGGCTCATCCTCCACATCCTCAGGCTGTCGGAGCGATGCTCTTCCACATGGCTCAGGAGCTTGAGTCGTAGTTGTACTTGTGACCATGCGAGGGGCCGTGATGGTCGCCAACTCGGTATTGCTCATTGTGAATAGAAAAGGGATTATTGTAGTTACCGATTATGGAGTTGAGGTATAGTAGTAGGTAGTTATAGTGCAAGCACTGGGCCTATTGCTCTTACCGAGGCTGCTGATGAGCCCGGCTGTTGTCGGCTGTCCAGCTCCTTTATAGTTACGTCGTTTCTACTGCCTACTTCCAAGTACTATCTCGATTCAAGAAAATTCAATAAATTGTTCAATGGAAATTCTAGATAACTAAAGATACTTTACATCTTCCATTTATCCCGCTGATCCAGAAGCAAAGTCTCCCTTTCTCTTTTTGTCGTGGTATTATTCATAGATCATCGTCATCATCAGCCATAGAACGAACCTGTCGTCCCGCGGGAGCCTGTCCAGCGCGCTGAAGTTCTATCTGTTTGTTGTATTTATGCGGCAATGGTTACAGTCTGCTCAGTGGCTTGCCGAACTGCGTCAATGGCAGGTCGGCGAACGATACCGCCAGTCACGGGGAGCTGAGAGCTGATGCCGGAGAGGAAAGTATCGACCTCGCGAGCGCATTGGCGACCCTCATTGATACCCCAGACGATCAGAGACTGTCCGCGGCGGCAGTCACCAGCAGCGTATACTCCTGGTACGTTGGTGCCGTAGCGGCCAGGGTTGGTCTTAACGTTCTTGCGGGCATCGCGTTCAATTTCTTCACCAAGGAGACGGTCCTCGGGACCAAGGAATCCCATGGAGAGGAGGACAAGGTCAGCAGGGAAGAACTGCTCACTCCCTTCGACGGTCTTCATGTCCCATCCACCAGTGGCGCTCTTGGTCCATTCAACGCGGACAGTGTTGATTCCCTTCACGCGGCCGCTACCGTCATCAACGAACTCCTTGGACATGATGCAGAACTCGCGGGGGTCTTTGCCCATGTGGGTCTTGACTTCCGAGTGTCCGTAGTCGACACGATAGATACGGGGCCACTGGGGCCAGGGGTTGTCACGGGCACGCTCTGGGGGGGGCTGGGGCAGAAGCTCGAAGTTGACGACAGACTTGGCGCCATGGCGGACAGAGGTACCGATACAGTCGTTACCGGTATCACCACCACCAATGACGACGACGTGCTTGTCTTTGGCGGAGATATAAGAACCATCGGCTAATTCAGAGTCAAGGAGAGACTTGGTGTTTTTGTGCAGGAACTGCATGGCGAAGTGAATCCCATCAAGCTCACGGCCAGGGGCTTTGAGATCACGGGCAACAGTTGCACCGGTAGCAAGGATAACAGCATCGTTGCTCTGGCGAAGGGACTCCAAGGAGTGCTCACCGTCAGGGCCAACGGTGGTGCTGGTGACAAACTTGACGCCCTCGGCGGCCATCAGATCAACACGGCGCTGAACAACCTTCTTGTCAAGCTTCATGTTGGGGATTCCGTACATGAGTAGACCACCGATACGGTCGGCTCGCTCATAGACCGTCACGCTGTGTCCAGCGCGGTTGAGCTGGTCGGCAGCAGCAAGACCAGCCGGGCCGGAACCAATGATGGCAACGGTTTTGCCACTGCGAACAGCAGGGGGACGAGGAACCATCCAGCCCATCTCGAAACCACGGTCAATGATGGCACACTCAATGGACTTGATACCAACAGGGTCTTCGTTGATTCCCAAGACACAGGCGCCTTCGCACGGAGCAGGGCAGACACGGCCGGTAAACTCGGGGAAGTTGTTTGTCATGAGAAGACGGTTAAGGGCATCCTGCCACTGGTTCTGGAAAACAAGTTCGTTCCACTTGGGAATGATGTTGGAGATCGGGCAACCCGTGTCAGACTGGCAGAACGGAACACCGCAATCCATGCAACGAGCAGACTGGTATTTAAGCTCGTCCTCAGTGAGGCGATTGGAGAGTTCCGCCCAGTCACGAGTACGGGTGGCTGGGTTGCGGTACTTCTCGCTGCGGCGGTTGTACTTCATGAATCCCCGGGTTTTGTCGAGAATAAGCGCGGTTCTCTTCTTCTCGACCTTGGAGTCCGTAACACTGTCTTCAATATCCAAAAGCTCTGCCTTCTTGGCATCAGGCGCGGCCGCGGGCTTCTCCTTCTCGGCAGGAGTGCTAGGCAATTGAGGAAGCGTGATTTCAGGCTTCTTCGCGGCGGCAGCCTTGGCGGCTTCTTCCTCAAGAGTACGCTTGTAATCAATGGGCAATACCTTGACGAAGTGAGGAAGAGCACGGGTGAAGTCCAATAGAACACGAGCAGCCAACTCGGAGCCGGTGTAGTGGTGGTGATCCTCAATCAGGCCACGAAGGAAGGCAATCTCAGCTGGGTCTTCAAGACCAGAGCACTCCACCATCTCCATGTTGACCTTGGAAAGGAAATCCTGGTTCATGTCAAGAATGTAGGCAATGCCACCGGACATCCCGGCAGCAAAGTTACGACCAGTTGAGCCAAGAACAACCACACGACCACCAGTCATGTATTCACATCCATGGTCACCAACACCTTCAACAACCGCAGTAGCGCCGGAGTTGCGAACAGCAAAACGCTCAGCGGCGACACCACGGAAGAAACAAGTACCGCGGGTGGCACCATACAAACAGGTGTTACCGACGATGACGTTCTCTTCCGCTTTGTAGGCAGCGCCGCGCGGTGGGTAGACAATGAGGCGACCACCCGACAGACCCTTACCGACGTAATCATTGGCGTCACCCTCAAGTTCCAGTGTGATACCGGGAGCGAGGTAAGCACCGAAGGACTGACCAGCTGAACCCTTGATATTGGAGTGAATGGTATCTTGGGGAAGGCCTTCACCGCCGTAACGGCGACTGACCTGGTAAGAAAGAGTGGCACCTAGAGCGCGATCAGTGTTGACTATATCGCACTCAACGCGGCAGGGAAGGCCCTTCTCCAAGGCAAGTTCGGATTCAGCGATGAGCTTGTTGTCAAGGCGAGTGTGGAGGCGGTGGTCCTGCTTTAGTTAATGACTGAATCTCTATACTCATTCTCAGTTATATTTCACAACTTACCTGTTTCCGTACATTATATGTCGCGACACCAGGGCGGAGGGAGTGGGCGGGAGTGAGAATGAGTGAAAGATCAATGTTCTCCTGCTTCGGGTTGCTAAGGTCATCCCTAACCTTGAGCAGTTCCGCGCGGCCCACCATTTCGTTGATAGTACGGATACCCAACTTGGCCATAATCGCACGCAGCTCGTTGGCAATGTAATAGAAGAAGTTGATTACGTGCTCAGGCTGACCCTGAAACTTTTTGCGAAGCTCAGGGTCCTGAGTTGCGATACCAACAGGACAGGTGTTGAGGTGACATTTCCTAGGAAAAAAACTTAGCAAATATGTAAGCAACGAGATTGAGCCATGGTACGAACCTCATGTAGATGCATCCCATGGCGATCAAAGGAGTAGTAGCGAAGCCAAATTCTTCAGCACCGAGGAGGCAAGCAACGGCAACATCACGACCTGTGCGGATCTGACCATCGGTCTGGACGATAACACGGCCACGGAGGTCGTTGAGAACAAGTGTTTGGTGAGTCTCCGCAAGACCCAACTCCCAGGGAAGACCGGCATATTTGATGCCAGTCCATCGAGAAGCCCCAGTACCACCATCGTGACCAGAGATCAGGATGTGGTCAGCCTTGGCCTTGGCGACACCAGAGGCCACAATACCGACACCAACCTCAGAGACAAGCTTGACGGAAACACGAGAACGGGGGTTAGAGCACTTGAGGTCGTAAATGAGCTGCTTCAGATCTTCAATGGAGTAGATGTCGTGGTGAGGAGGGGGCGAGATGAGACCGACACCAGGGGTGGAGTAACGGGTGTGGGCAATAGGCCCAACGACCTTATGGCCGGGAAGTTCACCACCCTCTCCAGGCTTAGCACCCTGGGCCATCTTGATTTGCAGTTCATCCGCATCGGCAAGGTAGTGAGATGTCACACCAAAGCGACCAGACGCGATCTGCTTGATGGATGAACGCATAGTATCTCCATTCTCCATCCGCTTGCTGCGCTCCGAGTCCTCACCACCCTCACCAGTGTTAGACTTTCCACCAAGGCGGTTCATCGCAACGGCTAGAGTGGAGTGGGACTCCATCGAGATGGATCCGTAAGACATGGCACCGGTCACGAAGCGGCGAACAATCTCAGTCCAGGGCTCGACCTGGTCGATAGGGATGGGGGTCCGCTGCTCGAAGTCAAACTCAAGCATACCACGGAGAGTACAGTTCTTAATCTGCTCATGTGCAGCCTTGGCGTATGCTTCATACGACTTGTCGTTCTTCGTTCGCACCGCATCCTGAACGTTGGCAATGCTAACGGGATCGTTGATGTGATCCTCGCCACCATCACGCCAGTGATACTCACCCGACTCGGTAAGACCGGGGATATCAATGATAGATCGAGATGGGTAGCCGCGCTCGTGGATAGCGAATGCATCCTGGGCGATTAGCTCAAAAGTCATGCCGCGAATACGGCTTGCAGTTCCAGCAAAGCAGCGATCGATAACGCTGTCATCAATACCGAGCGCTTCGAAAATCTGAGCGCCCTTATATGAGGCAAGAGTGGAAATACCCATCTTGCTCATGACCTTTAGAATACCGCCGTCGCAAGAAGCTTTGTAGTTTTCGATGACCTTTTCATCGGAGAGTTCCTTACGAATCAGGTTCTCTCGGTTCATCTTGAGGATGCACTCCATAGCCAAGTAGGGGTTGATACCGTCAGCACCATAACCGACGAGAACGCACATGTGGTGAACCTCACGAGCTTCCGCAGTTTCGACGATCAACGCAGCAAGAGATCTCCACTTGTTGCGGACGAGGTGATGGTGGACGAGACCTGTGGCTAGAAGAGCAGACACGGGCACCCGGTCAGCAGATGTAGCACGGTCAGAAAGGATGAGAACTTTGTCTTCGTTTTGGATGGCCTCGGTGGCAGCATCGCAAATACGGTCAAGGGCCTCGATGTATCCAGAGACACCCTTCTTCTTCTCGAAGGTGATGTCAATGAGCTTTACAGTCCAGTCCTTGTGGACGCTGTTGATGTTCTTTAGAGAATTGAACTCGGGGATGGTCAAAATGGGAGAAGGAAGCAGCATGCGGCGGCACTGCGATGGATCCATTGCCAGCAGGTTACCCTGAGGACCAACGTAGCACTCCAGAGACATGACAACGGCTTCACGGATAGGGTCAATTGGGGGATTGGTGACCTGAGCGAAGAGTTGACGGAAATACTCGTACAGAAGGCGCGGTTGTTTCGCAATACAGGCGAGCGGAGCATCGTTGCCCATGGAGCCGAGAGCTTCCTTGGAATCAGCACCCATAGGGCCGAGGAGGAGCGTGACCTGCTCAAAAGAGTATCCGAAAGCCTTTAGGCGAGGGTCATTTTGGATAGTGTGGTTATCGAGGTCGTGGCGGATGTCCACGTTGTGCTCAATCAGCTTTTCAGTGACAGCAGGTAGCTTGACGAGTTCCTTATTCAGCCAACCGCTGAAGTCCTGGCGGTGGGAAACGGTGTATTTGAGTTCGGAGTCATCAATAATACGACCAGCAACTGTGTCAACCAAAAGCATTTTACCGGGCTGCAGACGACCCTTCTGGATAACACGCTCCTGGTCAATATCAACGGCACCAACTTCGGACGCGCAGATAATGCGGTCATCGTCAGTCACGTAGAATCGGCAAGGGCGCAGGCCGTTGCGGTCCAGATTGGCACCACAGTAACGCCCATCCGAGAAGGTGAAGAGAGCTGGGCCATCCCAAGGTTCCATCTGGCAAGCAGCCCATTCGTAGAAAGAAGCCTTAGCTGGGTCCATGGCCGGGTTGTCCTGCCATGCCTCGGGAATCATGATCATGACGGCTTCAGGTAGAGAAAGAACGCCGTTGATCATCAGAAGTTCCAGGACGTTATCAAAGGCGGCAGAGTCGGATCCACCATCTTCAACAATGGGGAGTAGAGACTCGAGCTCTTCGCCGAAAATCTCAGATTTCAGCAGACCCTCACGGGCACGCATCCAATTTTTGTTTCCTCGCAGGGTGTTGATTTCACCGTTGTGAGCGGCCCAGCGCAGAGGTTGTGCACGGTCCCAAGAGGGGAATGTATTGGTAGAGAAACGAGAGTGGACAAGAGCAAAGTGGCCCTCGTAATCGACGTTCACCAGATCATGGTAGTATTGGTAAACCTGAATAGGAGCGAGCTGACCCTTGTACACAATGTTGCGGTTGCTGAGAGAGCACAGGTAGAACCAATTGGCAAGGCCAATGATGTGCGTAGCGCGCTTTCGCAGGACATAAAGCTGGAGCTCGAAAGTCTTTGTGTCAAACTTCTCCGGATCAGTGATCTCAGGCTTGCTACCTTCGCCGTAGGCAGATTTCAGCACTACGAAAGGTTGCAGAATAGTAGGTTCCCGAGACAGAGCCGCAGGGCCAAGGATTGTGGAATCGCGAGGAACTTCTCGCCATCCTAGTACGCGTAATCCTAGTGTTGTGGCAATCTCCTCGAATTGTTTGATGGAATCTTTCAGAGACTCTTCATCAGGCTTGAAGAAGAGGTTACCAACGGCATATTGGCCAAGCGGTGGAAGATCCACTCCAACTTCACGAGCAAAGTTTTTGATGAAGAACTTGTGAGGAATGCTGGTCATTACACCGGCACCGTCACCGTCTCGAGCGTCCGAACCGACTGCACCTCTGTGCGTCATGTTACAGAGCAGGTTCCGGGCTATAAAATTAGAAGACGTATCGTAAGCAAACGCAATCCCAAGTTTCCGGTCTGTAGGGACTCACCATCGCTGACAATCTTGTGACTAGCTTTGCCTTTAATGTTACTGTATAGTAGAGAATGTGTTAGCGTATGATAGATTGCTTTCTTGTAATGGCGACACGGCCCATCCACTTACGCAGCAAAGCCTACACCGCAGGCATCCTTTTCATATTCGGGGTCATAGAGACCTTGCCGCTCGGGCAAAGTGTTAGCCCAGCCATATCCCTTCTTTGGCTGGTACTCCGAATACTCATTCGGCTTCTGCTCCTCAACTATAGTTTGGCCATAGATTTTCTCCAAGTTCAGACCCATTCTTCCGCCGGTGACCGACAGAGAATGGAATGGCAGAAACCGGGGGAGTTGTGATGAGTCTTGGGTCGGCCGCCGCTGTTAGGATTGGGCGGGGCTGAAGTTGTGATGTATAGATAAGGCGTACTATGTCGTCAGTAACGGAGCGAGGGCAATGGAGGTACAATCACAATGGTACTTTGCCCGACGTCTAGCTCCGGGGATGATGAAAAAGTAGGAGACAAGAAGGAGAAAGAGAAGAGGGGCGAGCCAGAAATAAGAGTCGTGAGGGGGGTGCGTCGCAAAAAAAAAGTTGCAGCGCGGGGGCAGGACGGGAGGCAGAGGCCCGGAGAATTCACTTGGGACGCTCCGATACGAGCTGAGTCTGGGTATTGTACGTATGTATGGCGCGGTACAGCAGACGGGGAACGATATTTCGATCGTGAGATCACGGACCTACTGGGGGAGACCAATTCGGGAAAAATACTGTGGTGGAGATCGACGACAAGGCATTCCAGCGTGGCGAATTGCCGTTTGCTTGTACATCTCCAGCCTAGTAGATTTGCAGTCGTCCTCCGAGGAAGAAGAAAAGAAATAGAATAAACTGGCTTTTCAATTCTCACGCACCGGCAAGACCTGCTCTACTACTACCAGGGGGAGGATATTTCGTACCTACTAGGTGGCAGATACAACGACAGAGCGTTTTCGGCGGCTTCCGCTCCTGGCCAGAAAATGTCCGCTGCAGCACTATAGTTTGGAGTACTTCTTGGGGACTCAGGAACTCGACTCAACTTCACATGTAAACCCGGTCGTCGAAATCTAGGGCTGCTTGTTATAGGACTTCCCATCACCAACAGGAGGAAACCCCCATTCAATTTGACAAACGAGTCCCCAGCTAACCTCCAGGCCTACCGCTAAAGCTCGTTCCCACAAGACAACACTGTTTGCGACTCTGCATGCGTCAGGATAGGGGATGGGGGATGATGGGACGCGTTCGAAAGTTGGGGAGCTGGTCAGAGATAAGAGAGCAGCAGCCAATAAGGACAGCGGCTTTTCAACCCTTTAACCAAAAAGATTAGGTTTCTGCTACGTCAAGATCCAAGCCGGTGGGTCCAGAAAAGCAAAGCAACGGGCACTTGGGACGCTAGTCAAACAAGCTGGTATTGGTATTTCATTTTATTTTACACCCTTCTCGGTAGTTGCCAGTCTTGTCTCTGAGTTGTCGTCCAGCGTGCCTCAAATGCAGAGTCCAGGCAATCAAGAGTGGGCTCAGAGATCACGCCGCGCAATTCCGGGATGTCGATTTCGTGGAGACCTCGTCCGAGAACAGCCCCGTTAACACCCGGTGTATACTAAGTTTCCTGCGATCAGAGTTCCGAGGGCCCCATCGACCCAGGCAACCTTAAACGCTGCAAACTCGTGGCTCAGCCACTCGCCGACCGCGGATTTCAGGATGTGGAAAAAGAAGGAACGAAGAATTGCTGCACGTTGCGCATCGAGGGGCCAACGAAAATCAGTCCGAGCAGAGCAACAAATGGTACGACCATTATGTTGATTCCGGTTCCCATGATTGGCCCATTCCACTTCTCGCATGTTCCAGTCATAAGTTCATCTGTCCCAGGTGCAAATCATTGTTGACTTGGATAATCGTCCTTGAAGGCGACGTCGACGTCTCTCCTCCGAAGCCATGAGCAATGAGTCAAGAGCTCTCCAAACTTGCCACTTCAGGAATTCAAGTCTCCGTATTTGCAGCAGCACAGTAATTAATTAATGTGGCCACGTACTTTCTGTACTTGGACTCTGTCTGGCACGAAAACGTCCAGGGGGAAGAAAGAGGCACTAATGCGTCCACAATACTACGGGCACATCCTACGATGCAAGACTAGTTGGCCACCTGCAGCAATTAGCACGCTCATGCTTTACTCTTTTCTCTCCGCTCTCGCAAGATCGAAAGACCCAGCTAGATGGATAATTGGGCACTATAATGGTGGGGTAGTGCAAGGATACAGTGCTTATTCCACTTTTAATAAACATTCACTGAGTCTGAAATGTGCACATGGTCAACTGCTCAAAGTTCACCTCGGAAGACCCCCAACCAGCTTCTGCTGAAAACTTCAGATAGCATCAATGAAGAAAGGCAAGCATGGCGTAATATTGAACGATTACTCTTGGCCGACAATCTGCCCTGGAATCAGCAAGGAGTCAAGCGATGCCAAGGTCCAACCACAGCGTCACAGAAATCATTGAGATTGGCGGTGTTTGATGGAGAGCTACCATGTACAACCGTACAGAACAGCGAAATGGACACAGTTGGCTACCTAATAACCTTCGGAACGTCGGGAAAACAAAGCAAGCAGCTGCTTCCTGATCTTTCGCAGCCAGCACAACACGGAGGGAATGGCCTGCGTCCGCGGCTGGAAAGAACTAAGAAGCTCTGGGCGAAAAGTTAACCAAAAGTGCATTGGACACTGAATGGTCTCAGGGCCCTTCGGAAAAGGTGCACGATTTCCGCTAACAAAAGGACTTGCATTTTCCCCACGCCCAAGTGCATAATGTCGGTCGATCAGCGGTAAATCCAGCGATACTAGCGCATACAGAGCGTGATCAGCATATGTATTTTTGGCAGGCCCGGATTGGTTAATGACTGGCACGGAGCGGCGGTCCAACGTTGTGCTGACTGTTGACTGCTGACCACCTTCACTGTCCGCTGCAAAGTGAAACTTCCGACAACGGCCAAGCTAGCACTATCCCCTTTCGGACCGGGACACACCCCTTCCTCCTCCCTCCAACGATCCAACCCCTCCCCGGAACCCCTTACTCGACATGTCCACTGTTACGTGGCCAGCTTCCCCTCTTTTCCTCCCCCGAAATCGGGGTCCCCGAGCCGCACCTTGCCAGACAATGATAACATGCTGATTGGCTCGTTGGTGTTTTCCCAGCACATTCGTTCAAGTCATCGATGCTTCGGAGACTAGGACTCGCTACTGTTGGTTCAGGGACTCAAAGATAAATCAGCAGGTGTTCATTTGATATTTTCATCTCCAGAGGATATTACCTAGGTATATGCGAAGAATCAATTTACTCCTGCCCTTCCAGCTTCCTTCCTTCATCTGCCATCGACCGGGTGTCTACATGGAAGCAGTTAACTGGATCTTCCCCGGAGAGTTGAGCTCCTGACGTGGCTGGCCCCGGCCAATGGGCGGCCTCGAAAAGGCCCGGGATGTCGAGAGGGAGGTGTTATCCTCAATTCCTGGTAAATCGTAACGTACGGAAACCAGAGTTGCCACGAACTGTTACCGGAAACTTGGGCGGATTTTCGCTCTCGTCCACGGAATGTTCGGCCTGAACTTTGTTCCAGATGGGAGCACTGCTGATAAGGACTTGGAAAGTTGATGATAATTTGAATACATAAAGCAATTTATTTCCAATCCCCCCATGCTGGCTGGTGTGTTCCCATCTGACTGGACAGCCTGCTACTACTGCCCCGAGTAGTAGCACCTTATGCCAGATCATGAATCTCTTTTTTTTCCCCCGCCTAACTACATCCAGCTTGATTGGTTTCCATTGTTACCCATATCAACGGTTTCTTCTCCAAGGTTACAGAACACACTGCTACGGGCCAACGCCCACCTCACTGAAAGCGGCCGCGCTTGATTTTTGTTCAGTGTGAAGAAAATCTAGAGTATTGGCGGTCCAGATTGCCGTGCTTTGTACGCTTGTTTGGGAAGAGCCGTGACGGCCCAAGAACTCCCACATCTCGGGAACACCATCACATCGGGTGCGTCGAGCAAGTCATCACATGACAGCCCTGGGCGGAGATGCGAATGTCTTCCCACTCCCGGATTCACCCGATCCCTCCTCTTTGGTCTTGTCCTCTTTGGGTTCACCGACTGCGCCTTCGCCGGTGGAGTGGGAGTCTGCAACAACCCGGAGAAAACCGGAAGTCGAACAATTGGCAGATTACCGGAATTTGGCGTTGTTTGAAGCAGGAAATCGCCCGGCAGTGCTCAATCCAATAATGTGACGACCATTATTCAAATGATTCTTATTCTTACTGTCGTACGGTTCTCCTGCAATGGGACGTTCACTGCTGGCCCATAACCCTAAAATGAATGAGTCCGTCTAACCGAAGGAGAGGATGATCATGAACGAAGTCTTCGCCTTCGTCCTGCAGACGCCTATGGTCTATACCCAAATTCGGCATGCTGTCACCCAACTCTCAAGCCGCAGCCCACCTCAATCTCGCCTATGCGTCTTATGCCCCTTCGAGTTTCAAGGTGCTTAGAGCGTGCGGTCGCGGGATAATTTACGATCAGTTTCGCCTGGCAGGCAAGAGGCATATTTCGCTCGAGCATGAGATCCTCTTGAAACGATTCCACTAATCTATTCATTAACCACGACATGACCCCTGCCTGTATTAGTTGGTAGCTAGTTTCAGAAGGATCCTCTGGAAATGGGACCAGCTTCGGTTCTTTGTTCTGTGTCCGTTGTCCGCATTCGCTGGCTGGAAAACAGAACTAGGACTAACCCGAGTCGACGACCGAATTATCCACAAGGACGTTTCGCAAGGTGAGACACTGCGTGGGAATATTGAATGGGCATGAAGTTCTTGCCCAATGACCTTGACCAGTGAGCCCAGTCTCAATGTGCAATGGTCTGCCTTTCCAATCTGTCTGTAATACAGTATTCATCTTGAGAAAACGTGGGTGCAAAAGCCAATGGAGAAGGCATGCCTCCACTATTTGGGGTAAGGAATGATAAGAGAGCACCGCATCTGACTCGCCCGTAGAAAATGTGCTAGGATCCTTGCTGGTAATAGTGCTTTGCGCACTACGATGACATTTGGATCAGTAAGTGAGCCCATAGAGTTAGTTAAAAAAATGGAGGAAATGTCCTAGGATTAATCCATATAGATTTTCGTGCGTCAGACTCAATCCTTGTCACTGTAGATGGTGTTCAAACCAGGACATGTCGACTCCGTAGTTAGGGCTGCCTTCCCCGCGCTGGGGCGAGCTTGAGCAACGCTTAAACTTAGTTTCTGGGCGGCTCGTGGTCCGTGGATCTTTGTTTTTCTCCCTTCAACAACGTCCACTGCATCGTTGCTTGCACGCTCCCACTCCCGGTTGGATTTATCCAATGAATTGAAGGATTCCTTTTCTTTCCAGCCAGGTCTCTCTTCCTAGTCACCATCCAGTGTTCTCCTGGCTATTCGCCTGGACTTGCGCCTGAGGTCCGACGGAGTGTTTTGATCGCTGTCTGGGCTCCCTTGCTCCAGCAAGTCAAACCGAAGGCTTGCAGATTGAAGCAGAACATACGGACGGATTCAAATCGGAGGAATTGATCTTACTACACATCCCAAAGACACGCTGGGGCTACCACTAAGAGCTAGGAGCTTCCACGACAATGCTCTCGCTCCCGCTCTTCACTCCGCGCGATGTATGTGCACCACACCCCAGTTCCTCTCGACAATTACACAGTTGAACAATAAAACCTAACATAAATCAAAAGTCGCACGACCTCTGGTTCGCCCCGCGGACAACCTCCTTCTCCCAGTCCTCCGAACCCGCTTCATCCTCCGCCTCCGCAGGCCACGCCCAAGCCGTCCGCCGCCATGGAACAGCACAGTACCGCACCGGCGCAAGCTCAGCAGCACACGGCGGAGCAAGCGCGCTCGCAAGCACGGGTGATACGCTTGCGACACTGATATTGGAAGAACGGGCCTTGCGCGCGCGCAAGAATAATATCGCATCGTTTGGGTGCTCGTGGATTAAACCGGCAGGGTGTCCGAAAACGATGCTGGGAATGAAAGAAGAGGAGGCTGAGAGAGAGGAAGCTATGGCTGCTGCGGATGCGGAATTTGCTGCTGCTGCTGCTGCCGCCGCCGCCGCGGGTGGAGAGGGTGAAGAGGGGATGGAGGAAGAGGAAGAGACAGGGATGGAGAGAGATTTGGATGCGGATATTCCGGATGCGGATGGAGACGAGGATGGAGACGGTGATGATGGGCTAGTAGAGGATGGAGAGGAAGGACTGGAGGAGGATGAAGACGTTGATGAGGAAGGGTACATGGAGCGGGATTTGGACGACGAGGTTCCCGAGGCATTTGCGGATTACGACGATGATGACGAGGATGAGGGAGATTTTGATAACCAGCCTGATTTGGATGATGAGATTCCTAGCGCTGACGAGGGCATGGAGGGTATGAGTGAGCTGGAGGAAGAGGGAGGGGAGGCACGGGACCTAGACGACGATATTCCGGAAGCTGAGGCAGGCGAGGAAGACGAATGGCAGCATACGGATACAGACGCTGAGTTCGACGATGAAGAAGACGAAGTCAGTTTCTCGCAGCATCCGTTCCGCACCAGCACAGCGAGCAGCACGCGCGGCTTACCACGGGCACCGCCGCAACGGGAGCGAGAAACAGAAGCACAACGACGCTTTCTCCAGCGCTGGAGCGGCGGCGGCGATGCCTTCGATACGAGTAGCATGAGTACAAGCATGTTGGTCGACGAGTTTGATCAAGAACACGACCGGGATCGGGACCGAGACCATGGGCGTGATCTCCGCGCCTCTCTCGCGAGCCAGACAAGTCGACGAAGCTCCGGCAATGCCAGTGTCTTTGGCCGGTTTCCAAGACGTCGAGGACGCACGGGGA
Source organism: Aspergillus sydowii CBS 593.65 (assembly GCF_001890705.1). Classification (NCBI taxonomy): domain Eukaryota; kingdom Fungi; phylum Ascomycota; class Eurotiomycetes; order Eurotiales; family Aspergillaceae; genus Aspergillus; species Aspergillus sydowii. Next base: position 108,405 of record NW_024467867.1, read on the forward strand.
TGCCGATGCCGAGGGATAGTCTTGAGTTCTAGGCACAGTTTGCACTATCTGTACCAACTTGTCGATATAAGGGGCCACGCCAGCCAATAATTTTCAGTCTGCTGGCTTCTACCCCGACTACGGACAGCTGTATTTGGTATGCTATATTCCTACGCGAGTATTAGAGGCGTTTGGTGGGTTCTTATGATTCAGCCACATTTCTCAGATTAGATGCATGCATGGATGACAGGGGTTTTTGCACTATATCTACCACTAGGTAATTAAGTATGAATAGATAGTCTGCGGTAGGTTAGCTCTGCTTCTGTGATGAGTTGTGACACTTTTATACAAATGATCATGGGTTGGTCGCAGTATAACCATGAATCCTAGCAATAATATACGCATATATATATTCGCAGCATTCCAAATATATTCCATCACTTGCTTGCCGTGTCAGTTACGTATATGCATAGAGTAAATGATTAAGAGGAGTTTATTGTTTTCATACCCTAACAGGCCCGCCAACCGGAACCGATAACACTTTGTCTATCAAATACAAATAATAAAAAGCTGCCGTGATTCCAGACAGCCTAATGAATATAAAGAAAAATAAACGTGCTATTAAACTCCATTTACCGTATATCGCTTTCCTTAGGTCTTATATTTTCGGTCATGTTGGTTTGATTATACGACCTGGCCAAAGGCAGGAATCAACGTCTGAGCCAGCCAGAAGCTGAAAACGAGCTTGGGTCCGGTCATCAGAAGCTTAGGTGTCAGACCCTTGAAGAATGACGTGACACCTTCGTTCTTCATCATGTTGGAGACGATACGGAAGCCAGACTCGGGGTTCTCGAAGTTGCGGTTTTGAATGCGGGTCTTGATCACGTCGAGGGGAGCAGAAACGATAAGAGATGCGCTAGCACCGCAGACGGAGGCAACGAAGTTCTGAGACCACGAGGCCTTGTTGTAGTCCTCCAGAGCGTAGATGTATTCCTTGGCGAAAGCAGATCCACCGAAAAGCTGCCATGACCAGTCAGCCTCAAATCCCAGTAGCAAAGTGATTAGAGATACATACAGCGAATGATCCAGGGGCGTTACGAGCGGCAGTCCAGCCAGCTCCACGGTAAAGTCCCATACCCTCGTCAGAGATAATCTTGAAGAGGCCACGGCCACGGAAAGCTTCGGGGTTTGTCTGACGCTTGATTTTCAGAACATCGAGAGGAAGCAGGACGATTTCACCAATGCCAATCAAACTAAGTATACAGTCAGCACCAGATCAAGAATACCGTATCCCCAACACACGAACCTTCCAGCTGTTGCGTGCATGATAGCCTTTCCGGTGCCCTTTCCGAAAGCATTGTCGAAATCGGTACCGTGGTGCTTCGCCAAATAATCGCGAGCGAACGGCTGACCACCGTACTTGTAGATGCGTTGGAGGACCTGAGGTATTTGTGAGCCAATGAAAATCACGGCCACCATTTCTTGTACCAACCTTGTAACCAGCGGCATAACCTAAACCGGGGAAGAGAGAGGTGAACTTGCGGCCAGCAGAGGCAGTGGCGTACTCCTTGAAGACGACTTGGTTGAAGCCACTGGCAGACGTAATCTAGGACACAATCGCATCAGTTAAAGGAGCAGCCTCAACTATGTGGGAAAGCGGAGCTTACTCGGGTCTGGTTGCTCATCAAACGCTTTGCCGTGGTATCAACCTTTCAACTCAGTTAGCATATGAGAGGCGGTGTTTGTGACGGAGCGAAATGGCTGAGGGTCGAGTCATCGTACAGGGTGGAAGACGAGGAGTTCCGCAATACCAGCGGTTCCTGATGGCTGTTAGTCACTGTCTCGCTCCTGATTAAAGTAATGGCACGCATACCTGATCCAAGCAGACGAGCAGTGGCAGATTCCTTCTTGACATCCGAGGATGCGGAACCGTGAGCAACTGCAGGTGACATTTTGATTGTGTTTTTATCGAAGTCGTATGACCGAAGTTTTTGATGTTTTTGTTCTCACAGGATGAAAGGCAGTAGATACGAGAAAAAAAAGGAAAATTGAATCACCAAGAGAAAGAAATCCCAACCCGAGAACCGTGAAAGCAAAATTGGACGTCGACGAAGGAGAAAAAGCGCAAGCACAGGCCGAAGACGAGAGAAAGAGAGCGAGATCGCAGCAGTCCCGACGGCACTTTTTTCTGCGCCGAATCGGAAAGCTTTGGGGCCTAGTTGCGCTAGTCCTTTTTGGTTAGCCAGGGCCCGCTCGGAACTCTCGCTGAGATAAGCCACTTCTATGTAAGTTAACTATGTAACTACTCGATGCTCCACTTCCTCTACATTCTCTTCAAGGTTACTTTGACTCTACATAGATACAAAGTCCAGCGAATATAATTCCATTCTAGTGACTGCCTTTCAAGCCTTGATTTACTGACCAAACTAAGGTTACAGCGTCATTCCAGAACGGTCGCAATTCGGAAACAATCGCATCAAACGTCGTGCGGGTTGGTCGTCATAAATTGAAAAAGGAAATTCCCAAGAAGTCCATCAAAATCAGCGCAAAAACTCCTGTGACAACGCCCGAGATATGAAGCCACCGCGGATTCTAATTGCCTCATCCCAGGGCCGATCCAGCTTACAATCGGAGCCGGAGCTGGATCTTGCAAAACGAGATATTTTGACGGCGGGGACAATTAAGTGAGATGATACAACGGTGCTCCAAGTTTAGCAGTCTCCGAATGTGTTCTCGCCGGAGTATCTAATAAATAGTCAGTCAACAGCTACCAGGGAAATGTAGCCAGCTGGCTTGGGGTAATAACGTACGTGATGTATAAGAAACCGTCTTCATCCTTGTGCTCTTCGTAGATGCTGCTCATCAGAGCAGCCGTTGGGGGTAATACCTCATCAACGAAGATAAATATGGCTTTTTCGGGAGACAGCTTGATACGCTTGCGGATGACGTAGACGAACTGGCCAACGGTAAGGTCTGCAGGCACCAGGTACTTCTTCTTGTCGATGGTCGCAATATCTGACTTTTCAACCTTTTCGCAGATCACCTAGACGTAGGTAGCCATATTAGCATCTTGAAGAGGCGGTGAGGGAAAGCTCCGAGGTTCATGATGAAGAATCACTTAAGAATAACATGAAGACGCTTAGGGGATATTCTGTTAACATAAGGAAAAATAAGCCAAGAACATACCGGAATACGGTCAGCATATTTCGCTCGAATACGCTCGGCTTCAGCCTTGCGCTTCTCGTAGGGGTGCTCGTCCTTGAACTTGGAACGCATGGTTGGTATTTGGAAAACAAGATATGGATACGGAAATGAAGCTGAGCTGGTTGAGCTGAGAGAAAGAATGTACAAGTGTCCTAAATGGACGGGATATGGCTGCGGTGGTTATGAAGTTGATGAAAGCAAGATGAAGGTAAGAAGGAGGGATGGATGACTGGAGGAGAGAGATGTAGGCGACAAGCCCCGCGTCATGTTACTAAGGATGGCTGATAAGGCGCTGGGGACGGGGGCGGTGAGGCCCCACACGTGAGTCAACTGTCATGTGCCCCCTGTAGTCAGATGTAAAGGTATTCACGTCATTCACGCTCACACATGAATAATTGAGACCTTAAAGTTTGACCTTAATTCACAAGCATGTAACGGACAGCCTCAAGCGACCGGGATCTGGTGATGCTTGAGGGTGTGGACCTGTCCGCAGTGCTACGGCTTGAGCCTCCACTTGATCCGCGGCTAGAGGAGCCTGTTCCAGACTGCAGTGCCAGAAGTACACCAACAGGTACCTTGCAGAGTCATCATCCTTCTGGACGAGTCACCTGAAACATCGAGTTTATCTTTCGAATCTGACTCACTTCCAAGCTTCATTCTGCAGCTCATCAGCTCCTCCTCAGCCCCTCCAGAATCACTCGTAGTAGTATTCTGGTGTGCAAACACTGCAAACATGATATTACAAACAAAGCAAACTCTACCATGGCCTGCACGGACTCTTGAGGTGGTCCCATCCAAGGACGGACCAGCAACTTTTCGATCCTCTCTGTTGCGACCTGGGGTGGTGCCATTGCCGGAAGAATAATCAACGAGGACCACCTGATGTTTTGGCGGACCAGCCGATACTTTTGATATACTCCAAAGATGGCCCTTCCCCGATCACATAGCATGCCTCTTCGCAGGTCGCTGCGCCAGGTTTCAGCTCAAACCTATCGCAAACCGAATTACTTCCAAGGGACTTTCCGCAGGTTTTACTCAGCACAAAATCAGCACACGAAGGAGCCCTTTACTGTCTGGCGCCCTTATCTGCGATTGGCCGTCGGTGTCCCATTCATTGGGGCTCTCATTTACTCCATGGTATTACTCTCGGCTCGCACATATACTACTTGCGGTTCGCTGACTGTATGATGTAGATGACAGGCGAAGTGACCGATCTTGACTCTCCGTCAATTGTGGAAATTGACGAGACCCTGAAGAAGCAAGCCGTCATAAGCGAAACTTCACCAATGCGGTTGCGCATGGAAAAGCTGATTAAAGATCATCAACAGAAGATTGCGGAAGAGCTTAGCCGGATAGATGGGAAGCAATTCAAAGCAGACACCTGGACACGGCCAAATGGAGGTGGCGGTATATCCTGCATCCTGCAAGATGGAAATGTTTTTGAAAAAGCTGGAGTGAATGTCTCCGTCGTCTACGGACAGCTACCCCGCGCAGCGATCGAGAAGATGCGAGCAGACCACAAGTCCTTTGTGGGCACTGACGTCGACTCTTTGGACTTCTTTGCTGCTGGACTTTCTCTGGTTGTACATCCTCATAATCCCATGGCACCAACAGTCCACTTCAACTACCGCTACTTTGAGACATCGGACCCGAAGGATCCCATGAACGGCGACAAGAACTGGTGGTTTGGCGGCGGCTCAGATCTCACCCCAAGCTACCTCTTCCCGGAGGACGCCAAACATTTCCATCAAACTATCAAGGACACCTGTGACCGACACGATGCGACCTATTACCCCAAGTTCAAAGAATGGTGCGACAAGTACTTCTACATCCCCCACCGCCGAGAGTGCCGCGGTATAGGCGGCATATTCTTCGACGATCTCGACGCCAACTTCCTCGAGAGCACATCTCACTCATCACAAAACCCACAGGAGACCCTCTTCTCATTTGTTTCCGACGGTCTCGCCTCCTTCCTTCCGTCTTATGTCCCCATCATCGAACGTCGCAAGGATATGCCCTTCACCGAAGCTCAGAAGGAATGGCAGCAACTCAGACGCGGCCGCTACGTTGAGTTTAATCTCGTGTACGACCGCGGCACAAGCTTCGGGCTAAGAACACCTAGTGCCCGCATCGAAAGCATCCTTATGAGTCTCCCACGGACCGCATCCTGGGCCTACATGGATCCCGTGTCGGGCACCCGGACCGAAACGCAGGTGGAGGATGAAGAGATACTCGGTGAGGATAAGGCTGCTGAGAAGGAGATGATGGATGTCTTAAGGCACCCCCGCCAGTGGGTTTAACGTCTGATGTTGCTGATCTAAACCCGCACATGAAAATTATATATGTACCATATCTAAGACATTGTATATTCTGCATTATTTTATTGCGCATCACTCCTTACTCATTTTTAAACTATATCAGACTATATAGACCCTTGTTTGATCTGCAACATCGTGCGCTCAGGACTTGTACGGTTGTGCCTTTGGTGAAAGTCACGTGACTGCGCATTTCACGAGTATGGAATTTCTTGGAACTTCCCACTCCGAGCAAACATACACCCACATACAGAGTACAAAGAACGTTATAAAGGTGGGATAAACTTAAACTACTACCCAATTAAACCATGTATCATCTGAATTTTAACTCATACTTTCTTTGAACCCAGTCATTTACCGTCCGATAATATCTATTTGGGAGTCTCCCATAGCCGCACCCTACACCTACATCCATATATACACCACGCACAATGCCAGTCTACCTAATCTCGAAGTAAGTCATGCTCTTCCCAATTCCCGATGCCGCCCCTTCCCTCAACCCATACACCAGCCCAGCCAGTCCAGCCAGTCCAGACGCCGTTGCATCCCGTTCCTTACCTCATCCAACTTCATCTAACCACTCTCTCGGGGGTCCGCAAACACAGAGCTGCAGACCCGCTCTTCGCGCTGGCAATTGGCTCGTCAGCGGCGCTGCTTCGCATTAGACGCGAAGAGAAGGAGAAGAATCCAGACTCTGCAGCAGAAATTGGATATGGGACTGTTTTGGGGACTGGTGGTGAGAGGTTGAGGAGATGGTGGAATGGGGAGTTTGATGGTCTTGTTGCCGGTGGTACGGATGCCACTAATATTGCTCCAAGGCAGTGATCGTTGTTGCTGTAGCAGTCTTGATGTAATTTATGTTATGAAACTTTTTTTCTTTTTGCTTTGGTTCGGCTCGCTGAGCGAAGATTTGGGTTTTGTCATATATATAATAAAATCTTCTGACAAATTCTACGAACATTTAAAGTTTCTACAAGTAAAGGGAAGATTTGAAGTATTAATGTCTTCATTCATTGGTACCGGAACTTTTTTTTCCCTCCCAATCCGCAGTTCATCATGTATCAAAACTAAAATCTATGCTGTCATGCGCAAATGGATCCCCATAATCTCGTAACATAGGAAAGAAAAAAACGCATAAGAATTAAGACAAGGAAGCGTTAGAAATAAAAAACACATTAGACGCCTGAAAAAGAGGAGAAACCCAGCCAAGTGCTTTCAAAGCATTTAGTCAAGGTCATCGTTCTCCTCGACTTCACCGTCAGCGCGGGTAGCACCACCGCCAGGGGCAGCACCAGCACCAGGGGGAGCACCACCAGGAGCACCGCCGGCAGCAGCGTAGGCAGCAGAGATGATGGGGTTGGCAACACCCTCGAGCTCCTTCTGCTGGGACTCGTACTCGTCCTTCTCGGCAGTCTGGTTGGTGTCGAGCCAGCTGATGACCTCGTCAACCTTGTCGCTGACCTTCTTCTTGTCATCCTCGCTGATCTGAAGCTGGCCCTCACCGATGGTGTTCTTGAGGGAGTAGGCGTAGGACTCGAGACCGTTCTTGGCCTGGATACGGGCAGCCTCAGCCTCATCCTCAGCCTTGTACTTCTCGGCATCAGCAAGCATGCGCTCGATGTCCTCCTTGGACAGACGGCCCTTGTCGTTGGTGATGGTGATCTTGTTGGTCTTACCGGTACCCTTCTCAATGGCGGAGACGTTCATGATACCGTTGGCATCAAGATCGAAGGTAACCTCAATCTGAGGAACACCACGAGGAGCAGGGGGGATACCAGTAAGCTCGAACTTGCCGAGCAGGTTGTTGTCCTTGGTGCGGGCACGCTCACCCTCGTAGACCTGGATCAACACACCGGGCTGGTTATCGGAATAGGTAGAGAAGGTCTCGGACTTCTTGGTAGGAATAGTGGTGTTACGCTTAACAAGAGCAGTCATGACACCACCAGCGGTCTCGATACCGACGGACAGAGGGGCGACATCGAGCAGCAGGATCTCGTTGGTGGACTTGGAGGAAGTGTCACCGGACAAGATGGCAGCCTGAACAGCAGCACCGTAGGCAACGGCCTCATCGGGGTTGATGGACTTGTTGGGCTCCTTGTTGAAGTAGTCGGAAACAAGACGCTGGATCTTAGGAATACGGGTGGAACCACCGACGAGGACGATCTCGTGGACGGAGGACTTGTCGATCTTGGCATCACGGAGGACACGCTCGACGGGCTCCATGGTGGAGCGGAAGAGGTCCTGGCAAAGTTCCTCGAAACGGGCACGGGTGATGGAGGTGTAGAAGTCAATACCCTCGAAGAGAGAGTCGATCTCAATGGAGGTCTGAGCAGCAGAAGAGAGAGTGCGCTTGGCACGCTCGCAAGCAGTGCGGAGACGTCGGAGAGCACGTGCGTTGGTGCTCAAGTCCTATCATGCAAAGTTAACCAAAAAGAACCAAACCAAGGACCATGTTCATATTCAGGCCACGAGAAATGAATTAATTCATACCTTCTTGTTCTTTCTCTTGAAGTCGTTAACAAAGTGGTTGACGAGACGGTTGTCGAAGTCCTCACCACCAAGGTGAGTATCACCGGCGGTCGCTAGTCGATGTTAATCACTATCTAATCGAGTAAGAAAGAATTTTACGAACCTTTAACTTCGAAGATACCTTCCTCAATGGTCAACAGAGACACATCGAAGGTACCACCACCAAGATCGAAGATGAGCACGTTGCGCTCACCCTCAACCTTCTTGTCGAGACCGTAGGCGATGGCGGCAGCCGTGGGCTCGTTGATGATACGGAGGACGTTCAGGCCGGCAATGAGACCGGAGTCCTTGGTGGCCTGACGCTGAGAGTCGTTGAAGTAGGCGGGAACAGTGACGACAGCATTGTTAACGGTACCACCGAGGAAAGCCTCAGCAGTCTCACGCATCTTGGTCAGGACCATAGAGGAGATTTCCTCAGGAGTGAACTCCTTGGTCTCGCCCTTGAACTCAACCTGGATGACGGGCTTGCCAGTCTTGTCAATGATCTTGAAGGGCCAGTGCTTCATATCAGCCTGGACTTCAGCGTCGGCAAAACGACGACCGATCAGACGCTTGGCATCGAAGACAGTGTTGTGAGGGTTCATGGCGACCTGGTTCTTTGCGGCATCACCGATGAGACGCTCGGTGTCGGTGAAAGCCACGAAAGAGGGGGTAGTGCGGTTACCCTGGTCGTTGGCAATGATGTCGATGCGGTCATCACGGAAGACACCCACACAGGAGTAGGTGGTTCCCAAATCGATACCAACAGCGGGGGCCATTATGTCTGTATGTATGTGCGGAAGCGGGATTCGTTAAAAAAAAAAAAGGGTGGTGTGAAATGAAATTCGTAAATTAGCGGGGAGGGAGAAAAGAGACAAGGGAGGATGATAGAATGTCTCTTTAAGATGGGGAATTCGTGAATGGAGAGGATTGATTTTGGAAGACGAGGGGAAGAAAATTGTGCGAGGGCAAGATTGATATACTGGTGGGCGGTGTGTTGCTACTCCAGCGAAGCTTCTAGCAAGCGACAGCTTCGATGGGCATCCATCGGGTTCGATGGCCTTCTGCCCGCGGCTCGCTGGATCTGGGCCTCCGATTGGCACTCTACGTCTTTCACTATTGTTCACTCGAGTGAGATTCTGTTTCAATTCCCTACTGTAATGGTATTTTCGTGAGAGCGCTCGCCTATTCTTGAGGCTGCAGGAGTCTTCGAAAGTCAAAGACGGCCATAGTCATGATGACGCTTTGACAGAGCTGGAGGCAAAAAAAAAGCTGGACCCATCTCGACTTTGGCGGGGTCGGATGACGTAACAGAAGGTTCACTCTCTTTCGCAGAGTCGCAGTTCTTTGTGTTCTCGGCGCTCGCCTCGCTTCAGGAATCTCGACGAAAGATCGCAGCTTTTCTTTGTCACCCCGGTAACTTGGGAAGTTGGAACTCTTCTCTCTGGCCCACTTTCTGCCTTATGGACAAGGCAGGCAGATCGCATTCAACAATTGGCTGCCCAGCCCACTTGTTTGTCGAACAAGGCACCACACCAGGCACCGGCAGACTCTGCTGTTGAGTCTCGATCCCAGATTCAATGGATTGAGAAGTCGTAGTATCTGTTTAACTTCTACAGGTATATTGCATGTTCAAAATTATGGGCATTACCAGTCAACCGCATCAGGCTTCGAGATTCCCCCAGCTGAGACTTTTCAGTTCTGTCGTCACCCCTGCTTTGACATCCGTATATCTCGTGGGATGCATAGCTCCAAATCACATATTATTGAATTCAATGCTTGCGCACCTTGTGAAGCGTAGACCGGAGTGAAGTTAATCAGATGTTTTGTTAAGAGTCTCAAGGGCAAAGGTCGTCACGGGAGCGGCGTTTTGATCGACCGCCCCTCGCAGCCAATCAACAACAACAATCGCCTCGAGGTTCGACGGGACCAAGAGATTCTCCCTTGCAACAACAACTGAGCTTCGATCTCGCTCTCCCAGTCCTTTTTACTTAAACTCGTCTCTATACCCTTGAGTTTTTCCTACCTCTTTTCTCTCCTCAGCTATCTTAGTCTCTTCCGTAACCCTTCCTTCTCTACCTCCACTTCGTTTAACCTCCAAAACAACTACCCCTCCCTAACAATGGGTGACAACAACCAAGCCACTTTCCAGGGCAACGACCCTGCTTCCAATGCCCCTGACGCCGCTGCCTATGACAAGGGCAAGGGCAAGGCTGTCGAAGACCCCATGGACGTGAGCATGGACGAGGAAGATGAAAGTGAGGAAAGTGAGGCGGAAGAGCCTGTATGTGTTCGTGACCGCTTATTTAGGGTGCAGCTAGCTAATTTGATTCTGTTACTTAGATGGCCGAAGGTAAACAAAGCCAATCCTAGCGTAACTAAAAGGAGGGGACTAACAACGATAACAATAGATGACGATGACGATGACAACGACAACCTCGAGCCAGTCTCCGCCGATAACATCATCAGCGGTGGAAGACGCACGCGCGGCAAGACCATCGACTACCAGGAGGCTGCTGGAAAGATCAATCAAGATGAGATGGACGAGGATGAAGATGATGACGAGGAATACGAGCCTGCCGACAAGCAGTGATTTATCGGAATATCTAACGACACCAAGAAACGTATTTGGGACTGAGCGACACTCGGGTATTCAAAATAGGCGCAGGGTCATTGGGGGGTTTCTCATTTACTTCAAATTTCAATACTCAATACCGTGGCATAACCACGAGATTGGACGACAATGAATGATTGCATGCCTAGACAAACAACCGTACCTCATCTAGTCAATTCTCTATGTTTTGTTTGGGGGGCTACAAATACAAAGTAAACGCTGCCCGGCTCTCACGTGCCTGGCCGCCAGTTCGGCGCAGCGCAAGCACCCATGTGGCAGCCACCGTGTTCTCGATACAGTAAAGCAGTTTATCTCGCCGCAAGCAGACCACAAAGTCCATAACATTTATGTCGAATGAGCAGATAGGCCTTGTTGGACTCGGATCTTATTATTTTTTTTTATCATGATGTGCGCCCACTAAAATTGAATGGCCACTTCGCAAATCAAATAATAAGCTTGATCAAATCTATTTCCCTTCTCCGCATCCCATACCTCCGCTATGGCTTCACGGTATGGCAACACTCGTCCCTTTATATCTTTTCTATAGCTTCAAATTAATCTAACATGTTATTAGATTCCCTCAGTCCGATCTACACCGACGGGACCCTCGTGCATCTTCATCTCTATTCGACTCCTACAATGGCGACTCCAGACCAGCGAGCAGGTCCCCCGGTAGTGTTGGTGGATACGGGTACGGGGGTTATCCAGGAACCGACAGGCCCGTGAATGGCAATGGAAGTGCGGGAGGCTATAGAGGCGCGACTCCGAATGCGAAGTACGTAGCGGGATACGAAAACAAATCTGAAGCGTCAAACTCCAAAGCAGTACTAATAACAATATTATGTAGGGGTCATTACTCGGACGCCGTGCTTTCACATCTCGAGTCGCAGAATGAAGAGGAAGTTGAAGGGATTTCGGCCAAAGTGAAGATGCTTAAGGATGTAGGTTTCTCCCAAGCTACCACTGGGGCCTATCTCTGGTTAGGGTTTCATATTGATGATGTGTCTGATTAGATCACAATGGCTATCGGAGACGAAATTCGCGACACGACACATATCACAGACCTTAACGACTCCTTCGAGAATACACGGACCCGGATCCGGGGAAATATGAACCGCATGCTGCGCATGGCGGAACGCACGGGTGTCGGCTGGAAGGTGTGGGTTGGATTCTTCGCCCTCGTCTTTCTCCTCTTCTTCTATGTGTGGATTACTTGACGCCTCTACTTTTTCTTTTCTCGCCTTGCGAGCTGTCATTGCGATTGCGACTCTAGCCAGCTCAAGGAAGCGTCAATTTAACGGGGAAGCATATTGCCCGTGGTGTTCGGTTCAAGGCTGTTTTCAGGTCATATTTCACCCTACTTAATAATTATTTTGACGAGGCCACGCATACTCGGAGTTACTCTTCTTTCTTTTGGACCTTTTCTAGGTGACCTAGTTGTCAATGATACTCCTTTGTACTCAAAGACGAACGAGTCGTACTGTATGTAAATAATATGCTAGACGAGAAGAGAAAGTTGCTTGACTCGATTGTTTAAAAAAAAATAAAAAAATAAAAAAACCACTACCTCAGTTTATCCTTTCCTGAAATTTCGAAAATCGGTGCCACAACTACGGGCCTCATGCATGGGAAACTTCCCACCTAAGTAATCGGAAACTGTCAATCGCTTCGTCTCTTGCTTTGTAGCTGAATCGCGCTTGTAGGTGGTACTGCCAATCACGTTTAATCCAACAGATTACTCCTCTCTCCGCGGGGATCTACTTCGACGTCTCTCCTCAAGGTCGCCTTGAGCAATCCACTTGCTAGCCTGGACAAACTGAACCACATTGACATATTGCTTGTAGATCATGAACGGAAAAGAAACGCAAAAGAGGACCTGGGGCCAGTAATGGTTGATTTTGTTTGCCCTACCGTAGTTAATAAATGACTGAACGTGGTTTCTTTGCTCATGGAAAGTGACATACCGAACCATCTCCATTGCCCCTGCACCCGAGGGTGAAGACCAGGCCTCGAGTGGTGTGCTAAGGTCTGATGAGAATGATAAAAGGTATAGCGCGATGAAGCACAGCTCGTTGAGCGTACAGACAGTGAAAAGGACATTCTGTAGTGTGTTAGATGCTCATCTCGGTCAGTTATAAACGAGACAGAAACATACAGAACTCGAATAATAAACCCTCAAAGCCCAAGGCCACTCTTCACTGATATCCTTGTGACCCCGAGTCCCGCCCCTAGCCAGACTGGCGTACATATGAATATAATGACTGGAGTAGTCAAGGCTAATTAGGGCTTGGAAGAGTATGCCCCATTTAGGGAAAGCGCTCGCTAGAAATACGAGGAGACAGGTGGTTGTACAACGGTCAGTGACCATATCTAGTACAGCGCCGAACCGGCTTGACTGGTTTAGACGCCGTGCGGCTGCACCGTCGAGGGCATCGAGGAGGCAGGAGATGCTGTACAGCAGGGAGCAGGTCCGTGGGTGGTAGGGCATGTAGTGGAGGGATGCGACAGCGAATATGATTCGGGTATACCCTATGCAATGGCTGTGAGTTCAAGGAAATAGATAGAGCTCGGGATGGAATAAATACCTATGAGGTTTGGGATGAATAGAAAGACATTCTCTTGCTTGCTTACTACAGCGCTGGGGGGCATTGGATATGAAGGTAAAATCGAGTTGAAGAGCAATAGGTTAGATATTCATTAGGACCCTTGGGTGCTAGTAAGCAGATATGTACATTGGGCGGATGGTCAGATATGCGTACCGGATTATTAATTCGCGGCGCAATTCTGTTGCATCTTAGTTAGGCACCGATGGCCAATATAGTAAGCGGGAAGAGGAAACAGCCCCTGCAGGGGGTGGCCGCGGGCCCGAGTTGGGGTCCGGTGGAGCTACATTGGGTGACATCGTCATGGGACACTATTCAGAAACGACATACTTTTTGTAGGGAGGGTGGTAATGATGGTTCAGATATATTCTCTCTATCAACAATATGGTATATCAAGATATAGATGATTTTGTACAATAACACAAGAAAACATTACCGCCGCTAATATCGAGTGACAGATCAGAATGCGCAAGACACAGGGGTATGTACAGATAACAAAGTAAATAATGGAGCAAAAACAGCCATTACCGACCAGCAACAGCACTCCTTTGCCTAGCAAGCCAGCCCTTGTGAGCATCAACAAGCCCAGCAGCGCCATGGCGGTATCTCGAGGTAGGGATGTTGTTGGTACTGTTTTTACCTTGGAGTTCATACCAGGATGAACTCATGAGGGCGAGTTCCCGGGTTAAAGACTCGATCTGCTTTTGAAGCTCGAGCTGCGGAGGACGTACTTGGTCAGTCAGGGCTCGGTAGGAAGATAAGATGGATCCCTTAAATGACGACGAAAGTATTGAGGATGGATTATAAAGGCGAAACGGGTGAAACATGATCTGGGTGCCAAATCAAACAGCCTGCTTACCTCGCGTTCTCTACTAACGGTTTCTTCCTCACCATCAGTGGCTTCGGTCTCTTCGGCTGCCTTCTCGAGCTCGCTTATTCGATCTCGCAGGAGTTTGATTTGTTCGTTCTGTTGGTGAATATACTAATTGATCACGGAGTTAGCGATTTTCCCTTGCCACCCGTATTATCATGTTCATGTTCAACGTTGAGTGGTCACCTAGGGTGATTTTGACGGGTTTGTGAGGAGTTTTAGAGGAAGACCGGAAAGAAGATTGGGAAGAAGACGCGGAGTTAGTTCCACACAAGCCACCGGGGACGTAACTGTAGTCTTGAGAAGTCGACCCCACCGAAGCATATTGAGATTCAGAAGATGCGGAACATGATGTGCATTCTCCGCTGCTCCAGCTATCTTGACCGTCGTCTTCGAGTGCCGGATGTAACGGGGGCTCTGTAGACTCTTTCCTTGCAAGACGACACCTAGGTCTCAAAGGGGAAGGTAAGGGAACTCTGAAAAATTCACTAACCTGTGCACGTTGAGCCAGCCTTTCGTGGTCCTTATCTATCAACTCCGAAATCTGCCGTGTGAGCCCTTCGAGAGACTGTTGGATAGCCTCCGAGCCTTCGCCAGTCTGTTGTGATATAAACCGCGCAAGCTGTTCTTTTGCATCTTCGAGCGGTTTGAGCATCTCTTCGAGTAGCTTAGCCTTGTCCTCCTCTTGCATTGCCATGTCTTCAACAAGTGCCTTATCCGGCTCCTCTTTAGGACCTTCCTCGACTCCGTTGATTAACTCAGGGTGCTCTTCTTCTCCGAGAGACAGCGTTGACTCCTCGAAACCAGCAGCTTCCAGATCCTTTTGTAGGTTCCCGTGGACACTCGGTGTCATGATTCCGGTAGTAGGAGTCCGACTCCGGGGAGACCCTAGATAATCATCGTCTGTTCCTTCCAGCTCACTAATTCTTCCTTTCAACTGATGGATCTCTTTCTCCGCGCCTTCCGCGCGCCTCCGGAGCTCTTCATTGTCCAAATCGACGTTGCTTTTCGTGACGGATATCTCACGAGCCTCTCGCTCAGATCGCGCAAGAGCATTCTTACATTCCCTGAACGCTTCGTTGAGCTTTTGTTGTTGCACGTCATATTCCATCACCTGCTTCTTAAGCTCCTTCTTCTCGGCCTCGAGGTTCTGGTTCTTCGACTGCAGCATCTCAATTTCCTTCGACTTCTGCTCGGCCGCAAATTTGGCATTGCGGTTCGCGTTTACATAGTTATTCTTTTCAATGTCAAGCTTATCCCGTACAGACTGGTAGTCTTTTGCCTCGCGAAGGAGTTCGTCTATTCTGATCGAGAGCTTGCCGTTCTGCTCAGAAGCTATGAACAGTTGTTCCTCTAGTGTCGCGATCTCCTCGGTTTTCTGGTCAAAATCCCTTTTGCTGAACTCGCCTTTGCCGGATTTCAGAAGATCGATGCGTTCTTTCAAGAACTCCAGGTCTTGCTTCATGTTGTTTTCTGTATATTCAAGCTCGGCCACACGTCTATCCTTTTCATCGTACTTCTCTCGTAGCACACTGTTCTCCTGCTTGAGTTCTTCTATTGTCTTCACCAGCTGGGATTCTCGTGATTCACGCGCTAGGTCGTCCAGTTCGTACTGTCCTTCTTCCACGTTCTCAAGAAAATCTTGGAGACTCTCCTGGATAGGGCTGTCCAGTTTCTGAATGGCATCACCGTATGTCTCATAACTCGCGGTGTTCCCTTTGGCGGTGATAGTGGCAGCAAAGAAGACAAGCTTCAGCAGCTTATCGGCATCCCTGGCCGAGTTGTTTTCCGCGAACTCTATCAGATTCGGCTCCGGATCCAGTCCTCGAGGCCACCCCTCTGATTTCCGCAAATCAAGGATGTTGTGCTGTAATCGTCCATGTATAGTAACCAGGTTCTCTAAGTTCGACTTCTTGGGATCGGTCACATCGGGGAAACGCTCGGGGTCGATGTCGTGCAGGATATCCCAGATAATTCTTCCATCAGACAGTTCTTCCAATTGTTTCGGCTCGCCCACCAGATCGAAGCTGTTGACCCATGCCAACAGGGCTTCGGTATGGGAGACGCCATGCTGCTCCGGGTCCATCTTGGATGAGCGCGGGGAGCCGGCGAAGGGAAAGGAGAGGGGGTAATCGATTTGAGGAATGTTCGGGCGGCTAACGGGTAAATGACTCTGTTAGTCGTGGAATTAATCGCGCCCCTGAACTCGAGGGAAGGCCGGTTAAGGTCGTTCAAAATGGGTTGTGTGGATTGGACGCGTGAAACAGTCGACTCGACTTTCGCGACGATCCGAGTAGATTAGGAGGCTCTCGGCAGTCTAGTCCGCAGGTGTCGGCGGGTCCTGGTACCTGAGCCGGGGAATTAAGTAGTATACGCCGCATATATAAAGCCGAAAAAGCTACAAGCACCCAGGAAAACGTTGAGAATTCGCTTCATAATTCAGGTGTTGGACGGACTAGTTTAATATCTCATAACTTGCATTCATTATAAAGAATAATAACCGCGATATTCGTGACAACTAACAAAGGCTCGACAAGCATTGTGTATTATCCAATTCATTCAAAACGCCATAATAAAAGAATGTGTTTGTCTGCAATACATAGCGCCGATAGAGATACAAGAATTCCTTTTCCTCTATTTCGGCTAATCTCTGTCGTAATTCATTACAATGTACCCGAAATCTTGAGGGCATTCATGTCGTTAACAAAGCCGAGACATGCGGCAACCAAGGCATCTCCATCTACGAGATTGATACAGGCTGGTCCTGTTCGATATTTGGTTTGTACTCTGTCGATTCTGTCGAGATCTGCTGGATGGCTGCCTCGGGGGCGTCCGCGGAGAATCCCCTGGGGTAGTTAGAACCAAGTGCTCGGGAGTTTAAATAGGGATTAACCCCGTGCATCTGTAAAGAACATACTTAATCACCACTAGGGAAAATATGTCAGCTGTGATTCAACGCACTCCAGAATGGGGAGGTTCTTACAGGAGTACTCATGAGTGATAGTGCCACCCTATATGTACCTTGTCAGAACGTCTTAAGTGTCGGGAGCATAGAAACATACAGCCTTCTTGACTGAATCTTTCGCGCTATCAATGACAGAGTCTGGTGTGTCCTTGGGGTAGGTGACGAGGATTGAGTTGGCAAGTGCAAGAGGAAGTAGGCCCAAGGCGACAACGCCGGAGAGAAGTTTCATGTTGATAGAACTAGGATGAATCGGGAGCGGGCTGTTACTTGTGGTTCCGAAGTAAATGCAGTATTCGACTACAGCTAGCAGTTCTTGATGAGAGGGCAGATATTCAAATAATTTCAAGCTCGAAGGATGAAAAAACAGGAATCGTCCGCCGCATTCAGTGGGATGACGGCATGCAGCCCACCGCTGAGTCAGCACAGTCACGCTCCGACTTTCTCTTCCCGAATCGCGAGCCTTTGCAATTCACCCTCCGCTCTCGCCATCCCATCCCTCATCCTTTCATTGTTTCCTGAACTCGACATCACGTCTCTGGCGCTCGTATTTATCTTCTTCTGTTCATATTCTTTGCATACATCGCTCGCTCACGTTCACGTTGTAGGTTTCTCGAACGGCATATCTTCCTTTCATCTCTCACGTCGAGCCACCTTTACTAGTTACGGTCATTGGAAGGATCAGTCAGGGTGGAATAACATCTCATGTGGTAGCCTAACAATCCAGGGGTGGATTATCGTGGTTTCTTCGTTTCTACTTTTCGGTGATACTGGGTGCAGGATTGGCGTCTACGTCCTCTAGTTGTTTTCTCAGGTTGGACCAAGATAGCTAGCAACCATTTTACAAGTTTGGACACTTTCTCCAGCTCTGTTTTCATCAGCCCGCTTTTATTGGAAGGCAAAGGACGTGAGAATAGAACCATATCTTCACTTAGTCAAGGGGAAACCTGAAGAGACACCGCAACAAAGAAGAAAAAGAAAGCTGTGTTAAAAGAAAGACAGAAAGAAAGAAAAAGTTGCGAAGGGTCGCACCTAAGGAAAAAAAGAAGAAGAAGAAGACAAAAAAGAACAGGAAAAGGAAAAAGTGCAAGAAAAAAAAAAGAAAAAAGAAAAAAATCGATATCCATCGGGGCTGACTGACATTGTTCTTTTCCATCTACAACCTCTTTCCACCTACTCACCTGTATCCGCCGTCATGTCAGCTGCGCTGGCCTCTGATGAAGTCGCCGAGGACTACAAAAACTCCTTGGAAGATCTAACTTCAAATGACAGGTTTCAGATCAGCAATTTGACTGTTATCGCAAAGGAAAACACAGAACATGCGATGGCCATCTCCCGCGTCCTGGAGAATCACATTCGAACAGTAGGTGACATCTCTTAGACTCCCCTTGTGTTTGCCGTTATGGACGACTTCCGTGTAGTTTTTATGGGATGAACTTGTTCTAATCTTACTTTGTAGACACCACCGGCTCAAAAGCTGCCTGCGTTGTATGTAGTCGACTCTATCGTGAAGAATGTAGGCACTCCCTACACTCTATTTCTTGGGCGGAATATGTATCAGACTTTCATGAACGCCTACACGCTAGTCGACTCGCAAACTCGCAGGAAGCTGGACGAGATGTTGAAGACATGGAAAGAGCCGGTTCCGGGTTCGCTGGATACGAGGCCGGTCTTCCCACCTGATATCACCCGCAGCATTGAGAATGCCCTAATCAAGGCGAGGACTGCTGCCCTTCAGCAACATCAGGCTAGGGGCCAGCAAGACGTCTTCAATCGCGGTCGTGTTGGAACTCCCCCTGGTTGGTCAAATACACTTACACCTCCACAAAACGCTGTTCGGCATCCGCCGACTGCAACCCCCCTGCAAGGCCAACGACTGGCGCCAGCAAACGGATATCCGACAGTAAGTCCTATATGATTAATCTAAGTGCAAGCACGGATCTCTAACGGTGGCAGGGTGAAACGATCCCGGTCCGCTCTATTTCAACACCCCAGCTTCAGGCTCAAGAAGTCGACATCACATCCTTAAACCGTGATGTCGAGGTCCTCATAGCTGCTGCTCGAAATGAATTCGCGAACAATCCTCTCGACCCATCTGTACAACAGAGATTAAAAGCTCTTCTAGATTTACAGGGCATCATGCAGCGCCAACAACTCACACAGGAACAGTTAAAACTTGTCCGTGACCAAGTATCAGCGCTCGCTCCCAAGGGCTCCAACCCGCAAAGTCAACCCGCTCCACCACACCTCCCAGTCACATCAACTCCAACTATAGGCACTCCACCTGTCGCGCAGTCATTCTCTCAGCCACTTCAGCAACTCTTAAATCCAGGTACACTTGCAGAACTCATCAAAGCTACAGCTGCACGACAGCAATCCACTCCGCCACCACAAGTACCCACCCTGCCCCAAATCCCCGTCAGTAGCACTCCGCAAATACCTACTTCAGGCGCAGAAAATCCGCTTGTTGCAGCTTTAAGGGCGAAAGGCCTCCTACCTGCAGCATCTGCACCCCCGGCAGCACCAGTCCCTCCACCTGCCGCAGGTGGTACGTTCCCATTCATAGTACCTGGACAAGTACGATACACGCCACCCGTACCTACACCGCAAGCAGTGAGTACTACGGATATACAAGTTAATGTTCAAATGAACACCGCATCCATCAAAATGTAAGTTATGCCTAGTAGTTATTCGCACGGGCTCTAATCGATTCCGTAGCCCACGTAACATGTTGATCGCTAGTCTCTACGAGGCGCGTTCAAATAGATGCGGTACCTGCGGTCGTCGGTTCTTTGCAACTGAAGAAGGGAAAGAAAAGAAAGCACGACATCTCGATTGGCACTTCCGAACTAACCAGCGGATGGCTGATGCCGCTAGGCGCGCTCAGAATCGCAGCTGGTACGTCGACGAGCGGGTAAGAAACAATCTCCCAAACTACGTTTCTTACTAAGTACTAATTCAAACAGGATTGGATAAAATCACGGGAACTGGGAGATGATCAAGTTATCGCAGACACTGAGGCTGCAAACGAGAACGTTGCCGGAACCGAAAACAGTCCCTCAAAGAAGGGCCCAGCTAAACAATGGATTCGAGCACCTAATGATGCCACATTGCGTAACACTCCATGTCCCATCTGTCAGGAAAAGTTCGAATCTACATGGTCAGAAGATGTTCAAGATTGGATCTGGCAAGACGCAGTCAAAGTGGGTGCTCGAGTATACCACGCTAGCTGCTATGCGGAAGTGACCAAGGACGGCACGACTCCCATTCGGCGAGAAACTCCATCAGGACGGACAGGAACCCCAGATTCAGTGCTGGGAAAACGGAAAGCTGAGGTGAGCTTGACCTAGAAGAACTCGCGATCTCCTTGTGCTAGGTGCTAACGTATTTCAAGGGAACCAACTCACCTGGTCAAAACGCGCGGGTCAAAACAGAGCCAATGTGAGCTTGCATAACAAGTCTTCGATACTACCAACACCTGGATTTATTCACGGCAGTTTCTCTGAATATTTACTCACCCATCATGGGGTTGTTTCTTTTCTTTAATTCCCGGCCTGGGAGGTTTGCATTTAGCTGGCGGTTGATTTGCATTGCGCGGCGATCCCCCAATGTTTTGACCTCAAGGTCTACAAGGTGTTGATGTCGGTTATATAGCATCTAGTGGATTGGTGCTTTGTATATAGTGGCATATTCTTAGACCCAACCCAAATAATCTTTTTTAGAACAGACGTTTCTCCGCATTGGTCCCAGACTTTCAGTGTTAATTATGGTTGGTTATTAATTAATGACGTCGGAAATGGAAGGCGGCCCGCACGGCGTTACTCACTCCGTGGAGGAAAAGGAATACTACGCTGTCTCACCTCGCACCATTATAAATACTTCACGACATAGTACATTGACCTTGTCCACGTTTTACACCTCCTCTCTTCTTCGTGATCCCCATATCCTTTTCAACATACGTTGACCACACAATTTTATTCGACATGGCTCCATACAACGTTCGGTGGGGTATCTTGGGTACGACCCCTCCCACCTCTCTCAATACAAACACCAACACTAACAATGGCGTCAATTGAAATACAGCCACTGGTGGAATCGCAGATGGTAAGCAAGAAACAAACCATTCACACCTCAAAGGGAAGCACACTAATTGACTGTCCAGCCTTCGTCCGCGATCTCCTCCTCGACCCCGCGGCCCGCTCGGCCTCCGACGTCTCTCACACCGTCGTAGCAGTGTCGTCTTCGTCGTCCGCCTCTCGCGCAGAGAAATTCATCGCTGATACCGGGATACCATCTCCCTGTGCCGCGTATGGCTCCTACGAGGCTCTCGCGGCCGACCCCAACGTTGATGTCGTCTACGTTGCAACCCCCCACTCGCACCACTTCCAGAATGTCATGCTTATCCTGGAAGCAGGGAAGCACGTTCTCTGCGAGAAGGCATTTACAGTAAATGCTCAACAGACAAGAATCCTTGTTGAGACGGCACGGAAGAAGAACTTGTTCCTCATGGAGGCTGTGTGGACAAGGTATTTCCCGCTGAGTATTGAGATCAGGGACTTGATCAAGGCTGGCGCCATTGGTGAGGTTCTGCGAGTGAGCGCAGACAATAGCTTTGGTGGCGTGGAGAAGTTTAGCACTGAGCATCGAATGGTTAATAAGGATTTGGCTGGGGGAGCTCTACTTGATCGTGCGTTCAGCTCTCCACATTTTCCATTCCGTTTCATGTTTTAATGCAGGTATATGTTCAAATGCTAATGTGGGTACAGTCGGTATTTATTCTCTAACCTGGGTGTTCCAAACACTCTACCACACACTTCCCAAGGAATCAAGAAAGCCTCCGTCGCGCGTCTCTGCTCACATCACACCTTATCACCTCACCGGCGCAGACGAAGCAACTACAATCCTTCTATCGTTCCCGACAAGCACGCCCGCAAACGCCAAACACCCAGGCGAATCCCAAGCTATCGCGACAACGCACCTCCGTGTATGGACAGACCCCGACGAGACCAATGCCGCTCGACCTGCGATTCGTATCCAGGGCACGAAGGGTGAGATCCAGGTTGATGGGCCTGCGTTCCGACCGACCGTGTACCGTATTATTCCTCAAAAAGGGGAGGGCGATGTCAAGGAGAAGAAGTTTACCTTCCCGTCTGATGGGAGGGGTATGTATTATGAGGCAGATGAGGTGGCGAGGTGCTTGAGGGATGGGAAGTTGGAGAGTGATACCTTGTCTTTGGAGGAGAGTATCGTGATCATGGATGTAATGGACGAGGCAAGGAAGCAGAATGGCTTGACTTATCCGGAGAAGATTGAGTCAACTGTCTATCCTACGCAGCTGTAGAACCGAGGCAATAGTCTTCCAGTTAAGGTTGCAAGGCAATAAACTAATTCGAGGATGGGTCCATCTCATTCAAAACACGGCCTTTAATACTATTGTACATAGTGTGAAGTCTCGCGGTTGTCTATATATCGACTGACGCCTGAGACAGTTCTTTTCCAACAAGTTCTATCCCTTTAAAATAAAGACAGAACAATCCATTTATGATTCCTTAAGTAACCGCTCATGCCACTATATCAAGGAATTGGCAGCCTGCACGGCTTTGGCATCACTGCGTACATAAACAAAGGGAAATATAGCTTCTTAGTTTCTGAAAACACCGAGAAGGCTCTTCCACACCTGGCCAGGCTCCTGGCTGGCATCGATTCCCCGCCAGATGCCGGTCTTCTTGTAGTACTCGCAGACCGGGGCGGTCTGGTTGTGGTATGTAACCAGACGCTTCTTGAGGGCGTCGGCATTGTCGTCGGAGCGCTGAATAAGAGGCTCACCAGTGACATCGTCCTTCATGGCGTCCTTGGGAGGGTTGAAGATCTTGTGGTATGAGCGTCCAGAAGCAGGGTGAACCAGACGTCCGGTAATACGGGCAACCAGGAGGGCGTCGTCAATCTTGAGCTCGATAGCGTGTTGGAGCTTCTGGTTGCTAGCAACAAGCATCTCGTCGAGGCGCTCAGCCTGGGCGACAGTGCGAGGGAAACCGTCCAGGATGAAACTAGTAGATGTCAAAATCAGCATTATGTGGTGTGAAAGAGAGTAGAAAATAGTACACACCCGTTCTTGCACTCCGCATTGCCCTCCAATTCGCTCTTGATCATGTTGACCATAATCTCGTCGCTAACCAAACCACCCTGATCCATGATCTTCTTGGCCTCCCTTCCGAGGTCGGTCTTCTTCGCGACTTGGGACCGCAGCATGTCACCAGTGGCCTAGGGGGAAAAAAAGTCATCAGCCGCGCGAGTCCGACATACGAATACCGAATGTGAATTGCTTACCAGGTGGCAAACGCAGTACTTCTCCTTGATCTTCGGGGCCTGGGTACCCTTGCCTAGTCTCCGAGTCAGAAGCTGATCATAACAACCAAATTTGTATGTCCCAACGTACCAGCACCGGGGGGTCCCATAAGGATCAAGCGCATTTGCTCCGTGACGGTCTTAGGCTTGGCTTCACCGCCAGGAAGCCGGCTTTCCAAGTCCTCAATGCGAGCTTCGAGCTTTCCGATCGTGGACTTGAGTCCATCGACCACCTCGTCTGTGATGGGAGCCATTGTGGAGGGAGAACTTGGTGCGGAAGGGGAGCGATAACTCTAGCGAAAGAGCTTATCTGGGGAAGATCGAGGGAGAGGTTGGGGAGGAGGAAGTAGAGCAAGGCGCAAGGACGGGGAAATGGAAGGGAAGGACGGGAACTGGATGCTGGGGTGAAGAAAACGAGACCGAGAGCGGAGGACGCACCCGCTGCTCCGAGGCTTGTCTCCGGCTTTTGTCGTCGCCATCCGCCGAGTCGCTCAGACAGATTCACGAGAACATTGATTGTGTTTCCACAAACTTTACAATAGCTTAAAGTTAGATTTACGCTCTTGATAAGTGCAACCGCGGTGAAATAATCACGGAATGAATAGAACATGTGGCTTCATGCCTCAGGCCACAAGGCACATGTGGCTTTGGTGGCTTTGGTGGCTTTGGTGGCTCCAGCCACTGTGGCTCAAAGAGAGCTCCAGCGTCAACTGAGGTAACTTACCTAACTGACGCAGAGACAACCAACAACCTGAGCTTTCCATCTCTCAATCATCACCGTCAGCCTCCACCATCCGCTTCGAAGCTCCCTTTCTTACCTCTAATAACGCTCTCATCCCGACCTATCGGACTCCTGACTTCGATCTATCTCCGGCTTCTAATATATCCTTGATTCCGCTCCGCCATGCCTGCCACCACGGCGGACACGCTCTCGCTCGTCACGCGGACCGTCACCGTTGCTCCATTGGTACTTCTCTCCGTCGCAGATCACTATGGACGTTCCGCAAAAGGTACCCGGAAGCGGGTGGTTGGTGTGCTGCTAGGAGAACACGTAGGAGGGAATGTCCGGGTATCAAACAGTTTCGCTGGTACGAGCTTGCACCTGAGCCGTCCTGTCATCACAAGCTAATGCAATCTAGTCCCCTTCGAGGAAGATGAGAAAGACCCCTCGGTGTGGTTTTTAGATCACAATTTTGTCGAGTCAATGCGAGACATGTTCAAGAAGATCAACGCTCGCGAGAAGCTGATCGGGTGGTATCACTCTGGACCGAAACTACGAGCTTCCGATCTCGAAATCAACGAGCTGTTTAAACGTTACACGCCAAACCCTCTGCTAGTTATTGTTGATGTGCAACCGAAGGAGGTT
Organism: Aspergillus sydowii CBS 593.65; assembly: GCF_001890705.1. Taxonomy (NCBI): domain Eukaryota; kingdom Fungi; phylum Ascomycota; class Eurotiomycetes; order Eurotiales; family Aspergillaceae; genus Aspergillus; species Aspergillus sydowii. Next base: position 133,172 of record NW_024467867.1, read on the forward strand.
GGAGTCCCTACTGATGCGTACTTTGCGGTGGATGAGATCAAAGATGTAAGTTCCGCGGATCCTTGGCCGAATGTCATGCTCATTCTCTGTTCTTCAGGACGGTACCACTACCTCCAGAACTTTCGTGCATACCCCATCCACAATCGAAGCGGAAGAAGCAGAGGAAATTGGTGTGGAGCACCTCCTCCGAGACATCAGAGACGTTGCTGTCGGAACGCTCTCCACCCGCATCACATCGCAGCTACAGTCCCTGCAGGGCCTGCACCTCCGCCTGCGTGATATCGGCCAATACCTCCAAAAAGTTCTCGACCACGAACTACCAGTAAACCACGCCATTCTTGGCAACCTCCAGGATGTCTTTAACCTCCTTCCCAACCTATCCACACCGGCAACGACGCCTCGTGCTGGCGGCGAGCCAGAACAACCAACAGATAACGCTGAACTGGCCCGCGCTATGAGCATTAAGACGAACGACCAGTTAATGGCCATCTACTTAAGCAGTTTGGTCCGTGCTGTCACTGCATACCACGACTTGATTGAGAACAAGATTCAAAACCGACAACAGCAGGAGGAAAACGAGCAGAAGAGGGAGCAAGAGGCCAATGCCGCGAAGAACGAGAAGGAGGGTGCACAGAAAGCTAACGGTACCGCAACTGAGCAGAAAGACGACCAGGAGTCCAAGGAGAAGACGAAGAAGCGATAGACAGGCACCGAGTGAATGTGACATGATCTAGATGGGTGCATCGAAATGTACACTATGATTATTTCGAAGCTAAAGTCTTAGTATTTACGTATGCCTACAACGTATCCCTCACTGCATTGTCAAGGCTCGTAGGTTTAGTGTATATTATACGACTAACGCAGGTAAGAAATACCCCTCTCCAGCTACGACTGATGCATCCAATCTTACAGGCGGAGTACATCAGTCCCAGAGACTTCACCGGCTATGTTCTAAATCATGGTGCGTTATTTACCGCAACTCTCGTCTACATAACTTCCAGCATGGTTTATCTGCGGAATACTCAAGTACTGATTCGGCCAACTCTAACATACGATTGTGCGATTGTTAACTTAGTACAAGGCAGAGTTGGTTCCTATCTGGGAATGCTCAACGAGCGATGTACCCCATACTCCAGTTACGAACCCTGCACAAGTCATGTAAGGCGAGGCAAAGCTTTGGTCTCTGCAAATTGATAAAGATCTGATTTCTGTAGTAGCAAATGGACATTGAAAAGGTCCCCACAAGTAGATGTTCCTTACGAGCCATCCAACCGCATCAACAAACGACCTTGTAGTTCCTGGCTTATGCAACAATGCGTATATCAATTCCAGATTCATGCTCCAGGCATAGACTTTTTCCTTCATAGCCTTGCTCCTCAAATGGGACGGAAACGCTCGCGAGTGGTCATAAAGAGAGCGATGTTGCTCTCGATATCAATCAACAGAGATCAACACTCAGGTCTCTTCTGCATTCAATTTCCTAAGTCGACAAAAAATTGCAAACCTCAGCATGCGCTTCACAAACATTCTCACTGGTGAGTCCTTTAGCCCTCCTCCGTTCAACGACCCGCTAATACCAGTCAGATACCCGAAGCCGCAATCTCCCAAGTCTTCTGTTGCAGGACAACAACTTCGTCGAACGGACAGACTTCTCAGATGCGAGCAACGATAAAGTGCCACAACTACGAGGATACCAGCCCGGGCGGAACTCCCCTTCCACCTCCGTCAGCCGAAGACCCGCCAAGACCCACACTCCACTCATGTGATCGGACAAGCCCGCATAAGCGCTATGTCTTACCAAGCCTGAATTCCTCACCGAATTTATATCCACTAGGGTCGATAGCTCAGGGGTAGAGCAAGCGGCTGCAGTCCGCTAGGTCGCGCGTTCAATTCGCGCTCGGCCCTTTCATTTCTTTTTTGCGATTTTTGGGGATTTTTGGAGCGCACCTTTCATCAAGATGGCTGCAGTCAGGCTTCTTCCGCTCGATAGGAGTCACGGGACCAACCCGTGTGTCCTACGAGGACATATGACAGCAGTACTACGGATGGAGGAACACAACCAAATAAGAAGAGTGTGTGTTCCATGTTATCCTTTGTTTTTATTTCATTTGATAGTGTTTGGACCATGAACGCGCAACCTCGTGGACTGCTTGCTGCATGGTCATACCAACCGATACTGTGTAACTATATATTTTGCGTACCCTGACCAACACATAGCCAATCGCCTACAATACATAGAACACTACCACCAGTATCCAATACCGGCTACAATCATACAAACGTACAGTAGTGGTCACTCGCATTGCACAGAGGAAGTGTTTTGAGGTCAGTACTTCATCGGAAATTACATGAACAGCGTCGATAGATTTAGAGATATAAAAACGTTGATCGTGCTACACCCCGTAGTCTCTATATTAAGAGTAAGTGCAAGATTACGGCGTAACTGCTTCAATGACCTATTTAAGCCCTATCTATCCAGCCCAGCCGACGCTCCTCGCCAGCCAACTGACTGTCCAATCCGCTCCCCCAAGATTTATATGTCGACAATATGGGTCAAACTAGAATACAGAATGAAGAAAAGATAGTGTGGGTATTGAAAGAAGACGTGCACATCGCCCAAACAGGCAACGAACGCGCCAACAAGATCGAAAAAGAGAAGATAGAATGAGATATCGAAGAGCAACCAGATGCACGCTCAATAACCACAACACAAATGCCAACAGAAGCTTTCTTTGCAGTGCCATTCAGAAATAAAAAATGAGACGGCGGATTCTCTGCAAATTCTTGTTGTATCATTTTGAAAATTCATTGCTTTCGTGAACCATAACACCACCGTTATCCCGTAAGTGAGATTATTAGAGAGGAATAAAACTGGACAATCTGTAGAGTCGAAGGGAAGGGTCGTAAGACAGGATAGACGACGGGGTGGCTATATGAATAGAGAAGTCGTTCGGCAGATACCTTCTCCAACCAGATAGCCAACCTAGGTATCGCCGCCAGCTATTGGGATGCAGGAGTGGCAGCAGGAGCACCGTTCGGTCCTCCGCGGCCGCGGCCACCACGGCCACCCCGACCTCGACCGCGGAAGTCACCACGGCCACGGCCACGGCCGCGACCACGTCCGCGGAAGCTAGGCTGCCTCTGGTGCCGATTGCCGGCGGACTCGAGGCCATTGTCGCCAGGCTTGGTGGGTGCTGCGCCTTCCTCGGGAGCGACGTCGGCGTTAATATTGGCAGGAGTTGCCTGGAGACCGGTCTCTGTCTCGGCCGGATCACGAGGAACCTCGACAAAGCCATCCGTGTTTGTGGAGGAGGCAAGAGGATCATTGTGCGGCTCCCAGGCCGCTTCGGCGACCGCATTTGCACCGTCCGAAGCGAGGGTCTGCGGGGGTGGAGCAATGTTCTCAGTTCCAGCAGCAGAACCTGTAGCTTCGTTTGAAGTAGCTTCGGTAGCATAGGTCTGATCTTGGAGCTCGGTGGATGCCGCGTTAGCTGCCGTAGGATCAGACGCGGTTGCAGCTTCCGGATCCTTTGTTTCTTCGGAAATTTGGACGACCTGGGAGTCTGAGAATCGAGATGTTAGCTTTGATCCTCATATAATACACCAATAGAACACTCACAGGTGATGTCTAGTATGTTACCCTCAACACTGCTAACTTTCTCATCAGTGCCGTCGATGAGTTTCTGCATCGAAGCAACTGCACTAAGATCACCACTATAGACTTGCGCGAGCACACCTTCAAAGGCGAGGGTATCGACCTCAGAGCCGAGACCACGGTGCCTCCTGACTGCAGCAGCACAGAGGAACTTGGCCACACGCAGCAACTGCTGGCTGAAATCCTCCTTCTTTACTTCAGGAGCTGCCTGAGCGGTTGGTGCATTGGCGGCTTCCTCCCGGAGAGCCTCCAGCTCCTTGTGCGCCTTCTCGAGCTCCGCCTTCTGGGTAGCTAGGCGCTGTTCGTAGAACGTCGCGAACTCCTTGTAATGAGCGATCTGCTCTTCTAGCTGCGAAACGGCGGCCTGGAGAGCAGGTTTCTTCAGGGCTTGCGCCTTTTGGTCATTGTTGATCTTCTTCTCTGCAACCAGCTCATCCAGTGTCTTTTTCGGGTTCTCGGCGATGATGGCGTCAACTTTAGCGGTCGCATTCTAAATTGCGTTAATACAAGGAAAAACATCGCGACTCAAGCTACTGACCAGCTTCTTCACATTGTTGCGCAGGTTCCTAAGTATCGGTCAGCACCCGCGGACAAGCAGTCAGTGAGAAATGCGAAAGCTCCGACGTGACCATACTTATGAAGTTCTTTGTAGTGTGGAAAACCGGAAATCTCTGAAGCAGTACCGGCAACAGAATTGTTAACACTGGTTGGCTTTGCTTCTGAGAGAGCAGGAGATTGCGCTGCAGCCATGATGTAGGTAGAAGATAATGGAAGGCGAATTTCGTTTCGGAGGTAATAAGACGATGCTGAGGATTGGGCGAAAAAGATAAAAAACGAAAAGTAATAGAGATGCAGAGCTCAGACGGCAGCCTAGAAGAATACACGAAAGGAAGTAACAGAAGGAGGAGAGAAAGAGAGGAGGAACTGACGTGTAGAATCAAGTGGAGGGCAGAAGAAAGAAAGGTGAAAGGCGGGCCCGTCACCGATCATCAGCGCCGCCCTGGTTTGTCGCGTGCTGTAGGGGCCAGCCCAACAGTGGCACAGGCACTGCCTGAGGCTAATCTATATATAACGACACTATTTACTTGTATGAAGAATGAGTATCCTATTGGGAATGATCGCGGCTTTCTAAGGCTGTCCATTGAGTACAAGGACCATCTCTTCGCACCGATGAGGCTCTCGCGCAGCTCCAATTCTTGGACTCTACAACGGTCACGCATGGCTACACCATGCGTACACCAAAATGGGTATCATAACTGTAAATAACGCCATAAACTCCGTCCATATCGGGAAAGGTGACAATATTTCCGATAGAAATCAAGACGCCGCGCGCCCAGCCCTATGCCGGCTATCGCCCATCATAACCCCATGCCGCGTAAATCTCGTCGAAACATTCTTAAAACTGAGTGTAAGCAAAAGAGTTCACTCGGTTCAGCCTTTGAATTTCCGCAACGTTTTCTGCGTTACCAAAGCCCCATGAATCAGCATTATCCCTGAGAAATCACCGGAGTCCAAACATACTTCAGTCACCTTGCGAACAGAATTCGGGCTAATATTTTTTTCACCCGCCTTGCGCGATCGAATCGAAGCTTCACGCATCAATCTGTTATCATCGTCAGAGCGGGTCAAGTCGCGACGCTATACACGCCGTTTCGGATGCGGAATCGCAAACTGAGAGGACAGCGCGCGGACGAGAGGGAGTGGTGAAGCGTTGACTTACTCTTGCATAAAGAGCATGTAATCGAGAAAAATCTGGCAGCAAAACCATAGGCATTAGTGATTATTTAACAAATAGTCCCTCGGGTGATGCATTGTTTACCAAGATATCGGCGTTTTTGCTCAAGCTGCGGTTTGCTTGAGCTTTGACTATTCGCTTCACTGTCGCGCGGGGATAAAGTTTTTGAGCCGCAGCCATCGCAGTAACGCGTGATGGGTGTTCGCTTGGGAGTAGTTTGCTTTCGAATTGACAATGTTGATAATGTTAATACTTAATGGTGATGTTGATTGCGGTTGTCCAGCCTCTGGTGGATAGGTGCTTTACATAATCTCTTATCGGAAACTGACCGAGACGGCGAGTTTTTGGTATTTCAATTACCATACCCCGTTATGACGCAATGGACTCTAGGTGGAACGAATAGAGTAATTGAAGTTGAGATCTTGACTCTAAAAGCATAGACTGGGTATTTGTTCAACAAGAAGGCAGATAGCCCCTGTTTGATTAGACTGTTTATATAATGAGTTTTCGGCGGAGATATCTCCAAACGCATAAAGCCGCCACAGACCCTAGAGTCACTCGCCAGGCAACGAAGATATAGAGCGCGACTCGGACCTTTTCATAGTAACCCCTGAGCATGATGCCGACCGCGTACGCACTTCCATCTGAGCTCTTATCGGATGATCCATAATATCTTCCCACCCCAAGCCCTCCGATGCCGACTTGGTTACGGTCGTCGCTCTCATGCTCCTCAACAACCGGCAGCGCTGCCGTTTCGCCATCAATAGCTGTATTGCTCGGCCGACGCCGCGCCCCGAACCTGACCTGGTGCACATTGCGTTTCCGCAATTGGTAGGTAAGAATGTTTATGAGGAGGCGCAAGTCAGGGGAGGTAAAATTGGGGTAGTTCCAAAGTTGGACGGCTGTGTGAGGAGGGAGCATGTCCAAAAAGTCTGCTAGTATGCCGAGTGTTAAGCCCCAGAGAAGGAGCGGTGGTTTTTGGTTCGAGCTAGCCTGAGACCTGCAGAGCATTGATTTGCATCTTTGCAGCCAGGTGAGGGTTTGAGCAGTCTCGAGATTGCGTATGAGATTTGTACCGCATTGCAAGGTCTCAGTAGGATTCAAACTAATTGCCGAGAATTGCATATAGCCCATCATAGTCCGGCTTGCTAGACGGGCCATTAGACCCCCTGTATTTGCAAGCCGCTGTGTCATGTCGACATTCTCTACAGTCCGTGACGCAGGTGAAAGGAGGACGTTTAAGGATACCCAGTGAGTCGATGCCACTTCGTCGGGCTGTAGTTCGAGAACGGGGGAGTCGCACCCCGTTAGGAGGAAGACATACGGACAGAGGACCATCAGCCTGCCTCAATTAGTACAGTTAGATAAGCAGAAGGCCAGGGGACATACGGAACGCTTCCCCAGCTGGATGTTACTACCCGTTCAGGTAGATTTCCCACGTATATGCAATCGTCGGTTGTTAAGTCGAGGCCGACTTCTTCCGAGGCTTCTCGAATTGCAGCCGCTCGATCATCGGCATCGTCTGGATCTCGTTTCCCTCCAGGAAGCGCCACATGGCCAGTCCAACGGTCCCCAACGCGCGAAGCTCTTTTGATGAATAGGACCTCGGGATCTCCGTTCTGCACCCACGGCTGGGAGAAAAAGGTGCGTAGCTGATCTGTCACAGGGGCGTTGGCGTCATTTTGGACGAGTGAAGATAGGTCCGGCCGGTGATTATACGTAGGTCGTACTCGAAGGACTAGGGCAACGGAGGCACGTTTCTTGCATTGCGGAGGATTAGGGACATGCGGGTAGGAATTCTGGTAGAGCTCTAGCAAGACATTGTGCAGGGACGAGGGCACTGAAGCCGCCTGTTGCGACGTTGAACTAGCGTCGTGCATGAGGCTCAAAATGTCTAAAATGAATGTAGTAAGAAACTAAACAAGGCGCATGGGTATATACAAGGCGGCGATGTATACAGCAAGTCTTGTAGACGAATTGTGCGGAGTAGAAAGGAGAGAATGCGGAGAATGGGACGAACTCCGAGGATGACAGAGCAAAAATTACTAAGAGCGTAATCAAATAATTTATGAAATATCTATACGATACCGGAAACGGACCGAGCCCACATTTAGCGGTAAACCCATCGGCTCCCCGATTGGTGAGAGCTGGCAGCTTTCCCGCCGCACGTGCTCCAATGTAGCGATAGCAAGCGTCCGGTGCCTCACTACTCACGAGAGCCCGCCTGCCAGACGTTCGACCGGCGAAGCTATATCTGCTCAGGTTCCCCTCCACTTTAAACAAATTCTGATTCAGTTTGAGCCGAGAGAGTGACCTCTTGAAGATATTTCACAGCCGAGGACATCGTTTTTCTTATTATCGCCTTGCTGGTACTTCATCCCCCAAGCTCCATCATACGGAGTACGATCTCTCCACCCCCCACTCCAGAACGGCCCGGTCTGGAGAAATTTTGCTACCATGCGTTTCGGAAAGACCCTGCGAAACTCGGTGTATCCGCCATGGCGCAAGTACTATATCGACTACAACAAGCTGAAAGGCTTACTCAGGGAGCAAGATGTCGCTGGCGATGATAGCGATACAGACAGCTCATGGACGGAACAGGACGAGGAAGCCTTTGTCCAGGAATTGCTCAATGTCCAACTAGACAAGGTCAATGCTTTCCAGGTACAGACTTCGCAGCAATTGAGAGACCGGACTACCGCATGCGAGGATAAACTGCGGCCTTTGGCTCAGGCTGGAGAGGAGGGCGCTGCTGTCATTACAGAAGAGGATAGAATCAGAGTTGCCTCCGAGGCTTTGACGGAGCTTGACGACATTACCAAAGAGGTTAGCGAGCTGGAAAAGTATAGCCGTATTAACTTCACTGGCTTTCTCAAGGCCGCAAAGAAGCATGACCGGAAACGAGGCGCTCGATACCGCGTGAAGCCTTTACTTCAGGTTCGCTTATCACAATTGCCATTCAACTCAGAGGATTATTCGCCGCTTGTTCGCCAACTCTCCGTGATGTATTCTTTTGTGCGGGAAATCTTGAGCACTAGTACCGTTGAACCGGAACATGGATTCGGCAAAGACCATTATTCGTCGTTCAAATTCTGGATTCATGCCGATAATATGTTGGAGGTTAAGACGTTGATCCTCCGCAAGTTGCCTGTCCTCATCTATAACCCCAAATCTTCGAAGGAACTAGAGAGCCACACCAACGACCCTACCATTACCTCACTATATTTTGACACTCCCCAGTTCGATCTCTACACACAAAAGGTTGCTCGCAGCCCCGAGGCTGGCTCGCTACGGTTACGCTGGACCGGAAACCTGAATGAAAAGCCCCCGATATATCTGGAAAAGAAGATTGTTACAAGCGACAATGTCAGCAAGGAAGTCAAAGTTCAATTGAAGCAAAAGCACGTAAAGGAGTTTCTTGACGGGGAGTATCACCTAGAGAAGCAGGTCCATCGGATGGAGGATATGGGTAGTAATGACGTGGAGCAAGCAGGGTCTCTTAAGCGGGACGTGGAAGAGCTACAGTCCTTTATCAAGGAGCAAAACCTGCAGCCTATGCTCCGGGCCAATTACACCCGCACAGCCTTCCAAATCCCCGGCGACGACCGGATTCGTATCTCTCTTGATACAAATCTGGCGCTCATTAGGGAAGACTCCTTGGACAGCGAGCGTCCTTGCCGTGATGAGAAGGAGTGGCATCGTACCGACATTGATGATGCCGGGATGGAGTACCCCTTTCCCGCCATCAGGACCGGCGAGATAGTCCGTTTTCCTCATGGTCTGCTGGAAATCAAACTGCGTGGGAGTGCAGCCCATAACTCAGAGTGGGTCAAGGACTTGATGGTTTCTCACCTTGTCAAAGAAGCTCCACGGTTTTCGAAGTTTGCCCACGGTATTGCACAGCTTTTCGAAGACCACGTCAATAGCTTCCCATTCTGGCTCCCCGAGCTTGATAAGGATATCAGACGTGACCCCGAAACAGCATTCCACGAGGAACAAGAACGTCTGGCCAAGAATGCTGAGGAGGACATGGCTGTTGGAAGTTTCCTTGGGACAAAATCGAGTCCATCTGCGAGGCCTCTTGTGGGATCACCAATCACGAGATTCACAGATCTTGAACCGACACGGGCACGGCAGTCGTCCCAGTTCTCGGCTCCGCAACCCCGACCCTCTGCACCGTCTTTGGCACAGGCTCGCGAGCGCGATACCGATAGAGAACACCAGGAAGAGCCAACACTCCTCGCCCGACAAGAAGAACCCGTAACACAATCTCGCTTAGCCGCTTTATTCCCCTCGTTCATTGGATACAACCGCAACAAAAGACCATCTGTTGTTTTGCCTCCGGGGGTACAGGAGCCAGGAGTATGGATCAAGGATGCAGGTCCAGTCCGCGTTGAGACCAAGGTATGGCTCGCAAACCAGCGAACCTTCATTAAATGGCTGCACGTCAGTATTTTGCTTTCGTCTCTTTCCCTTGGTCTGTACAACGCGGCTGGTAAACACAATGACATAGCTCGTGCATTATCTATTGTATACACCTGCTTCGCTATATTTGCAGCCGTATGGGGATGGTACATGCACGAGATGCGCGCAAGACTTATCCGTCAACGGAGCGGGCGTGACCTCGACAACACCTTTGGCCCAATCGTGGTGTGTATCGGATTGGCCGTTGCACTTGTCCTGAACTTTGCTTTCAAGGTATTTATCCCCCCTTCAATAAGCGATGCCCAGAATCTGACCACGTTTATAGTATTCCTCTACACTCGAAAAACTTCGCGGCGGAGACCAGCCGGTTGGTATACCCGCCATGGACGCTGGCTTTTCAATTGCGCAAAAACCAGAGATTTGGAAAGCCGTTAACCAACAACCTCTTAACTAAGCCACATGCATACAAAGCATGGGCGCCTTCCTCAGGGAAAGTGTGCCATGTTACTTCACTGCGGCGTTGATGTTTCATTCAGTCCGCCCAATCTAGCCGTTTGGTCGACATGTTTCAACTATTAGTTTGATGTTTTCATGACACAGGAGTAGGATAGTGTTTTTGTTTTAGTAGAACAATCAATGTAACACCACAAAATCATGGATATGCGTTATACATTTCTAGCATGGCACTTAGTAACTTAGCCGAAGTGTGCTCTAGCAAGCCCACTTGTAACTTAGTTAACTAGTTAAGTTAATTCCTAATGCTGACAAATCCATACAATGAAGCTTCAAGAATCTATATGAATCCCCGCCTCCAACTACTCATCACTATCATATCATTCTCTCTTACATATCTCACATATCTTGTTACATTAATGATCGAAACCCCAGAACGATGACGAATTTCAAAATCCAAATCACGTCCGACAGCGTCTGCCCGGTACATCCATCTATCCGTCTCCCCTCTCTACCCTCACCCAAAAGCCACCCTCCAAGTCAAAGAACCCTGCTAACAAAAATCAGTGGTGCTATGTCGGTTACAGACGCCTATCACGCGCAATAACAACACACAAAGTCACGAACCCACTGGACACATTCACTATAACCTGGTCGCCTTTCTACCTGAATGCAGGCGCACCGGCGTATCCAGGTGTCGACAAGCAGGAGTTTTATGCGTCAAAGTTTGGGGCTCGAGCACCGACTATGTTTTCGCGGCTGAGCGCGATTGGTGAGGCCGAGGGCATTGCGTTTAAGTTTGGAGGAAGGCTTGGGAGGACGAGGGACTCGCACCGACTTGCTTGGTTTGCGGGGGCAAAGGAGAAGGAAGGTCAGGGGAGTGGGAATGGGGATGGCGTAATCGGGGGCTTGCAGACGAGGGTGGTGGAGCAGTTGTTCCGCGCGTATTTTGAGGAGGAGAAGAATATTACGGAAAGAGGAGTGTTGGTTGATGCTGGAGTTGCGGCTGGACTGGAGAAGGGCGAGGTGGAGGGACTGTTGGATTCAGATGCTGGGGGGATGGAGGTTGATCAGGAAGCTGAGGCAGCGAGGAGGCAGTTTGTGACTGGCGTGCCCTATTTTATGGTGCAGGGCGAGTATGCCGTTGAAGGGGCCGAGGAGCCAGATACGTTTTTGGACATTTTCAAGCGTATCAAGGGCGCGGAAGCTTCTTGAAGAAATATCTACTGTTCAATGGACGCTAGAGTGAAATGATAAGCTGATTTCAATTGTCTGAGACATATGATCGATTTAGAAGCAGTGTTGAAGACTAATACACAACATGGAAACCGACACCATAGAAAACCCCACGCAGAAGCCAATCCAAAATGAGAAGTGTTGCTGCAAACGCCGATGGCATGCGAACATCTAGAAATACACGGCGAAATCAATAGGAGGGCAACGAGGAACCGCTGATGAGAATGAGATTCGAACATGCCATTCAGCGCCGAACAGAAATAAAACACAAGAAAGCAAAAGTGAGAATCCGCACAGTCTCAACCCCCATAAGTCATAAGTGTGTCGTAAAAGAACAGAGGCTTGGTAGAGATGGATCCAAAAGAGAAGCCGACTCTATGTCTAACGTCTCCCTATCGATAGCCTTAAGGATGTGTAGCTTGCTGGAGTTGGAAGTCCGGAATGTAGTCGAACCAGTCGGACTCCGGATTGTAACGATATGCTTTGAATTCCACGCCATAAGGCTTAGGCTCCAACATGTACAACATTCCTAACGGCACATCTAAATCAGCGACCTCGTCACGCTTGAGGCCGCGGAAGTAAGCTAGAAGAACGCGTGCGACTGAGCGATGAGTGACTAGAAGCACATGGTCGGTCATTCGCTCCATTTCGATGATAACTGTTCGAAGTCTGTTTATAATGTCTAGGTATCCCTCGCCACCAGGGCCGGGATAGCGGTAGTACAACTTGTTCCTCTTGCGGGTTGCGTACTCGTCGGGGAACTTGTCGCGGATCTCTTCGTAAGTCATTCCTTCCATTTTGCCCGCATAGAGTTCATCGAGCATCTTCATTTGCTTGACATCATAGTCATCTTCGTTGAAATGATCAACTGATTGTACTGTACGCTGCATCATTGAGCTCCAGACACAGAAATTGCGCGGCCGGTCTCGGGGAATGTACGAAGGGTTTGGTGGAGTGCTATCCCCAGCGCGTGGTGGCATTTGCGACATCATGTCCTTCTGTCTCTGATTCACTTCCCATAGTTTTCTCTGTTCATCAATAAACCGAGTCAACGCCTTTGCGTACCGATGGCCATTCTCGCTCAATTCAGAGTCGCCACCAATACGACCGGCCTGATTGTCCTTACTCTCACCGTGCCTGGTGATCCATATCTGACGTGGTGAGAGGTTGAAGTTGAGTAGGTAGTATACAACCTGGGAAGAGAGGAAGCCGTGAGTTTGATGGGAGACGACCTTGCGCCCCACGTCAATCATGCGGATATACGGCATATTCAACGACTCTTCGTATTCGCCGAGCGGGAAGTACGACTTTTCGTACAGCGCAACACGTTTTTTGAAGTCCTCAAGGGCTTTGACGGGATCCTGGTCTCTGTAATCCGGACCGGACAGCTTCAGGCGCATATTCGCTTCCAGAAGATCTGGATCCTCGCAGCTGCTTTCAAGGAACAAAACGCCGAGTTCCGGACCAGCACGCTTTTGAATATGATCGACAATGGCTTTACGCCGTTCGAGTGTGCTGTTGGTTGCGTCCAAGATTCCAACGCTACCGCCGCGCTCGAGAATGTAATCCAGAAGTTCATCCAAAGTTTCAAGGGCCACTTGCTCTCTCAACTTCAAAGCCTTTTGGTTCTGAGGATCGAAAAAATTGGCGGACTGATCCATTGGCTCTGGAGACGCTTCAACTATCCTTTCCTGATCTTGAGCTTCAGCTTTATTGGCGGGAATAACTGCGGGTTCGTCCGGCATCACAGCCGATTCATCCTCTTGTCCGTTAACGAGGATCTTGGTCGGCATAACAGGCGGCGGAAGAGCATTATCAAGCTCGGGGGGCGATTCATCCTGGGGTGCAGGTACCGATTCATTATTTGCAGATGTCATCCCACCGACACTAACGCTGAGACGACGTACGGAGTCAACGAGTTCTTGTTGCACAGAACTATTTCTGTGACGCCCTGGTGCAGCTGGAGACTTTCCCGCTGCAACGCGACGACGCTCCCCGACATTGAATATTTCGGTATCATGTTGCAGCCAGTTCAAGTAACGGGCAAGTTTCTTTGTAACATAGCTCTTACCCCGTGCGGGTAAGCCGACCATGATAATGACCAGCTTGGAGCCGAGGTCACGCTGAGCGATACGTCCATCGGGAGAGACCTTGGACTTGGTGAGGCCGGGGATGTCAAGGGTAGTGGCACGCACGCGACCAGGTGTAGGCGCCTGGCTTGTAGCTGCACTACAGCGGTTATTAGTTTCACGCCATGTTCAAGAGATAAGAAAAGCAATGCATGAAAGATTATTGATAATCATTAACGCAAGGAGACAAAGATAAAGTATGCACTAGTGATTCACAAAGGTTGGGAATATCCCGACTGGGCAACCGGACATCGAGAGCGTATCAAGACCACCAACAAGGTCTCTGACAGGAAAAGCAAATCTGCAGAGAGAGAACAAACGAACCAATGGGATGTCAGAACGAGATGTAGCACTTACAACTGTGGGGATGAAGGTGCGGTAGAAATCGGAGTGTCTGTTAGGGCGAACCCGACACCATCCCTGGATGCCTGTGATTTCTTGTGGGAATCGGAATGCAGGTCATTCCCTAGCGCTCTTCCGGCAACAGTTTTCGGGGGGGGCATCAAAGTTGCATCCTTTTCAGACCTCGGCTTGCCGTTAGATGCGGTACCGTTCATTGTGGCCGAGTTTCGATTGCGGAAATGTTCGGGGGAAGAGGCGCATGAGATGATCGCTGAGCGTGCAATGTCAGTATGTTGGGCCATCCCCCGCGAGTGGCGCAGGGAATTTGCGACCAGTATGTCGTATGACTGTATGAGGTTGGCCGGTCAGGGTAGGTATTGAAATAAAGAAAGATAAAAATCCCGGTAGCGGGCGATCCAAACGATTTATCGACAGCGCAGCGTCTCAGGTCTTGCACACACCAAGCTGAATGAATTAAGGGAGGCGAGACTGGAGTGTGCAGAAGAAGAGGGGAGCTGGTGGTGGTGGGCGGATGAGTCAACCCACTCGCGAACTGTAACTTAACAGAAAGTGATTTAATTCCCAACAACTCAAACACCTGCCAACAGGCGACGACACGATAGGTCCGGGTTGGAAAACGTGAGATTGCAGGGTATCAGTTGGTGTCTATAAAGTTCTGTGGTGTGGCCTGCGTCATTGAAGGTTTCTTTGCAGTGCTAATAAACCACGGAAGACCCGGAATAATTGGACCGGCACCGATGATGTCAAGTCTCAGCAATCATGAATTCATGATGCCCGGGAAGAGCGAACTGCTTAAATATTCCTGCTCCACACATCGCCCTATCTAGTATCTACTATTTTATGATGCCTGAACACTCCAAGCTTGAATTGTTCTGGGTTCTACTATGTACTGTAGATCACAACAAAAAGAAAGAAGGCTTGGTTCCAGCCCTTGATGGCCGCACGGCGGATACAGAATGCTTGGCCCAGGTAAGGGTGCATCACAATAAGGTGCCTTCTGCCCACAGTCCAGTCTGTTGAATCCAGGAGTATGGCTTGCCAAGGAGTCACTACAGTCGGCTCACTTGCCTATTGTCCTCCTGCGGTTTCGTCGGTCCTTCAGGCACGCTTTGCCTTTACCAATTGGTCCACATCTGCCGTGAACCGACCAACACTATGTCCAGAGGATCAACGTTGTCGCCTGGCGGAGGCTGAGCAAGCTTCAAAACCCTCGAATCCTAGAAGCCGCCTGTCCTTTTGATATTGCGGATGGTAAGGCGTTGTCGTCAGACCATGTAACACGCGCTTTGATCCCGCGAGGGTGTGGTTTCACTGCCCATCAAGACATCCTCTGTGTTCTTGGCACCGTCCCGTGGCCAGTCTCATGACTTCGTGTTCAGGAGTCGCAAGGTAGGATCTTTGTTACGAGGGAGAGAAAGAGGGAGTAACCATGGCCACAATATGCTGCGGAATACGTACTTGGCATTTGGCAGTCGCTGAAGGATACCCGCCATGAGCCTTTCAGTTGATCATCGTCATTGCCCGTGTGGACTTTTCCCACAACCTTCCAAGCTTAGACAAGTCAACCCTACTTATCCAACCTCAGAGTCAAAGCGATGAGCGTGGCATAAGCTGCGATACTCAGGGCCGTTAGTATCACTACAGCATTTCCGCTTGTTCGAAATTTGTGTCGGTGTACTCCGTCGTCGCCTAATTCGGAGAAGAACTGGCGATTGCCCTGTTGGCGTCGAAAGAGGCCGATAATAAGTACCCCTGTACCATAGACAGCAAATAGGGCTCCAGTGCTGTAAAACTCATTGGTAAAGATTTTGAGAACCACAAGCGCGAATGAAAACTGTGAGAGCGCTGTGCGGATATAAGCTCCTTCGAAGGTCCGCTGTGCCGCTCGCACTTCCACGATCTCGTCGTTCGTCAGGGAAACCGTACGGGCGCGGTGCATCCGTAAACGATACCGATCTGCTGCACGACGCTAATACGTGTTAGAGCCCAACCAAGAATTAAAGTCGGTGTCATACACGGTGGTACGAGTGGAAGTACGGGTTGTCATTCCGGGAGCAAACTTACCTCAAACATGGCTTGCTAGTTGGCGAATCTCGAAATCTAGTATACAAGTCGTGCTGCGAGAAGTTGTCGACAGCAGAGTCGACGGTCGTTCTGGGCTCTTTGATGTCACCATAATCATCGAGGTGAGGTGATGTTGCTGAAGCGGTCGTCGCGGAGGAGTCAGCTGGAGTGCAAGGTTGCTCACGTGGACATCCTCGCGCCCTGGCTTTGGACCGCATATTTGGAATATAGGCTCAACACAAAGAAAGTGCGCTGTAGCAATCGTATTTCCTTTTTGATTCTCTATCGAAATGCTACTACTAGTCTTTGGACGTATTATACAGAACAGGGTTATGTTGGTTATGTGTTTTGGATGACAGCACGTCTCCATTTCAACCACCGACCTCCAGAATGACTTCATATAATTGGAGCGGCAATCGTCTGTGCAGCATAAGATTTTCCACCAATGAATTTCTCCCATTAACAATTCCGCCAGAAGCTGCCACTGTCGGCTATCGAGATTGCCCGAGATAGCAGTCAATCGCCGCCCCCATCTTTGGTGGCAGTTCCCCACACCTTTATCCAGACCGCAGAAAAAGGTCGGAGATGGGTCCGACTGAGTAACCGTTTCGGCGGCGACCCATGGGGGCTCGGGCGAGAGGGCCCCGTGTGTTTGCCGGTTTGGTCAGGTAGCAGAAAAGGATTAAGATTGATTGGACCGACCCCGACCAGCTTGATTTGCCTTTTTTCTCTCTTTTTACAGCATTCTTCCTGCTTGTTTCTTTCCTCGTTCCTGGTCCGTCTTCCAATTGTCTGTACGATCGCGCGTTGCGAAAATGGGCAAGGTATTCGACGCGGCGGAGGGTAGGTTTTGCGCAACGAAATTCATACTCATGCGCGACTGCTGCTAACATGTCCCGCAACAGTCGCGAAACACAACTCAAAAGAGAGTTGCTGGGTAATTCTCTACGGGAAAGTGTACGATGTACGGGTCCCTTGTCGCATGTTTTCTGACTGGACTATGTGCTAAATGTCTTTGTCGGGATAGGTCACAGATTTTCTCTCTGAGCACCCCGGTGGTTCTAAGATCATTCTCAAACTTTCGGGCCAGGATGCCACCGAGGAATATGATCCAATCCATCCTCCCGGCATTCTGGAAGAGAATCTTAAGCCGGAGGCCTTCCTTGGGACCGTTGATGCGGCTACGTTACCGAAGCCGCAGGCTGATGCGACCCCGTCCCAAGAGGAAGAGAAGGAGGAGGAGGTTCCCATGGAGGCCCTCCTTAACATGGACGATGTCGAGCAGCTGGCCACCAAGAAGGTCAGCAAAAAAGCATGGGCTTACTACTATTCCGCATCCGACGACAAGATCTCGAAACATTTCAACACAGAAGTTTATCGCTCGATCACTCTGCGGCCGCGGGTCTTTATCGATTGTATGAAATGCGACTTGGACATCTCCGTCCTCGGGCACAAACTTGGGATCCCCATCTATATCTCTCCCGCCGCCATGGCACGCTTGGGTAACCCAGCTGGTGAGGCGGGGATTGCAGAGGCCTGCCGCAGTTTTGGTGGGATGCAAATCATCTCCAACAACGCATCTATGACCCCGGAACAAATTGTCGAAAATGCTGCCCCCGATCAGATTTTCGGATGGCAGTTATATGTGCAAACTGACCGCAAGAAGAGTGAGATTCAGTTGGCGCGTATCAATAGACTCAAGGCAATCAAGTTCGTGGTACTCACGTTAGATGCGCCGGTACCTGGAAAGCGCGAAGACGACGAGCGGGGTAATGCTACTGGTGGTGCTGGTCAGGGTGAGAGCGGTGTTGGGAAACAACTTTTCCAAGGTACAGACCCGACGCTTACCTGGAGAGATACATTACCCTGGTTGGCCCAACATACCGATCTTCCCATAATTCTGAAGGGTCTCCAGACCCATGAAGATGCGTACATTGCGTCGCTCCACGGACCTCAGATCAAGGGCATAATTCTTTCGAATCATGGTGGGCGCGCTCTAGACACTGCCCCTCCTGCCGTACACACTTTGCTAGAAATCCGGAAATACTGCCCCGAGGTTTTTGACAAACTCGAGGTGTGGATTGATGGTGGTATCCGACGAGGAACAGACGTTGTGAAGGCACTTTGCCTCGGCGCAAAGGCAGTAGGAATCGGGCGACCCGCTTTATGGGGTCTGGGAGCTGGGGGTGTTGACGGTGTTAAGCGCACATTACAGAGTATGCTTTCGACACTTTTAAAACGCATGGATAATTTACTGATGTGTCTAGTTCTGGCGGACGAAACGGCCACCACCATGCGGTTGCTTGGTGTTGAGCGCGTAGAGCAATTGGGACCTCAACATGTAAGTGACGGAACTTTCTTTTGCTGTTCGTCATATACTAAACCTCATCATAGATCAATACTCGCGTCGTAGAGCAGCAAATCTATGATGGACCGTCAGGCCTCGATTCTGTGCGGTCGGTATACCGTGCCAAGCTTTAGACACTTTAGACCGGTGTACATTTATAGCGTTTGTTTGTATTCAAGAAGCATCATGAACAGTCGTCATTAATGGAAATATGTCCTACTGATCTAAATGAATCCAAAGCCGTCAGGTTCAACCTGGTGGTAGTATTTGAGTTGATAGTACGGGGTTAGTGGCGGAGATAACAACGGAGACCGATCTAAACGGCCCCCAAAACCTCCAATTGGTATGGCAAGGTCGACTTCTCAGTCTCAACTCCGGGTTTTCAGCATCTGTCCTCGCATTCTGATCGGAATATATTTCAGTTCAATCATCAAACAGATTATACCCGAAACTCTCGGAATTCCAAAACTATATATATTTCCTACCCGTAACCCGGCAATAGTTCGGTCGCCGTCCGAGTATGCTGAGATGGCTGATATTCAGCCCAACGACGCCGCTAATCTCTCTAAAGAGAGAAAGAGAACGAGAGTACAGCTTTCCTGCACAGCTTGCAGGAGCCGAAAGTACGTTGACCAATGTCTCTATAGTAGGAATGCAGTACTGATTAAGATTTCCAGACTGAAGTGCTGCCGTACACACCCTTGCACCAACTGCTTGAAGAGAGGCGAGGCTCATTCATGTACATTTGTCGGCCGCGGGCCCCGAGGGAGGTCATCCCATGGCCGCTCCAGTCCAACTCATGTCCAAGATCGTTTGCAGCATCTTGAAAACCTAATTATGTCTTTCGCCCAGCGGAAACAGCAGGAAGAACCTCAACCCCAGATTGGCTCTTCCCCATCGGGGACCCCGCCTAGTTTATTGTCAAGAGAGCAGTCAGCGATGCTGACGACAGCTTCGCCACCTAAGCCTGAAGGATCTGAACCTGAAAATGAAGGTTCTCCTCCCGGAGGGGCTGGAAAGTTGCTTGTAAAAGATACCGGGACAAGCTATATTGACAGCGCGCACTGGAAAGCTATCCTTGAAGAAGTTGGTGTATCAGTTGCGATTTTTACGCGGGTGCTTTGTGCTAACAGGCTGCTAGATAAACGAGTTCAAGGAGTCATTAGAAGATGACGAACTATCAGATGAAGAAGACCTCGAGAATGATGGCTCCAATGACATGGAGCCAATGATTTGGTTTGGGATAAGCAAACAAGTAAGCAAGGAGGAATTGTTATCTGCTATACCACCTCGGGCAGTAAGCGACAGGATGGTCTCCTATTTTATGAACTCAAAGGAGCCTATAGTTGGTAAGTAACTTGATTCCACTTTGAAAGAGTGCTTGCTAATATTTAACTCAAAGCAATCCTTCATGTTCCAACCTTTCAAAAAGAGGTACGATGAACACGTCGTATTGTCAAAATTGTCGAACTTCTCACTAAGACGCTGTAGTATAATAATTTCTGGTCCGACCCGCGACAAGTTTCACTTCCATGGCTTGGAATGTTGTATTCAATTCTGACGCTAAGCACTTTGTTTTACCAACGTGTTGGGGACCCGATAAATGGTCTTACTGGAGATTACACCGAGATCTGCCATACATTCAGAAAAAGAAGTGCACATTGCCTTGTCCAGTCCAATTATATTGTTGCAGGGCAGTACAAAGTCGAAGGACTGTTCCTCTATACCATGGGAGAGTTTTACAAAAAGCATGATGTCAAATCAGGAGTCCCTTACCTTCTAGGTATTACAATCAAACTAGCTATGCAGATGGGCTATCACAGGGACCCACAACAATTCCCAGCTATATCTGCTTATGAAGGAGAAATGAGAAGGCGTGCATGGGTGTTTCTCTGCCAGCTTGACGCTTTGATTTCATTTGAGGTCGGCGTTCCCCGGACAATACAAGACGGACAATATGACACGGAGCTACCACGTAACCTGTCCGATAAAGATTTCAACGAAGAAACATTGCACCTTCCTCCGTCACGACCGCTGAGTGAGATAACCACGTCGACGTACGTCATTTCCAAGTCTCGCTTAATGATTATCTTCGGGAAGATTCTCGATATGGCATTTTCGCGGATACCAGTGACTTATGAGGAAACCCTTGAAGTCGACCGACGACTGGACGAAGCACATAGCCTAATACCTCCTGCATATAAGATTCGACCCATTAACCAGTCGCTTGCAGACCCTCCAGAGTTGATATTCCAGCGATTTACCCTGTTAAATGTATACCAGAAGGCTCGCTGCGTTCTTCATCGAAGGTACCTGGGAGAAGAGCATACAAACATGCGGTACGCATACTCGCGGATGGTATGCATTGGTGCATCCAAGAAGATCCTACAAGTTCATGCAGACCTACACCGTGAAATTCAACCAGGGGGCCTGTTGTATCGGAACAGACTATTTCCCAACTCGATTCAGTATAACGACTATCTCCTTGCGGCCATGATCCTTTGCATGGAACTGTCATATAACCACGCTTCCGGGTCTCCGGGAGCAAGAAATGATGATGTGACTGTCGTGGTCAAAGATCGGGAAGATCTGATATCTACATTGGAAGACTCACACCAAATACTCAAGGACCTGAGCCAACAATCCGCGGACGCTCAAAAAGCTCACGCAGCGTTAACAATCATGCTCCGCAGAGTAAAGGACGACCTGCATACTATACCACCTCCGAAAACAACAACAAACAGCCAGAATACTGAAGTATTTAATGGTAAGCTTGCCCTTTTATTTAGACACATAATACAAGGTGCTCATCTGGTTATAGCGCCGCCACCACCGTATGATGCCTGGTCGAAACTAGACACACCAACTTTGGACAACCCACCATTCCCTACAAATCCAGTGCCAGAGCCTATATCTGCTATAGGTGCACCACCGTATGGGTCTCTTGATGTGATTGAGGAAATGCTTGATACACCTGCTAATCTTGATTGGGTAAGTTTGAGTATTACTTACAATGATTAAATATAGTATGTGCTAATTGTAGGAGCAACTTTGGGACCAACGAATTCAGAATCGGGAGAGCTTTATGAATGTGGAAAATAATGATTTGTGGTACGTGCAATAAGCGTCCAGGTATTTACCATGATCNTAAGTATTTTACTTGGCGTGAGGGGCCCCTATATGGACCCGTGGTCCGAAATATGTCAATTGGTTTTAAATAGTAGTTGTAGTTTCTGTTATAACAGAATAATAAGCATTTTGCAGTATTATTTGATTGTTCGACATCTTGCTCCAAATGTCAGGACAATATATGTTTATTTATGCAGATAGTTTTATGCTGGAAATGACTAAGCTTTCTAGAACAATTGTTAGTTAACTATCGAAGATCAGCTTTCCAAGATTATCCGGATAGAAAATAAGCAACGAAAATACCAATTGATAATGGAACAATAACCACAATTGTGTCTCAATCCTTTCCTTATACGAATCATGAACCGCCTATTCCCATCACGATGCCTCGCCCGCATCTCGAAACCCTCCATTTGGTCTGAACCATCTAGATGCCGCCACCTCCAAACCTACTATAGCAAGTCCCAACCGCAACAATCCAGGCACAATTATAGACCAACCTCATTCCAGCACCTCCAAAGACGAACGTTTCTCTCCTCGTTTATTCCGTCTCCGCCACAAGCAAAAAATGGCAACGGTAACGGCGGCAAGAACAACAACGGCCGCGTCCTAACGGCCTCTCGTACCCTCCCTTACGCACCCCCGCCTCTCTTCGAAGTGATCTCCTCCGTCGAATCCTACGCCACCTTTCTCCCCTTCCTCAATTCATCAACCGTTACAGCGCGCGATAAAGAAACAGGGTATCCGACACAGGCTTATCTGACCGTCGGATACGGACCGCTGAGCGAGACGTTCACATCGAAAGTTGACTGCGATTCGGAGAAGTGGGTCGTGGAGGCGCGGTCCGGCGAGAAATTCGTTGAGAAACCTAGTTCAGGTTCTGGATCGGGGTTTGGACTTGGAGCTTTGGCTGGATTCGCGGGATTCCCTGGGGCCGACGAGGGGATCTTCGAATATCTGAGTACCAAATGGGAATTGGTCCCTGAGTCTGGGTCTGCTGCTGGTACTAGTGGCGACCCGAGGACAACAGTGAAGTTAGAGATCCGGTTTGAGTTTAAGAATCCGTTGTATGCGACTATGATGGGGGCGGTTGAGGGGCAGATGGCTGGGGTGATGATTGAGGCATTTGAGAGGAGGATAAGGGAAGTGAATGGGGGCTGAGTCTGTATAGATATTCGATAAATGTACAATATGGGTTGGATATTGGAGTATGTATTGTAGATGGGTATTACATGTTTAGATATGCATTGAGCGGACTGGGCTATTTTCAATGAGACTTTCTCTATGCGATGTTTTCTACATGCGATATTTCGCTGTACATTAGATGAACAAATCCTAACCGTAGTATATAATACAATTTCTTAAATCAAACACGTTAACCCACGCTGCACTCATGCCATGCGAAGGTTGTGAGACATGCCACCTGGAGCCCGGGTTGACTTTGAGCTAACAGCGTTGTAGTTGTCAAAAACCACCTCCCAGTTAATTCTGTCCCACCACCGCTCCAGATACTCGGCTTTTCCGGCAATACCGTAATCCATCAACCAAACGTGCTCCCATGTGTTGACACAGAGGATGGGCTGGACGTCAACAGCTCCGGGTGCGAGGTTCTTCTGGTTTATGGCATGGGCGCCCATTGCACCGGCGTACTGGTTACCGAGGGCAGTGTCGGGGGTGTGCGTAGCCATGTCCATGGGTTGTCTCCGCGCATGAGCTGCTGGGTACGGCGATCCCGCGTTGTATGTGCAGAAGATGTGAAGTAAACCCTCCCGTTCGAGGTTCTTGGCCAGCCAGACAAAGCCGGGACCGAACATGGAGTTGGCGGTCGCGAGGAAATCGAGTTTGAGGGATTCGACGGAGGAGCAAGTGTCGACGATATCCTTGGCGAACTTCTCGGGGATTTCGGTGTGAGTAGGAGACTGTAAGATAAATTTCCGTCAGAGGATTGAAGCCCTAACAAAACCTAGTTCAGTACTCACAATGCAGTTGAAGAAGAAATGGTTGTTGTGAGCCATTGAAGCATAGTTGAACACGGACGCCATTTCCGGACGACGGGAGTACTTGACCAGCAATTCTCCGGGTTTCGCATCGGCATCGACGGTGTCTATAGCAAGAACATCAGTTCTCTGTTGCGCGCAATTCCTGACGGTATTCCGTTCCAAATAACAGCAGTTCGGGGCCGGCCTTACCCTGTGTCAACAAGTTCAGCTTATTGACGAGGAGGCTCTGATATTGTGTCCAAGAAAAGTCGTAACCCTCTGGCGATAGAAGCTCCGGAACTCCATTTTCTTTGAAATATGCGCCGTGATTTAAGCTGGGTACTTGGTGCAGTCCTCGAGTCTGGAAGCGTGGGAGAGCGGAGATGGGTTTCTAAAGCACAACATGTTAGCTGGGCCGAGTTATTGGGACATGCGTGACTCGCCTGGCAGATGGAGGAGGCAGCACGCAGGGACGCCTGCGGCCGGAGGAATCGATTGAGCATGGTGATAGGTTGTAGAGGGAGAAAGCCGCGAGAAGTCCGTCCGA
Organism: Aspergillus sydowii CBS 593.65; assembly: GCF_001890705.1. NCBI lineage: Eukaryota > Fungi > Ascomycota > Eurotiomycetes > Eurotiales > Aspergillaceae > Aspergillus > Aspergillus sydowii. The sequence continues at coordinate 157,234 of NW_024467867.1, forward strand.
CAGTCCAAATCGCAGCTTTTCCCAACTGCAAACCGGCAGAATTTCCTTTGCCAGTTCCCGATTTGGACTAGCGTGGCTGAGGTAACCAGGCGCCAACGGGAGCCAATCACGGCCCATAGATCCCCTGTCCCTGGCCGTTGCATCTATTTCTGGCTTTCCTCTGGATATCGTCAGTTCATCTCTGCTTGCTGCAGTCTGTTAGCTCTACGCGCCTTGATTTTGGCCTATCGAACCAGGTGCCCTCATGTGGACCCAACATGGACCACCCCATAGGACCCATTGTCCCGGCGGCTCTTCGCTCGTCGCCATTAGACCAGCAACTATGAGCCCCATCTCTTCTCTCTATTATAGGACCACGGCGCCTACAGGAGCGTGGTCTTGGGTTATTTCTGTAAAATGATGCAAAAATCGGATTGCGTGGGCGACAAATACCTTGCAAGCCCCAGTGTCGGGTCTTCCGGGCATTTTCCCTCTCTGTCTCATGCGGTGCTTTGTTATTCATCCTAATAAAGCTGGGCTCATTGTTGCAGCTCTTTGGCGATTCACTTTTGGTTGAACAGGAAAAATATATCTTTTTTTCTTGTCTCAATATTCATTTCTTCCTAGCTGCATCAATCCTCGTTGTGAGACCAACATATCGCCAGACGATGACAAGGTCTCCTACCCGTCACGTCTCTGTGAGACGCTCCATCCTAATGCTTCTGACAGTCATGACTGCAAATGCATCCACAAACCACGGGCTGAATCTACACCACAAACGTGCCGACACTTGCCCTGAGTCTTCACAGAAATGTAATGGCGCCGGCCTACCAGATAACTTTTGTTGCTCCTCATCTTCAACATGTATTGGCATAGACAGTGGCAGCTCAGCTATCTGCTGCCCTGAAGGCCAGGATTGTTCTTATATACAACCCATCACCTGCGACGTAACGAAGCAGAATGCCAGCCTCCATCCAAATAATGTCATCAAAACAACCCGTCTGGATGACGACTTGCCCAAATGCGGGAAAGCCTGCTGCCCGTTTGGCTACACCTGCCAGGGCAATTTCTGTGCTGTGGACAATACTGCATCGTCATCCACTTCGTCCCGCACGACCAAGACTATCTCCACCTCTACCTCGTCGGAATCTACATCAGAGTCTTCCACGGAACATTCCACTCCGTCTTCTACTGCCGCCGGTGCCGAAACGACAACTGACTCTGCGATTCCTATCGCGGGTGACTTATCTTCCATAACAGCTGTCGACTCATCAAGTATCGCAGAACCAACCTCTACGGCTTCACAGTACTCTGCTGCTCCTTTCAACAACGTATCGGAAACCGAGGATTCCTGCCCTGCTTTCCCAACCAACGCCGTTCTCGCAGGCTTCTTCCCTGGTTCCGTGTTCGGTGCCGTGGCCGCCTTGATCCTGACAGTCTGTATCCGAAGACAACGAAGAAACAAGCTCCCACCAGGCGAAAAGGTCCACCAAAGCACATTTCGCAAATCAACCGGCACACTAATCGGCATATCTGAACCCATTCCCTCGGACGACAGCTCTTTCCGCACGGACTTTCTCCTGAGCAGAAACTCCAAACGTAATTCTGAAGGATCCCGTTCTGTCCTTCAACGCAGCAGATCTCGTGTAAAAAGCCTCTTCAGTGTAAGCCCAAGACCGAGCCCAGCGCCAGCGGAGGATATACCAGCCGTTCCGCCTGTACCGGCCGTCCTGCCTTTACCAGTGACGCCTCGACAGGCCCAGCGGCAACCCAGCACGGAAAGTATTCGTGTCTATACGCCCCCTGGCGTCTTCAATACCACAGGGGACCTTCGCCCCTCGCCCTACCCAGACCAGCAGCGGCCCAACACCACCCTGACCGAGATTCTCGATCGAGCGCAAGCGCAAATGCAAGCTTCTGAGTCGGCTCGTACCAGCACCGCCAACAGCAAAGCCAGTAGTGCGGCCGTCAACAATACAAACCAGCGCTTTCTGCTCCCTCCACCGCAGCAACTGGGCCGGCGCAAACAATTACCTTATTAAACTTGTGCATTCGGATTCGTCGTCGCGTCAATCTCAGCATAAAATGGTACCGCATAGATTGATTGGGATGCACAATCGATGTATTGTAATACACTATATTTCCGTTTCATGGCGAATCAGGCGTGAACTGCAGTCTAGCATTTCAAGCGAGCATATTTTCTTTGTGTATTAACTCTATGTTTATATCACTTCGTAATGCGGCAGGCTGCTATAGCAGAATACATATAATCAAGATAGAATATCTTTATATGAATATCAACAGCATAATAATCTAAAAGAGTAAAATATTGTACTACCAAGAAGTGAAATCTATGACGATGGGACCCCTTGTGTCCTCGCTTTCCACCCAGCAATAACCCTCTTAACCTCTTTCAGCAAGCCCAAAATAAGTGGCACCCCGATAGGTCCTAGTAGCGGCAAGTAGACGGCTACTCTGTGTTCATCAGGGAAGTACATCTGACCGACCATACTCTTCTCGAAGAAGCTGCGTTCTGCTTCTGTCTCTGCAACGCGCGCACTAGCCAGTGCGGACTGGAAGCGTCCGTCGCGAAGATATCCGCATGCAGAAGATAGGTGAGAGAGTGTCATGGTGACGGAGGAAGCAACTGTTGCCGGGATTGGTATTGAAGGGAGGGACTCTGTGAGACGCGCGAGGGAGCCCATTGTTGAGGAAGCGGAGAGGAGGAGGGTTGCAGCGCGGATGCGGATGAGGGTTTGGAGGCGGAAGGGGAGGGATGTTGGGGTTGACGGCGTGCCGAGAAGACTGAGGAGTTGATGGGAGAAGGTTAGGAAGGCTGGCCGGAGGGCTTCACGAGCGAGATGAGGCGGGTTGGAGGGGGAGTCAGTCGTTGTAGGGAGCGGAGGGTTGAGGATGAAGACGCCACCCCATTGTGGGATGATCCAGCTGGTAGCCTTGCTTTCTTTCACTAGGAGGGGAGACTGTGAGGGTGCGGGCACGTAGAGAATGAAGTTGATAGTTGGGCCGCTCCCGATGCTGGGGCTTAGAGGCCATTCTGCGGCGTTGATGAAGGCGCTGAGATTCTCTTCATTCAAGGTCCAGACTGCCTGGGCTTCGTCATGTTCGGGGGCGGGCGCTGTAGGCGAGAAGGTAGCGTAAAGTTGGACTTGCGTGTCGACAGTGAAATTGCTAACTGGGGACAACGCCTGAACAAGTGGAGATATATACTCTTGAACGGCGGATTCAATGTCCCACGAAGAGGGGGCAGATCCTGGTGTGAAGAGAGAGAATGTGAGATGGTACGTCTCCGCGTACTTCATCGATCGTCTCAATCGTTTGGTAATACCTTCCGCAAGTTGAGGGGAGATCTGCTGCGTCTGGCTGTTGGGGGACGCAGGACCGTTGGCATTGCTACCAATCGCATTATTGAACAAAACATGCGCGATTGTAGCTTTCTCCTCCGCGAACAAACGTTGCAGCTCTCCAGCAATAAACGAGGAGAGCGGCGAATTGGATGAGGAAGGAGGCGGAAGTTGGCTTGGAGAATAGAAAACATCGAGCGTGGTCGTATCTGCTTGAAGCTCTGAACGAGGACTCGAGAGGGCATCTTGCGCCTGGAGACGAACGGTTAACGCGGTGTCGGCCTTGCCGGTTACTTGTTGAGCCTCCTCATCAGCCAGCTTTAGGCGTAGATGATGGGCGGAGAACTCGTTGAGATCGTCTAGGGTGTGTTGAGTGACGCGGAGAAGTTGCTGCGCTTCAGCGTCCGGTAGGGACGGGGTATCAAATCGGATCTCCAGTGGAAATACAGGGCGGCAGCTCTAATTACATAAATTCGGCCAGTTAGCTATCTTGCCAGAATGTCATGGAGTTTTGTAGGAGTCACCTTCCCGCCAGCCCAATCGAGCATATCCTGGATGGGCAATTCGGCCCGGTAGATGGAGGTGGTCTTCCACCATATTGGAAATCCCAAGAAGATGATTACAGCCCAGAATGCGGCCACGACCTTGGACCGCGTGTATATAGCGCTGGGCTTCTCCGGAGGGGGAAGGGGGGCGGAGGTTTTGGAAGTCATATCGGGCTGTGAAGACCCGTGGTCTTCATGCTTTGCGCTCATGACAGACAGTACATGCTTTAAAAAGCAAACAAATACCTCGACTACTTGAGATAAAGGAGGTGCGGTGGTGAAGCAGCTTAGTGAGGAAGTAGAAGGCCAGGTGGCGGTGGTTGATTGTCAATGCCGCGGTTGAAGGCGGAGAGCTACCGGTAATCGCATCACAGTATAGCTACCACTTACGATGTGACAAGTAATTTTCTATCATCTTCACGAAACCCCAGCTCTTGATTAAAAATTTTAATTAGAAGTGAAGTTAGTTGAATTATCTATTTCGCCGATATATCTATTCTACCTGGGTATCAAACCGATGCGCCGGACTCCTGCGACATAATGGGCCTAAAAAAGAACATAACCAATGCGGCCATGGATTGGGTTGTTATATTAATACTCCTTTTCGAAAAGTTTCTGGATCGGTTTCGCAGCCTAGAGTCTCGATTAGCAATGGCCGAGATAGGCCATGAAATGGATGCCACTCACATCAATAAACTTCTCAAGATCCTGGTCGAGACTGGCTAAGTCCTCCTTGCGTTTGTTATTCTCGGTAATCAGCGCTTGTTTACGCTTGAGGAGTTCTTGCCGGGCCTGTTCAAGCTTTTCGCGTTCTGCATGTTCGTGATTGATTCGTGCAACCATCAGTTCATGCTCGTTCGACTCTCGGTGCTCGGGATGTAGTTCAAGAAATTCTTCCTCTGGTATTAGAGGAAGCGATCGGTATTTGTGACTAAGGGCGCCGATAGGTTAGCACATGAAGCACTGGAACAAATTTTCATATGATTGTGACGTACTCGTAAGATTCGCAAGCGGCAATCTCCCCGGTCAAGTGTCGCTGCTCGTAATACAGATTTTGAAGCTGAAGATGCAGACGGTCAATCTCCTGCCGGGCCTCCGCGGTGCCCTGCTTGGTGTCTCGAACTCGGAAGATGGCATCGCGATTTTGACCACGGAGCTGGGCGAGAAGGGCGAAAAGGTGCTTCTGGACGGATTGTGGCGATTCGGATATCTGGTCGGGTGTGAGTGACGGGTCCAACAAGGACAGCAGTTTCTGACAAAGATCCCGAGTCTCGGCGGCGGTATTCAACACGGGCAGCAAGGACGGGTCGGAGACGATATCTCTGATAGCTGCTGGAGCCATGGTGATGTCTACTGCGATGGCAAATGACCGTCGAACGACGAATGACGATGGCGGAGAGAAACACTTGGGGAGATGCAGGTGGGATGGTGGGTTGGACTCGGACCGCGAACGTGGAGAGAACGCGCCAACGGATTGGGCTTTGGACGATAGGGCAGAGTGTTGGGCTCGATGATCATCGACAAGAAAAATGCCTAGACGCCCGCCCTGCTGCAAGGAGAGGGGGACTTTTGCAGCTCGGAGAAGGTCGTTTGGCAAACGAGGACCGGAGGTCGAGAATTAATTAACTGAGTCTTCCCCACTCTTCCTCGTCTCTCTTCCTCCAACCTCCGGGCTCTCTCCCGCCGACTCTCCTTTCCCCTCCTCTTTGCCGACAAGGACGTCCATTCCCTTTCATGAACTCGATCTTTATCCTCTATTGTTCCGTCGTTCTTACTTAGTGTCCTTTATCCTGTTCGCACTCTTCCTGTAAGTATTGTCGTTGACTGTTTCTATTGCCGCGACGCTCGGGTACAATTACCGGCCGATATCACTCTCTAACTTCTTGAATTCAGAGATTATGTTTGATTGATTTCCCACAGGAAGGGCTCTTGTGGGTAAAATATTCCTTTTTTATCATGGCGTGCTCTGCTCAATCCGTCACTATCGAGTCCTACCTCGACAACTCGGCTTTCTCCTCGGCTTACGCTACCCCCTCCGAAGAGACCTCTCTGCTCCGGGACCGCAAGCGAAGGCACTCTTTCCATACGGCGAGGAAGCTATCTTGCGATTATGATGCAGATGCTGTATTTCTAAGAGTACGATTTCCACTTTCATGCCAGAGGACTCCCACTAACTTCTTGATAAATAGGTTGAGCTCTTCCTTGCGGAACTGGAAAGACGCCTGCACTGGATCGAACAATATCGCCGATCCCACATGGTTCAGATCGATACCAGCCTACGCAGAGCGTATACAACACTAGAAGCTGTAAGAGACCAGTGCTCCCATGCATCGGGGGAGCTGATGGGCAGTGGCAAGAAGAGGGCAAAGATTCTGGTGGAGACTTTGGAAGACCGTTATAAAGATGCGTTAGCGACAAAGGAAACACTGGAGCAAAAGGCTCAAGCGGGTGTCCGCTTAATGGAGTCTTTCCTGACAGAGCTGGAATCCCGCGCCCATGCTGTCCGGGGCCGCGGCGTCTACGGAGCTCTGGACGATGGTTGGAAGGCGGTTGATTCGAAGTTGGTTCAAGCGAAGGAAGTGATGGACGAGGGAATGGAACGGGCTCGCATGGTCAAAGATGCGCTCCGGGAAAACATCGACCAGGCTATCTTATTAGCCAAAGAGAAACGGTTAATCGCTTATTCAGAGCTGCCGGATCCATGGAGGATAAACCCTCATATTCTTTCTGGCTATCGGTTCACCTCATCGAAGGTGGAATGCTTTACCTCTATGTTCACACCCTCCAACGAACTCGTCAACATTTGGTCGCACCTAATCGGACTTATCATAGTTCTCTCCATCGCCTTCTACTTCTACCCACTGAACCCTAACTTCCACCTAAGTACTAATGCTGACATGCTCATCGCGGCCGTCTTCTTCTTTGCCGCCTGCAAATGCCTGGTCTGCAGCACCTTATGGCACACAATGAACAGCATTGCCAGCCAGCCACTCATGGAGCGCTTTGCCTGTGTCGACTACACCGGAATATCCTTCCTCGTCGCCGCCTCTATCGTGACAACCGAGTACACGGCATTCTACTGTGAACCCACGTCTCGTTGGGTCTACATTCTCCTCACAATGTCCCTAGGAATTGGCGGCGTCATCCTTCCTTGGCACCCTACTTTCAACCGCGCGGACTTTGCTTGGATCCGGGTCGCCTTCTACGTCACTCTCGCCCTGACGGGCTTTGCGCCTATCGCCCAACTAACCTATACCCGCAGCTTCGCTTGGTGCCTCTATTTCTACGCTCCCGTCATGAAAAGCATCCTCGTGTACTTCGCCGGAGCCTGTGTGTACGCCTCCCAGGTCCCGGAACGCTGGCGTCCAGGTCTTTTCGACTACTGCGGTGGCAGCCACAACATCTGGCACCTTGCTGTCCTCGGAGGCATCCTATTTCATTACCACGCCATGCAGGATCTCTTCGCCAATGCTTTCCAGCGCGCGCAGGGTGAATGCCCTAACCTTACTTCTTAACCTAATTAGACGCCATTCATCCTACGCCTAAATAATCATACCCTATCCATCATTAACGTCAACGGTTGTTTTCGGTTTCTGGATTGGAAGCGCCAACCGAGAGAATGAAACACGATGTATATACGAATTTGGCTTTGCGCTGCCCTGTACAAAGCAAATCACAGGTAATTAGACAATAGACCGTCTTCCATTTCGAATTCGAATTTGAATCTTAAATGACCCCGCTAGTTGCTTTTGTTTCTCACTGCCGGATAAGCTGCTTGCATGGCTCAAAAGAGCCCACCATGAATGGCTTGGGAGACACCTGCGGCAATCGAAAAACTAGTTGTGGGTTGATAAAGCATTTTGCATCAATGGAGTACTCTTCTTTTTTCCCCTTCTTTCTTGTTGGCTATGTCAGATATTCATACCTTTCATTGTGCATAGCTTTATTATTATTATTATCAATGGACTGACTGTCCATCTTTTTTTGAGAAAACAAATCTCTGTCTTTGGTGATAGTTGTGGTTTGGATATGCCGATGAATATACTCCACGTATTTCTGTTATTCTTGTACCATCAAGACCACTGCGGATTCGAGGTCATTTGTAGTGTGTGTTTGGTGACAGCAAGCTGCTCAATTTCTCCAGCAGGTCTATCGCTTCGACCTAGCTGAGGACATTCATGATCTATATGCAAAATAGGGGGTGCCCTCTTGTCTCAAAAATTCAGAATAATACAAAAAAGATACCATCCCGCCCATGGTCCAAATTCAAAATTACCCTGGTCGAAAGAGATACAAGAAGATCCCAGCTCCTGAAAATGTGATAAGACAAAAGGCAAAAGTATGCGTGGCACATACTGCATATATTCAGAACCGGTCCTCGGTTAACCGCCGCGCCTCCACGATAGACCCAATATGGGACCGAGAAAAGCCCTGACCTTTTGTCCGAATGCTATACCATGCTCTCAGGAAAGTTAGTGGGCTAGTGGTGAAAGGGCAATGGATTGGCCATTGGGCCTGGGTGCGCGCCTCCTTGCTCACGAAGCCCTCGCTTGTGATGGCGTCCTGAGGGATACCAAGGATATTACCGGTTTTGAACCCGAAGAATTGGCAGGCACTTTGGTATTCGGCGTAAGTGTCAAAATAAAGACTTCCGGAAAATATTTCAAGATCTCGGATGGCTTCCGGCGAGATTTGAGTTTGGAGATTTGGCAAAGATTGGCCGACTGTGAGGAAGTCAAGTTTGTTGAAGGAGCACATGTCTTTAGCCGTTCTGGGGGCATACATGTGAAGTGTAACCCTTTTGAATTTGCGGATGCTGGGCAACAGGTAGTTTGCTTCGTGGTGGCTGATAATGATGAGCATTCGATTTCTGGTGCTCGAGAGAACCCAGTGCACAGGTTTCAAAAACTCATCATCAACAGTGTTACCATCCTGCTTTATCGTATCGAGGAAGTCGAGCGAAACATGAATATCGGGCCCGACAGTGGAAGGGAGCTCGAATGCACGAGCGGATGTCCGCGATAGACATTTTTTGAATGCTGGCTCAGTGGCCTCAGATGAGAGCCAATTGGGGAATTGGCCGTGCGTGACAAAGTGCTTGATATCGGCATGCACGGTGTGATTACGTGCCTCCACGGATGGAGGACGGCGGATTTGAGGCTCTCTCTGAATCTCCTGGGTTAGCTCTCGCTCTTGTTCCTCGTAAAGAACAGTCTGCGTAGATGCGACCCCTCCCCATTTCTCAAGAAGTTCACGGACTGTTGGATCGTGTAGGGCTAATTCTCTGAGTGAAGCAATTGACCCAGGATGCTCCCCCCATGGAGCATATAGTTGAGAGAGAGACTTAGACTCAGGCTCCTGGATGCGAACCACAATATCTCCCAAGGAACTGGCACGCGTTCTAAACTCATCCCATATCTGGGCGCAGCGGAAATGCTGTAGGCCCTGCCATGCCCAGAGGGGTTGCAATTTTTCCAGCTGATCGCAAGTTTGTTCTAGCACCCACTGTACAACGTCGATGGAAGTAATAACCGCGTCATTCTTCTTCATACTATGCCTAACTTCTGGAGGTATGAAAAATACCACCGATTGGCCATTTCCCAGCTCTCGCATCCTATTGCATGCTGCTTGAGATCAGTAAGGACTGCGTATGATATTCAATGTTGGAAACTTACCTTGAACGAGTCGGTCTTTGGTTAGCCGGGGCCCAAGTGTCACTGCCGCACGATATGTGCGTGGAAGTTTGATATCAACGCCTCTTGCGTGGTGCTGGTCCAGAAAGAGCAAGCAAAGATGTAGCCGGTCGTAAAAAGGCGATGCGATGAGCCGCTCAATGTAACCTTCTCGGTCCACCACCATAGCTTCATCATTGGCATTAAAATAGATAGCAGCACGGGCCCTATCAGCTCGGACAAGAGATAACCATGTCCTCGCAACTTCTTCGTTGCTTGTCTCAAGTATTAAGGCTCCGACATCAATGATCACCTTGATATGAGGATCTTGGTCATTTATAAGATGCAAGAGCCCGTTCACCGGAAGCTGACGACCATCATTATCTTCTGCAAGGATACACTGCTTATTATCTTCATGGAGGAGCTGGCTTAGAACCATGGCGTTGGTATGAAGGAGATACGGTAAATCTTTCTGGGGCATTGACTTTGGCAGCAAGTATCGATTATCATTTGTTCCACTGAATCCGGTCGTAAGTGGCCCAGGCGGCTTCGAGGGAATGTCCCATGCAGACAACGACAGTTTGAAAGGGAATCCCTTTGCCTCTTTGGGAAAGACAATTTTGGCAAGGAAGAAGTCAATGATCCCTTTCTGGTACTGGAGATGCTGGTATAAGGTTCCCTGGAACGTGTGATCATCCTCCAAATTGACCCCATTGAAGGAGTGTAGACCCTCGGGCAGTCCGTCCCGATTCCGTGTAATCCAGCGCTGATATTCAGCTCCAGGATCATTCTCTTTCATCAGGAAATAGAAACATTGTCGAACTTGTTCTTCGGTAAGACCCTCATAGTAATAACTCAGGTACGTCAATACCAGCGCAACATCCGCGTGCCCGAACTCAGAATTTTCTGATGGCACCCCCTTGGCCCTAAATGGCACCGCTGACAAGCATCGTGAGGGATGAAGGCCGTAGTCCACAAGCCAGCGCTTGCTTGCTAGTACAAAGCGTAGTATACCGTGAGCAAAAAGACCCCTTAGGACCAGGAGTTTCTTGAGGACTATACTATCCTTGAAGGTATTCCGTACTATCCTCTCATCTGCATCGTTGGTCTCAAGGAGAGTTATGAAATTCAACACACTCTTTTGCGTTGAGTCTGCCCACTCCGTGAATGATACCCCTGGAAGCTCTCCACGGCTGATAGCTTTGGTGACTCCCTGAAGCAGACGATCTGGGGCGCCCTCGCTCAAAAAATGGATAAGAGGATAGCGGATATCCCGCTGTTCGATTTCCAAGCTCTTTTGGTCTTCCGACTGCAAGGCCCCGACTTGTTTTGCTACCAACTCAAGGACATATTGGATAATGCCCCAGCGATCACTTTCCCCATCGACATTCTGCTGATTGCCTCGTGTGTATATTAATTGGAATTTGGGATCCAGGATTTCGTCACTCTCGTCAATGATAGTGCGACAGCTATCCTGCAGTGATTGCTCTATGTCAACGAGTCCCAGCGCATTATCGCTCGGTGCGAGATCCAGCCCGACAAGTCGGAACGAGAGTAGCTGCTCTGGAAGTGCGATAAGAATTCCTCGATTTTGCTGGCATTCGCTATAGGTTGCCTGTAAGGTCTCTATAGTGCTTTTGTCAATGCGTGTATTTCGTGAAAACGGAACATAGTAAATTGGACGGTTCAGTAGACCCCCAAGGCGCTGAGAGAGAAGATTGATACTTTGTCGCAGCAGCGGTTTCAGCACTACAATGCGAACCATCTGGGCCACATTTGCGAGATACGCTGCAATCATCGGTGTAATAATAGTCGTTTTACCTTCCCCCATGTTCAACTGCAGGACGCAGTTCTCGTTAGATTCTGGTGCTATCATTCTCTGTGCGACATTTGCCTGGCGTTTCCTGATTGTCATATTTCCCTCGACTTCCAAAAGTAGCCAATCGGGAATCCTTGATGCCTCCCACCCTTCGCAGCCTACTGTCTCTGCTTCTCTGTAGAACGTATTGACATCTTCATTGTCAAAATGCTCTAAAAGTCTTTCGTATCGGCGCAAAGAAACGATGGCCTTTGCAAACATCACAAGTATATTTTTCCAGGATGGAGGGACGGAATCCCACTTATCAGCCGCGAGAAACGACAGAATAGACAAGACATTGATAGACGGCCGAAATACGGCACTGCCTATGGCCTTCCAGCTACTGTCCATCGTTGTTAATGCCAAAACAATCTGACCCCAGAGGATGTCTCGTTGCTCTATGGCGCGTTTGTGATGCTGGACAAGAATGTCTCTCTCAATGGGGAGTCCCGCAGATGCACAGGGCAAGCGCACTTTGCTTAGTGCTCCCAGGCTATCTGAAAGAGTATGCGCATATTGTCGACGCAGGCTCTTGGTACTTTTGCGAAGACCCGAGATCAAGGACTGGAGATTATCAATAGGGCCCCTATCAGAAGATGCAGGCATTTGAGGTCTCTGACATTGGAAGGGTGTTTGATCTATGTCCATTGGAGAAGGAGCATTTGACGAATGTAACATATCTTGGAGACTTGGGGCCTGCCAGGGATTTGACCGAGCACAGATCAAGGGCCGACACTGCGGAAGAGCAGGTGGTATTGTTGGGAGGTCCGGAAGTGGAGATGTAGGCACCGTGTCTAGCTTCTGTTGTACGAACTCAATAAACTGATGAAATTGGACATCTCTGTTAAACTTTTTGAACAGAATATCACAGGCATTCATGCTCTTGACTTTCCAGGGCTCCATATTGGTAGGCCGTTGGAGAACTTCGCATGGCCACTGTCGGGTTATTTGGCTTGCTAGGGCTTCGATTTCCTGTTTTTTCATCGTTTGGTACTTCCTTCTCCGTTCAGAACGCTTTGTTTCTTTTTCGTTTCCCGATAGATTCTTCATGCTGCCCCTAGGATTGGGTTTTTGAGGCGGATAGTTGTTAGCTATCTCATCTTTGACTTTTGACCTGTCAATGTCTTGCCCCGGTGCTAGGCCCAACTGGACTGGCCCTTGGAGCAATTTTTGAGGGATTTCGGGAAAATATCCAGCGAATGCAATTGTTAAGAGATGACGCAGCTGCAAGGTTGGTACTGAGTTACCAAAGGCAATCGTGCAAAATACTGAAATCAGCTCGTATGTTCCCGATTCCCGGTTGCGCGAGCGGCACTGGCTGTATAAAGAGCCCCATAGATGTTGAATCTGCGATTCCATGAGTGAAGTATATGTGTGTTGATCTGGCGTAAGTATTTTCATGTAGATATTACCCCACCCCTTGACTGTATTGAAAAAAGCTTCTTTTTGACTTGCATTGGAGGGCCAATCTCGTATAAGCGCAGCAATCTCATACACACGACGGCTTCGATCACTAACACAGTCACCCCGGTCTCGCGAATTATATTCGGATGGCATAAGATTTTCGGAAGACTTCATATCTAAGCCAGTGGAATTGTTCGAAAACTCAGGCCGATGGAACCGGGAATGATGAAGTCGTGCTCTATCGAGAAGGTGAATGTCTCCACGATCAAGTCCTGATGGTAGCTCCTTCTTCGAACTATGTAGTGCAGCAAACTTGGCCGTGTGATTGAAAATATCTTGAGTAATTACCCTGAAGTCATCATGCTGTGCTAGTTCACCTATTTGTGGATTCCAAATAACCCTTTGCATGACTTTCATTCCAGGCGGGTGGTACTGGCGTCGCGGGGTTAGAGATGCGATAAGCTCCAGTAGATGAATGCAATCACCATCTAAAGGAAACGAGCTTTTCATTCGGGCTTGTCGGAGTATACGAAGAGCTTCCTCGGTTCCAGATCGGTTTGTTGCAGCATCGGGAAGCACATAGGTAGTAACGGCGTGCAAATAAGCTTGATATAATGCACCTACCATACCGGAGCTGTCTGAAAGCATTCCAAGTGATCGGTCAAAAAAGTAGTGGAAATACTTGACGCGTGAGCCACACAGGGGGTCTATCGACACTTGGCTGTATAATGCTTCTTTGCTGATTCTCACTGTTCCGTAAGGGACCAACACCGTACGGTGACGCTGACCAGTTTTGCCGCGTAGAACAAGTTTGCTGAATAGGTTGGAAAGGCATCCAATGTCTTGATTCTGATCAACTATGGCATTATGCTCCCGACATTCTAATGCACCATCAGCATTGACAAAGAAACTTAGGTGCAGGCGGACCAGTTTAGCCTCAATTCTGCTGTCCTGGGTTGAAGTGATTTGGATGTGCTTAAGATGGTCCAAGCGAGACAGAACATTTGAAATCTGTGCAAAGAGGCCGCTGTGAACATCAATCAGCACCCGTTGTCCCTGTCTAGTCCTTGGAATCTCTCCATTTTGATGTTTATAGAATGTACGCCAATTCTTCGGATTCGGCTCCCAGACTTGATCAAGAGGTCGGAATTCAATTTCTCCTGTATTTAGATCCAACCAGTGCGCAAATTTCGTTATAAGCGAGTCTGGAAAGTCTTCAGCTAAGACGTCATGTGGTATTAACTGCAGGGTGTGGTCTGCCATCGTTTTAACCACAAGCTGATCTCCTTCGAGAAGAAAATAAACCTATACATATGAATGTTAACACGGAGTCTGGCCGAATAGGAGGATGACCCACAATGGTATTCCCAAACCGTTGCGTTGATGCAAACCTTGTACCCTTTCTACGGCAAGAGACCACAGAAATAGTTTGCTATAGTAAGTGAGTGAGTGCAATTTGGAAGAACTAGATACTGGATCTCCCTACCGCGCCAAAGTGCCGTTGGAATAATGGATGTCTGGTGTACTCCTCCGGAAGGCGCTTTGGCCGTTCATTGTTAATCAGGAGCTCGCCACTCAGTATATTATAATGAGCTTCTTGTGTATCCCCGTCAGCGGTCAACAACGATTTATTTGTAGCCCACCTCTGGTTATCTCCAGGAGCGAAGCACCAGGGTGATGAAATCTGAACGTGGTTGGTGACTTGTTGAATAGCAACATTAAGAGCCGACGGGTGCTTAATGATGAGTTGTGATACTTGCTTCTCAGCATTACAGAGAATCCTTGTGCCATGAAGAACCAATGCTCTAGTCTCCAAAGATTGGCTCTCGATTGGCTGAGGCGTATTATCAAAGAGCACAATTGAAGATCTCAACAGGAACTGCAAGTCTTCTTCGCTTTCAAGGACCCTCGCAAGAAGTCTATCCTCAGCGGAAAATGTCAAAAGACAGATTCCCCCGATCCTGAAAAGTAATGACAATCGTGAATCATTTCCAGCACCTATTTTGGCATCAAGAGCCGTCTTAATCCTTGTGCACCAATCTATCGCGACCTTCCTGCAACGCCTGAGGAAGGATGATGCGCGCTCGACAGCTGACGTGGGACACAGACTTAGAACTCGGGCACCTAAGATGACGACTGTGTGTAGAGTATAGTGTTCATTCCAGTTTGCCGAAATGATGCTTAGCCTATGCTCGAGAGACTCTAAAAGTCTGTTAACGGAGGTGAGCTCTTCAAAAAACACATGAGCTTCGCCAAGTTGCGTTCCGGACACATGGGAGCCAAGCTCCCATGCTGCTTGACATAACAATTTGTGAACCGAGCTCTCATTCATCGAGAAAGAGAGAGATACCAGTTCTCGGGTTATATTGTACCATTGTAGGCGCTCGCCAGCACGGAGATGGCCGAAGGCGCTCATCTCCTGGAGCGTTATCTTTGGGTGGCAGTTACGTTGGTCTGCGAGTACCTTGTTCTGATTATGCTGACATGACTCGACAGCATACTGAAGGCCGGAATATTTTGGGTCGTTGAGCGTGAGGGTGCATAAATGGTTGAAGGTTGGGTACTTTTGAAGCTTGAATCTTCCTGCAACCCATACTTCTCTCTCCGTATCCCATAGCGAGAGGTTGAAAGGATTGGAAACCGCAATCGTGTTGAAAGTAACTGGGAATCTCTGGGTTTTATAATGAGTATTCAGCCATGATTTTGTGGAAGAAGCGAGGGTCAACCTCTGGCCCCATTTGGCAGCAAAACTTTGCGTGGCTGGGTACTCTAAAATATTCATTTCCATCCTTGAGGGCACCCTTGTCTGAGGCCTACCGTAGTCGTCCACAATTTTCCAAGTGATATCTCGCCATTTAGCAAACCAGTGAGGGCAAACAAGTTCAAAAACAACATTCTTAGCCTTATCCTCATCGCGAAGAAGTGGCCACTCATGGACTTGGATATTCAGTTTTTGCGCTTCAGTTTCCAAAGAACACTTATGGCAAGAGGTAGAGTGAGTCTCATTATCCCATTCATCCAGATCGGAATCATGAGTGAGGTTTGATGCTTCGCTGATGAGGTCTTGATATTTTTTTGACTGCTTTCCCCATTCTATGCGCAAAGCCTCCCGTTCCTGTGTGGCAAGTTTTTCAATCATTTCAAGAACTTTTCTATGCTTCCGGGTTTTATCCACATATCGAACGGCGAACGTGTCGGGACCGGGGTCAGAAAAGATGCTCTTGTAAGAGCTACCATGTGGCTTCCTTGAACGGATATAATCCTCGACTTGTCGTGCTCGTTGCATTTGATGAAAGAGAGGAAGAAGTAGCGGCTCAACGAGCTTCTTAGACAGCCCTGGCGAATACTCCTTAAGGATAGGACAGAAGCGGACACAGAGACTATCAAGGGCTACCCACAATTCCAGCAAAACGAGAAGCATCAGAGAAGATGCATCTCGCATCTGAGCATATTTTTTACTTGCAAATTCGGAGTATTTCTCGATGAGATCTGCAAGATCACAGCAAACTTTGTCCGTTGGGCTGGTGTTCGCATGCCACTCTTGTAGCTCAGTTTCTACCCAAGCCTCAAAGTCAAGTAGCGAGAGAATATCGTCGTCTTCTAGCTTCGGAAGGCCGGTTGTTTGGCGCTTCTTTCGCGTTTTGTGCTCTTTATTGAAAGTCGATGAACGCTTGTCTGGTGCGCGGGACTTCATTGCATTATCTATGTAGTCTCTGGAATTTTTTAGCGATGTTTCCAAGTCACATTCTTGCAACGGCCCAAACGAATGGGAAATAGTCGTGGACTCAGGGGTCTGAATGCGGGCACGTCGCCGTTGCAAATGCTGTAGAATTGCTTCATCGGTTTCCATTACTCGCTTCATCACAGTTTCAAAAACTTTACCTTGCAGTTTATACGTGCGGCGAGCGACTTTGGCTCGGATAATGGCGAGAATGTCAGCGATGTTGGCAAGTTCTAGGCTCTCAGCCTCCTTTCCGATCTTAACCGAAAGATAAAGCATAAAATTTTTATATTCCGCGTAGCCCTCATTGTCTGGGAAGATGCGATAGAGGACTGTTTGGAGGGCAACTTTTATCACGAACCATAGGGGTGAACGTCGCCATGGTAGTTTGGTGTCCTCATAAATGACATCGTCACGCATGTGCTTTTCAAAGGACTTCCAGACATTGTGTTCTCCGAATGCTAAAAGCTGGGCCATTAGTCCCTCGGTGACCAAACCAGGGTTTACAGTATCTCGGATCTCCTCGATACAATCTCGCGACTGGGTGGCCTTGGGACACATTTCACGGACAGACTCCAGGTTTAGACGACAGAGGTTATGAGCCAAATATTTGCAGAAGGCAGTTTGGTTGATCATCGAGGCAGGGATAGCCACACTCTGGCCCGGAAAACAACGAATAAGAGCGCCTGTGGCCTTGAGGATAGCAGCTGAGGTGGCGGTTACCTCAAAAGCATCAATAATGACATTGTCGCGGGCACTATCATAATGTGCAAGCCATCCACAGTTTTGCGCACAGACGTATAGTGCAACAGCTCCTATATATGGTCAACGTAAGTAACTTACTTCCCAAATGGTATGGAATAAGTTACCATTAATTTTCAAATCTTTTATATGGCGCACAAGAAGATCTTGATGGCGGTTGAGATCATCCGCTCCGGCATCGACTGAGAGCCACAGTTCAAGCATATTGGCAACCGGCTCCCATTTGTCTTGGATATCTGGCGGTCTCTCTTCCACAAAGGAGACAAGGGTGTCTTTTACAAACTTTATCATCCCGCTCTCAAGGCGCTTTTGTTCGCGTTCAGGTTCTCCAGGTAATTTTGGAGGGAAGACGACATGGTGAAAGATGTACCGAAAGACTTCAGGATCCATGATGGCGAGAGATGGAGGAGAAGGGGTATTATGGTGGTCCATGGACGTTTGAGTTAAATCGATTTTCCTTAGGTAGATGGGGCGTAAGTAAGAAGGCACGCCGAAGAGTGAGGTTATTTGGGAAGATGACAAAAAAAAAGGGGGAGTATAGTTCGAAGCAGGGTAAATATAAGAAGAAAGAAGATCAAGAAGAGATTTTGGGAGGAATTTCGGGAATTAAGAAAACAGTTGGAAGATGTAGACGGAGGGTTGAGTATCAGAATGTCGATAGATGTGAGGATATACGAGAAAAGAGCTTGGAAATAGAGGATACTGGCGAAGCAGAAAAGACGTACGGAGACAGAGAATATAGGAACTGGAGTAAGTAGAGGACAAAGGGGAGTATATGAACGGAAATAGAGATATAGAAGCGGGACGGAAGGATAAGGCAGAAGCAGTAAGGAAAGAGATGTAAAAGCGATGTTAAAGGACTTTGGTGTAGAGAAGAGGTCAAAAAATGTAGGAAGAGAGGTAGATATAGATGTGGGAGTAGAAGAAAAGGTAGGAAAGGGGGGAAGGAGGTTATAAAGAAGAGGCTACGGTAAACGTGACGAAGTAAAGAGAAGAGAGCCTCAAAATATAGGTAAGAGAGAGAGGTGATCTTAAGATGGAGAAGTTGAAGTAAGAGGAGGTGGAGGTGAGGCTGGAGAAGATGCAGAAAAGGAGGGCACGGAGTACAAAGTGGAAGATAGGTCGAACTAAGAATGAAACGAACCGAACTGAGAATGAAAATGAGCGTTGAACGTTGAATCGGCAGAAGCTAAAAGATCAAAGTTGGGGAGCATCGAACTTGGTCTCGATTTCATCCAATATCAGCACCGAAATGGGCGAGGATTCCGTATACAAAGTGCCGTCGAAATGAAACCAAAACGGCAGACCCAGCGGTAGCTAACCATTGATTGCAGGTACGAAGGAACCTGAACCAGCCTACCTGAATGCCAGTTACTTTCTGGCAATGAATATTGATAGAGAAGGTTTGATCTCAGACCATTTGCATTCGATCAGCGTCAAGTCGCTACTCTGGGTGCTTGTCTATGCCCCAGTTCAAAGCGGATATAAACGACATCATTGAACATTCCGGGTTTCTATGATGATAACGGCTGCTATCAAAATAAGTGCCTCGTCTTCCCTAGCATTCTCAGTAAAGTCTTTTGATACTCCCATGGGCTGACAACCAGACCTGTTATACCGAAGCGCCAGCACATGTACATTCGCATTCTCCATCGCAACGGAAGGCGTGGTGAGCTACGCAAGACCATATGAGCAAGCCAGCCATCCGCCATTCTCACCCAACGCCGAGAAAGGTGCCCACAGGCTTATAAACCGTCATCATGAACAGCTGGCAGGTAGGACCCATGCTTCTAGCCGAGAAGACCCAGAGTACTGTTACTACTGTTTTTGTTGTTTCCGCGCTTTTTGCTCTTCGTTTTCATGCCGTGATGCTACACTTGTGACTCGCATGACTTAGAACAAGCCTTTTTGTGAGCAGATCATGCCAATATGATATGGCATGGGAAGAGTGAATCAAAGGCAGCGCATCTATGAGCCAAATCAGCTTCTCCACCGGTTTCGAGTTTAGCATGAGTCGGTCGGAGTTGGGCGCCGCTAGCAGCAATCCATCCAATGAGACAGGCTTACCTTGATGTATACAGAACAGAGATGGGGCTCTAGATGTATAGTTGGATAACAACGACCAACCTAGGAACGGCGCAGAGATTTGCACCAAAAGGCAGTATAAAGACGAAGAGCTACCATCTACATCGTTCTGTATCACGGCAGAAGGGGACGGATGTTTGACTGCTTCGAAGACCAACCTGATGTCTTGCTAGGAGCCGAGGACGTGGCCATACGGGAGGAGCGTTTGCTGCTTTGGTAAGTTCCTCCATCGTCTGGCCGTCCGCCTGTTTCACACAGACAAACCATGGTATCCAGGCCGCCCTCGGGAGCATCGAGTCAGGCAGGTTCTCCACGTCTGCTTGGTTCCGCGCCGCGGTGGATAAAAAGTGTCCCTCATGTCGCAGCTGTGCCAGACTGGAACGGGGTTCAACGGCTGGCGAGCACTGGATGGAGAGTTGGAGACGATGTTGAAGAGAAGTACCGGGCATATGACGTGCAAATATGAAACGACCTAGCAGAAGCTGGCTACGATTTGGCCCCCGTCTCTGACTCTGAAACATTCTAGAACCTCCCACTGTGGAAAATACAAGTGCTGAGATTGATAGCATGAAGGGTTTGCACATAGTAAGCCAATGGCATTTACAAAAGCAACGGTGGTTCGTCTCAACTCTCAAACCCTCGCCCTTTCGAGTTTCGACAAATAGTTGCTTCAAACCTCCGAGAGGTCAAGAGGTAAACTGCGCCGTGTTGACCCCTAGAATGTATAGCTCACATATCGGCCCGAGCCCTCGCGACGTTGCTCAGGAGATAAGCTATCTAGATCGCTTCCTCATGCTCACTATTTAGACCCTTATCGTCCATCCCCTCCTAACATCTGTTGCCAGGCGAACACCGGACATATGTAAGGCACTGCAGAGTCCATATCGCAACTCCTGCGCCACAAGCCGAAGCCATAATCCGGAGAAGACGCAAGGGGCCAGACCAGACCGATCACCCGAGTGCCAATGGACGAGCCACCAAACCCTGCGGCCGACGTACGCGGAGACACAAACTTTCGCTTCTAAGGAGGTCTAAATAATAATTAGGGCCTTGTAGCGATCTGCAGCTTGCCGAAATCTCATACATCGGGATGCACGGAATCTGCAACCGGACCAAGGGTGGATGGTGATGACGCTGTTGCTGGGGAGCGGAGAAAGCCGAGGACAGAGTAATCCGGTGCACTAGTTTGAATATACTGTACCATGGTGCTGCGGAGCATTGAGCCGGACATCCGGGTTAGGCTGTAAGAATAAGTGTCGATGCGCATTTGCCACGCTCAGGCACCACTGAACCAGAGAAACAAGAATAGAAACTGCCCGGTCGGCATCCATGGATGATGGGAAAGTAGAACCGTGGATGCAACAACCAAGTTCTGTCAAGGGGCCAAATAATGGCAATTCAGGGGCGGAGATGTAGAAAGCCATAGTATCTGTAGAGAAACTGGGTTAATGACGCCAATCCCTGCAGCACGCAGGGAAGCGGTCCATTGGAATTGAGTTGCTGGCTGTGAGAGCCCAGTGGGAAATTGCTGCGCCATCTCGTGTTTCCCCTCCCAAGTACCAGGACGATCATCACCAACTGCCAACTTCGCTCGCTTCTCGCCTGCTTTATTTCCCTGCTTTCTTCCCCCGTCTATATACGACTCTGGTCCGGAATCTTCGTCTCTTGTTCGATCCAGCCTCGTGGTCTCTCGTGAGTCGGACAGTTTGGGGACTTTTCGGACCGCGACTCCTTTTCCAGCCTCCGTCACGATCGGTTTCAGACCGACTCCTGCACTTCGTCCCTCAAATCCGATCTGTCCGCTGCCCAACTGCCTCTGCAACGTGTGCCTCGCATCTTGACAGCCAATTCCACCCGTCAATAAACCACAACGGTTTCTTCCCCGACATCATAACAATCGTTGCGCATCCAGATCTTTAGCGGCGCGATAGAGACTGATTCGCTGGTCGTGGGTCCACCAGGCGAATTCGACCTTGACCTCGACCTCGATTTCAGGTTTCAACTTAAACCAGGCCCATCGCTCCACGCTCAAATCCTTCTCATTATTTCCTTGCATGGTTATTGTTTGATTTCAGCGTTCGCAAGCCATGGGTTCGACTCAGTTCGGGAATTTCAACGTGAGTTGCGGCTCAACCCACATGCTGCATGCCGTGATGATGAACTGACGCATTCTCCGCCCAAAATAGGACTTTTGTCGCGATTCTACCCTTCCAGTCTGCAATGTGTGTTAACCAACATTCCCCCCCGCCCTCCCACCCCAGTCCGACGCAGAATCCTTCGTATCGAAAGTCTATCTGTTGCTAACCACCATCATTTTCAAAAGCTTTTCGTATCCAACAACCAGCCTCCTAACGATGCATTTAATGGGTGTACGCTCGTTGGAATCCCACTCAGCGGTGACCGGAATCTTGCGAACCTCGGTATGACATGTCGTTTTCTCAAAAGACCTTCGCTCACTTCAATAGGGTCTATATTGCTCGCGTTCATAAGTATCCTTGTCTCGTTGGTTTTGATATGGCGATCGGATCGGAAACAAGCCGCTGTTGGGCGGAGGTACGTGGTTTCGGCATGTTCTCGGAGAATGCAACAAATACTGATGAGGATATACAGGGAAATGCAGTTATTCCTGCTGGGCTTTGTCATCATCGAGATTTGCGAAATATTTACCGTCGGTGGTTTTCCCCTTGACGATAATGTCCGAAAGGTACGACTTTTCCGAAATTTATGTTGAATTGCCTAACATCCTGCAGGGATTCTCAGCAGTTCACGTTGCTGCGATTACAGCGACCTGCTGGATTCTTTTCCTAAACGCCTTAGTTGGCTTTCAATTTCTCGACGATGGAACCCCTGCTTCATTAGGGCTGTTCCTCTTTTCTGCCGGGGTTTTATTCATTGGTACGGGGTACATCGCCTTGGACACTGCTTTCAACTGGACCAACACATTTGTGACGACCGAGGCCAACAATTATCGAAACATCGCGCTCTATGTATTATACCAGCTCTTCCCGCTTGTTTGTCTGTTCGTATTCTTTGTCCTGGAAGCATACCTAGTGGTTCGCATACTGGGGGAATACCGACCAATGCGTGCGTATACATTCTCCTGTTAAAACGAACCAATTCATCTGACCGAATATAGTGTATCTTGTCGCAACTACGATTCTTTTCGCCATTGGCCAAATATTCAACTACGTTATCAGCACCCACCTCTGCTCGGCAACAAGCGGAAAGATCAACGGCGCGTTGTTCGAGACTCTTTTTACATTAATCTCGGTTGTTGTGCTTTGGATTTTCTGGAGCAGCATCACAGAAGATGACTGGCCCATGCCAATGTCGCAACCCGTGCCGGGATACAACTAATTTTTAACGCGCCTAATTGAAGACTAAAAACGAAAAGACAAAAAAAAGCACGTTCTATTATGAGAGTGTCGTTCTCTCGCTGTCCTCTCCAACACAACATCACTATCTCTTGCGATAGTTTCACTCGCTTGATACCCAACCCACAACGTCTCAACCTGATACTACGAAGACGCATTGAAATTTAAACGCATATTTCTCGCTATTTCACCGCCCATGTTTCCACGATCGTCTTGGATGTGCCTATGTGCCACGACATCTGCCGTTTCGAACTATTTATTGTTTTACCCGGGCCACGTGGTTTGTCAGTTGGAATGGTGTGGCGGAATTTAGGTTGGACTTCGTCCACTGGACCTAATTGGCACTGCCCATCGTCAGTAGGCCTGGGTTTAGATATGATATCCGTACGGTTCTCTCCTTTGCTGCTTTTTGAGTTAGATACCTATTTCGCGATGTATGTAGTAAGTAGTTAGTAATGAATAACCGATATTTGTAGCTTCGAGCTGAGTTTTGATTATGATATTTGTATATAGCCCTAGCAACGATCCAGGCACTGGACAATATCATAGAAAGAAATATCATATACGATCTCACCGAGTCATACCACAGAAATGAATGACCTCAATTGAGGAGGAACAGATCAATAGGGTAAAAGGCGGGCGCAATCCGCGTTGTATATCTTAACCTTGAAGCTAAAGGGTCTTAGCTAGAAACTTAAATGGGGTCAAATGAGACCTTTTACGCATTTCTAAGCCTGTTAGCAGCTCTTGCTAACGCATGGCGGGCACTGGATAGCAAGTTAGGGTTACCGCCACAGGATCAGCATCTGCACAGCTCGGGGCCCAGGGTAAAGTACCCTCGGGGTGAAGCACACCACGAAGTACACCATACGAGCTAAGTCAAAACCACCGGCAAAGCATGGCGTTTTAGCCCAAGTCGCCAATTCTCCCAACACGTATACTCCGCTGGCACCGTCGCTTTGATAATCGTGGATTTATGGGATTAGGTTTGGCACAAATAAGGAACACTCATGTTTTCCGCCGAGGCTGCCGTTGTAGAAGAGTGTCATATTCACCATTGGAAGATATGCAGGATCTCGTACTTGTTGTTTCTAGTTTTCAGGTGGGTTTTATGCTCAGTCGAGTTTACGGCAATGAGTTATTGCGTTGGGTCGGGGGCGTAATCAAGAGACAAACTTGCCTGGTGGTATGATTTCAAAACGCTTGAGCTTCAAATGCACTTAATTGGATGTGATGTACATGGAATTGATGCTGTGCTAGGAAAACAACGTACTATTAGTTGCGCATACCCAAGCTCAGTACGGCGAACGTGTCTGTCGAGACCAATCCGACACGGTGAAAATGGACAATATATAACACTCATCGCCAGTTATGACAAATACACGCCTATGCCAAAGAAGAAAAAAAAGCCAGACAGGAATCTCATGCTCGTCATAAGCCTTTTATGTACGGTCACTGATTTGATACCATATCATATCCGGACCTTAACATCAACACAAGGGAGCGTCCATTCCCGCCTCCCAACTAGACTCCTCAGCCATTCCAGCCCAAATCCCGTCAGTTCGTCAGCGGTGGTCGCTGCTGGCGTCGCTGACGAAGGACAAGAGCCGTCGCCCGCGGATAGTCGTTTTTGAGTCTCGTCGACCACAGCTCCGGCAAGTGCTTTCGCGGTGTTATTTACCGTGTCGAAGACATAACCAGCTAGCGACTCGTTTTCCATACCGAGGAGAGTAGGAGAGGTGTTTTGTGAAGTGGTCATGTTGAAACCGTCTGTGCCATCGTAAGGCGTGTACCGCGGGGCGAACCAGTCAGCGCGGAGATTGAGGAAGCAGCGGTCGGACCAGTTGCAGGTTGACGCGAAGAGAATGACAAGGAGGGCGGAGCAGTAAATGCATGGTCGGTGGAGGAGGTAGGTGAGGGTTACGAAAGAGATGAGGAAGAGCGGGGAGGCGTTAGTTGGGATGAAGAGGAGGGGGAGCCAGCTGCGAGATCCTGTTAGTTTGGCTTCTACATTTCTGAGCGACCATCAACGGGGCGCGGTACGGTGGACAGAAGGGTAAGATGCCCGCCTGCCTCTAGCGACTTACCTCCTGAGACAGAACATGTTGAGAGAGCGAGTCCGATGCTGGATGATGAAACAGGCGGAAAGCCGCCGGTGTTGGAAAATATGAGAAATGTCACCGCGCAGTAAGTGCTGCAGTGGAAAAGGGGTTTAACTTGGATCTGTTGCACAGGGGAGATGACACGAATGAACTCGGAATTGACAGTCAGTCCATTTTGAGAGGCCGTGTTGACTGTTTCAAAACTTTGCTCTTGTCGGCCGATGATGTCGATGAATTCTGTGGTCACTGCGGGTTGGCTTGGCGCCACAGTTTGTAACTTACGGAGTCCAAAGTTACAGTACAGTCAGCCTCAGCGAGCTCCAGCCACACAGCGCTTGAATCTGCAGTTGAATTCACTTTCTCGTCTCCTCCGTTTCTCTCTCCTCTTCTTCTCTTGCTCCTCGCTCCCTTACCTTCCTCTTTGTACTATTTAGTTTCTCTTTTTGCGTTCTACCGGGTTTTTCTTTCCGTTACTGGTTTACAATTGTTTTAATTCCATCGAAGATCGTCGATTCTTTCATTCGCCTGTCTCTGCTGTCTCTCGAAAGAGAGCTCCTGTGGGAACACTGAGCTTGGTATCTAAATTGGTGGTCGCCTTTTAACACGGCGAGCGACTGAAATGTCCACCCCCAGTGATATTCAAGCTCTCCTGGCGAGCATAAAGTCTCGACCTTCTCCTTCGAGTACCCCTGCTCAGGATCCCGGCGTGGCACAGTATCCTCAGCATTACCCGCAGCATGGATACAGGCCGCAGCCGCCGCCCTATGACGGTCAGGGCTACGCGCACCCCCATCTGCATCAGCAGGCCTACCACCATCCCTCGGTTTCGTCGGCCTTGCAGAGCCCCTCTCCGGTCAACAATCCTCCTCGTCACCCATCGGATATCCTGAGCCCCAATGTCGCCACTCCGGGCGAAGCGTTTCCGCAGCATCAACCCCAGCCTCAGAACCCTGACCGCTCCGTTAACTTGTTGAACTTGCTGAAGTTCAACCAACAGGGTGCTGGCCCTCCTCAGCAGCAGGCCCCTGCAGCTGCAGAACAACCTGTTCATACACACCCATCGGCTCCCATCCCAGAGGATGCTTCGAGGTCTCACGCGAGAAACATCTCTGCGTCTGACCTGGTAGCTACTCTTTTTGGCAAACAGGGTCAATCTACTACTGCTAACCCGGGCCAGCAAGCGGATCAACCCGCTGCCGAAAGCCCTTCCTCTGCCGAAAAACCACAAGATATGCTACTGCGCCTGCTCAACCGGCCCAGGTCAGGCCAGGAATTGTCTGATGCTGCTGTCCAGTCTCCTGGTTCTATCGCATCTCAGAAGAATACGTTCTTGGAGTCCGGATTGGGACGTTCGACACCGCCAACGCAGGGTGCCGTGGAACCGACGGGTTTTGCTTCTGTGAAATCGGACAACCCAACCCCATCCGGCAACGAAACCATCTTCGCGCACGTTAATCCGTTCGAGCAACTGGCGGCGGTCTCGCGGAACCGAACTCCTCAGCCTAATCTTCAAGATGAGAGCCCGGCTGTTGAGATTACGAAAGACGAGAAAGTGAACGTGACTACTGAGTTCCAACCTCAGCACGCCCCACAAGCTGGTGAAAACGCGCGCCCGAACCCTCCTAGTTTGGATGGACACCAAAAGGAAGCCGTTACAAATGTTGTTGACAGGCTCGTAGAACAGATTACTCGGGACGTCGATGAGTCTTACGAGAAGTTGACTCAGGTGAATGGTTCTCCAGCGCCAGCGCTGCAGGAAGATAGTGTTAGAACCTGTGTGATGACCACTGAGTCTACTGTTCAGGATTCCAATGGTGAGGCAGAAGTCGTGAAAGAAACTATCGAGGAAGTTGCTGCTACCGCAGGAGTGAAAGAGAATTCCAACGGCAATGGGGAGGCATTGGCGGATAGTTGGGAGAGCGCCGAAGACAGTGCTGAAAAAGATGAAGAACGCGTCGTTCCCGTACACAACTTCCCCCTGAGGCCATTCATATCGATCGTTGTCAAGCCGTATGCTGGGAAGCTCCCGGCTTTGCGCGACGATGGGATCATGGACATTGCTCGATTGAAGAAGGACTTTGATCAGCTCGACCGTTCGTTGACTTCTGCTACTCCCGACTATATTGTCTACGCTCTTGCCAAAAACGGAGGAATGAGAATTATTCGCCAAGACGATGGAAGCGACAAGCAGGTGCTCCGCTCCACTCGTGACCGTGTGTTTAATGTTGCGGTATGCACATCGCAGTCTGCCGGCGGGTCTTCCGAAGACCAAGCCGTTCTCGGAATTGGTGTTAGCGGTGCGGTATATTGGGTTTTGATTTCTCGAGGAGATAAAGATCTTTTTGAGCAGGATGCCTTGGAGAGTGAAAGTCTCATCTTCCCACCGTTCCCGGCTTCTGACGAGAACACCTCCGGTGGCCAGCTGAAAACGCGGGCCAAACGGAGCTCTCAACACCCGGGTTTTTTTGCGATTGGGCGAGGCAAGAACATCTATGTAATCTCTCCACAAGCTGCTGCAAACCCTACTTACGGCGTCTTGGGCAACAACCGAACTGTGAATACTGAAAAATTCTTCAAGGAGCGCGCTTTGAAGATTTCAACCGGAAAGGCCGGGAAGGACTTTGTGTTTAGTGCTGATGATACCGTCATTGCTTCGCTCGATAAGACCGGTCGCCTTCGTTTCTGGGATATCCGCGAAGTGGTCAACAACCCAGACACCAGTATCAATGCTTCTGAGGTCCGCATCCCGTTGAGCACTTTTGTGACTGGCTCTCCTACCGAGAAGTCGTGGCCAACATCCGTCCTTTTCATGGACAAGTTGCGCCCTTATGTGAAGTCGATGGCGCTCCGTTACGTTCTTGTTGGATTGAAGCAGAATCACACCTTGCAGCTCTGGGATATTGGGCTAGGCAAGGCAGTGCAGGAGCTCAAATTCCCGCACGAGAATGAATCCGACGCCATCTGCAGTGTTGCGTATCACGCGCCGTCTGGAATCCTTGTTGTCGGACACCCGACTCGGAATTCCATATACTTTGTCCATTTGTCCGCTCCGAAATACAACTTACAGTCCATGTCACAGGCGTCATTTATCAAACGTGCCGCAGAGAAGGACAACACCCTTCCCAAGCCGGAATCAACCGCTTGTCTCAGCGGGATACGTGAGATATCTTTTGCATCAAAAGGCCAAATTCGCAGTCTAGACCTTCTGCCGATTACAAAGGCAGCCGGCGAGGAAAGCGGCCTCTTCGAACTTTACGTTATGCACTCTCGTGGCGTGACCTGCCTTAACATCAAGAAAGAAGACCTCGGCTGGAGCCAAGACAACAGAATCGTTCGCCCCGTTAATGCTCTTGGTGAGGGTCTCATTGAAATTGCTGATCTCCAATCCTTCCCAACCTACGTTGCAGACGATTTTTCTGTAAACGGTGACTCCACCGGCACTCCCACAAAGGTGGCATCAAAGGACTTTGTGAAGGCTACCCCGGAGCCTACCGCGGAGGATAGCGCGAGTGCCGGTGCTGGACCTAGTGCTCAACGCACACAATCTCCCACGAAGGCTGCGCCCAAGAAGAAGCAGGTTGATGAGCCCGTGGAAGCAGCATCCGCGGGCCCGTCTGAAAAGTCCGAGAAAAAGAAGAAGAAGAAGGGAGCTGCTGCCGCGAGTGAACCTACAAAGAAGGAACCTCTCTCGACGGTTGACCAGTTTAATCGTGAAGCGCCGAAGGCTGTGGCGAGTGCACCCAAACCAACCGTCGCAGGAAATGGTGTTAGCGATTCTCACGAGACCTGGAATAAACATATCGAGGCATTGCAGGATGGAGTCACCTCTGAATTCAACAAGAGTCTCGGTCGTGAACTAGAAGGATTATACACTCGGTTTGATGAGGAGCGGCGCAGCTGGGATGCTGCCTTTGCTTCCAAGCAAGACCAAGTTTTGCGTATGGTATCGAGCACGCTCTCCGAAAATGTGGAGAAGAACCTTGCCCGGATTGTCACCCAGAGCGTCCAGTCTGACGTGGTCCCCGCACTTGGAGACCTTACTTCTGCCGCTGTTAGCAAGCAATTGAACACTGTACTGTCTCAACAGTCTGGTGGTGTCATTTCCCGTGAACTGCGGCAGTCTCTTCCTGACTCGGTTTCCCGCGCTCTGCAACAGCCCGACGTAATGAAAGTTGCGTCGGATGCTGTGAGCCAGAAGTTGAGTACTCAAGTAGAGAGCCAGATTTCCAAGACTGTGCATGATACCCTTGCGCCAACCTTGAAGAATGTCGCTCTCCGGGCAGCGGAGAAGGTCGGAAACGACGTGGAGAAGCGTATGCAGACTCAGATAAAGCAGCATGAAGCACAACGCCAAGCTGATGCCGCCAAAATCGACCAACTCACTGCCCTGGTTCGTGGCATGTCGGATACTGTTGCCTCCATGGCTGCTGCACAGACTGGATTCCAGCAGGAGGTCCTGCGCCTGAACCAGATTGTTTCTGCGCAGAACGAAACCGGAGCTAAACAAATCCCTGTGAATCAACCAGCAGTCGCGCCAGCTCCGTTCAACGAAGCGTCCAACCCTGAAGAAAGAGAGATTGCAGAAATTACACAGTTGATGCGCGAAAGGAGATACGAAGAAGGCTCAGTCAAGGTAATTTTTTTTTTTTTTATTCATTAATACAAGGTTTCTAACTTGCACCAGTGGCTTCAATCTGAGCAGCAGGCAGATCTCTTCGATCGCCTCTTTGTCCACATGAACCCGTCCTACTTGAACGCACTTCCTCCCATCGTGGCACTGTCCGTTGGTGTGGCGGTTACATCCTCTTTGCAGACAAATGCCATGGAACGTCTCACATGGCTCGAGGTTGTTCTTCAGACAGTTAATTTGAGGGCAAGCACACACCGTTTACCCGAGCCAACCTTGTTCGATACTGACTTCTATTAGGACTCCGATATTCAAGAGGTCGCACCCAAGATCATGGACATTCTGATCGCTCGCCTGGATGGTCTCTACATGACTGTCGCCAAAGAGGCACCTCACAGCGCCATTCTCCGCAGGATCCCCCCGCTCGCTCGTCGGGCTACCGATCTCCGTAATCTCCGTGGTTAAGGGTATCGGAACCAGTAATAGTGACGTGCATGTTGAATGCGTTCTGCATATGGATCTGTAATGATGGTTATGAATCATGCATCGGCGCACTACAATCAACATGAAGGTGATATGCTTGATTTTTTTGCTGTCTTTAACGCATAATGTGACAGGGAATACATGGCATGGACATTTGCTATGATCATTGCGATGGCATATTGGGGGGTGTTAGTTATGATGGTCATAATGAACTTTTTTTTTTGACTTTGCATGCCTTCAAATAGTAATCACTCGGCTATAATTGCCTGCGGCTGCCTCTCAACTAGACGAGAACTTATGATGGTCAGTGAAGGTTGAGATTCTAATAGGCTATCAGTTACAGCGGGTTCTCACAGTAGATAAGACATGTATGTGGTTCGCAATTATAAGGCCCACTACATAAAATGCAATATAATATTAATACAATAAATGCTTTCCCACTCACTCCTCACCGGACTCCAAACAAAAACCCACGAATAAAAGATAGAGTAAATAGAGTCGATCATGCATAAAATGCAACCGCCCCCTTAGTAGCCGGAGTCATATCTCCAGACTCACCGTCCTCAACAAACTCAAACCCCAGTGCGCGCCAGTTCAGCTCCTTTCTCCAGTGGAGGCCATAATATAATCGATCCTGCATCTTTTCTTTCTGGTCATGCCCTGGTCCGCTGTCTCCCTCAAGTTCGTTCGCCTCATCAGTAACAGGTACAGGCGCGACGACAGGCTCAGAAGCAAGACCTCCCGTAACCATCCTCCCACGTTGCGGAAAGACAACAGAGCGGAACCGCGACAGGAGAATGCCCATGGAACAGCACAGGCAAGGTTCATGTGTCAAGTACACATCTAGGTCGGTACAGAGGTATCCACCCTGCGAGCGTGGACGGATTCTCGGCTCTGCTTTCTCCCCTCCTGCAGAAGTCGAGATGGGGACAGCTTGCGAATTATTGTAGCCAGTCTTCTGGTATTTCTCCGGGACGCCTGGGGTTGTATCTCGCGTGTCAGGCTCGGGCTCCGGAGCTGTAAGGTCCGTTTGCGAAAGGAAGTATGATTCTAACGGAGATAAAGATGGCTTATCGTTTTCTGCATCTGGGTCCCCAGCCCGTCTTTTGTATGCGATTATCTCGGACGCGCGCATGAGCGCGTGCAGATCCGGGCCTCCCTCGAGGTCTGCGTCGTATGCCTTCGTAGCTGGGTTTGGGCCTTCCCCAGTATGTAATTCAGCTGTTGAAGGACATCCGGCTTCGGAACGAGAATACCGCGCGTCGCCGGCTACAGCGACGATTGCATCCGCCCATTTGGTGTCCATGTCGTCTCCTGCATCTAGGATTCTTGAGATGATATCCGGGTCAACGACTACGGCGCCGACACCGCGGCCTCGACCGGATTGTTCTGCTTCCTCAGCGACCTTGCGCGCAAAGGCTAGATACCGGCCTGCATCTGGTTGAATAAACTCGCGCGTGCGGTTCAGGACCTGAACTGGGGGTGAGACTGTCGCACGCGCAGCGGCTGGGTTGTAAACGACCGGCCATAATTCCTTGGACCATTTCTCGGCCTGCGCTTGGCCTAGTGGTGGGAGAGTGGGAACTTTAACGGTGTGCAGCTTGACCTGGCCTGCAGGATCTGAAGACTGTGACTCGGAGGTTTCTGGTGTCGGGACGTAGGGCGCGAGGAGTTCTTGTAGACGGTTTACGTCCGGTAGAGGCGGTGATATCAAGACAAATATAGTCTGCGGCGAAGGGTTGTCGTTTAAGAGAATCGGGTGTAGAGGTTCCGGGAGGTTGCCTTGCTTCGCGAATCGGCGGAGATGGTTCATGGGACGGGTAGCATCGCGGGGAAAGGCAGCATCAAGGACTCTATACTGATCAGCACCTGATGAATAAAGATAAAGATTCGCCAAGCAACTCACTTTACGACCTTCGCGGCGCTTTTCACATTCACCCCCGCAACATAGGCGTCCCCTTGGACCCATTAGATCAGGTTGTGATGCTATCAAAACGGTCAACGTACATACCGTATTCCTCTACAGGTTGAGTTTCTTGTACAGTTTTTATAGGCGTTACTTCGCCTACAAGAGGCTGCACGTTGCGAATGGTCTCCTGGGCATCCATGGGCTCGGGAGGGGGAAGAAGTTTCAGAGATTGCAAACTTGGCCCAGCCGGCTAATGAGAGTCAAGCACGGGGAGAGCGACGATAGGTGCGGATGGGCTCAATATCATGACATCTGGATATGTGTATTTAGCAGCATTGGCTATCTGGCTTTGATTGTTTTTGGCGGAATGGATAAAGATTGAAGTTATCCCCGCTGCAACCCTGTACCCTAAAACCTAAGCCCTATGAACGCTGTAGTTGCCTTAGGCATAAATTACGTCACAAAGTCGTCTTCTTTTTGCCAGGAAGCAGCGTCTTTTATTAAAAGAGTAGTTGTACAAGAAATAGGAGATTGATAAACAGATGAAATTATTATAATAGAGTTGATATTCAAATACGGTAAGAACAGGAATCTCAAAAGGCCGCCCTGCTACCTGAAACGCCGAGAATGAAGTTGTACAGAACCCAGAGGGATATAAACACAGGAAAATGAAACGTGAATATGTGGAATCGTAAGCAGAATTAGGATAAAGCCCCAGTACATGACTCACTCTCCGTCGAGCGCTCTAATGCATGCAGACAAACTCCATGTCCCCTATATGTGTGCTATTTCCGGTTGTTGCAGCGGCCGGTCGTGAATACCAGTCACAAAAGAAAGCCGTTTTGTTCGCCCAATCAGGCATTCGATTGGATCTCATACCCTTCGCACCTTTCTGCCAGGCTCTGATAGTAGTCATTAAGAACCTCGGGTTGAGGGACGATGCGCCACTCGACTCGGAAAAGAAATTCTAGTTCAAGGAGGGCCAATTCCGTCATACTGATTCCTCCAACCCGCGCGTAAGTTTTGTTGGTCCAGAAGCTATCGCTGAGTCCTTTGGACGCGACAGTCGCACTGGTAATCAGAAACCGGTGGATTGTCAAACTCGAGACAGTAAAGGCTGGGTATAGCGCACAAAGCCGGTCGATGTAGTACACCATACTTAGCAAAATGGGCGGGGACAGGGTCGCGTGAGTCGTGAGTCGTTGTAAGTAGTCATGCACAGATATTCGAGGTGGCGAGCGTGAGTGAAAACGTGTCAATCGACCCTGGTGCAAGGGTATCTTGTCATTGAACCGAATGAGCTCCAGCAGCATACTCGAGATCAGGACAACCAGGTCCTTGGGGTCCGCAAATTCATAACGAGCCGGAAGGCATTTAACAGCAGGCTTATCAGAGCGTAGTCTTTTCGACTGCGAACGCTCGAGGTCTAGATTCTCCAGCTCCGCTGCCGCTGCACGGCTAGGAGGAGAATCATTTGGGCCGTTACGTTTGTTGGACCCAGCGGTGCTGGTTGGTGCCGGCATTGAGGGCACCTGCGAGCTCTGGGGAGGGGGGGTTGGGGCCGGAGGGCCAGATGCAGGAACAGACGAACTGTTACTGGCAGGACGGTCGGGGTAATCGGGGAGGGCGGCGTTAGGGCCGGGAGCAGCAGCGGGCGCAGCTATAGCAGACTCGGAGGCGCTAATTCCGCCCCCAAGGGAGGTCTGCCCAGCGGACATACGACCGCAAGGAAGATCCCCTGAGGGCCAAGCAGTCGGAGTAGAAACCGAATGCCTCTTCAGAGCTGACCGGAGCTCTTCAATGGCCACACGAGAGGAGCGGGGAGTGAAAGAACTACCGGGCGCAGCAGATCGATCGGCGGCAGAGTCATAATGCTGGCTATGATAAGCAAAGGCAGCTGACGTCGACGACAGGCGGCGCGAGAAGGAAGTCGAACATGGAGAGAGAGGAGGTTGGGGCTGGGAGGTGGAAGGAGAGGAGGGAGAGGGCCGAAGGGCGGAGGGCGAGGGCGAAGAAACTAACATCTCCGCCCAGCAGGTTCACCACGTGGGCGCAGGACTGAACGAGGTTGCTCGAGATTGGCAGACGCTGTGAGACCCAAGACCGGAACTATTGCATTTGGTGTCGTGCACATACTCATCGTGCTGATCCCCTACTCAAGACACGGCAGTGAGCAGATGCGACGATAATGAGGAAGATAAGTGTCAGGATGGTTGATTTCAGAAGAGAAGAATCATTCCACTTCTGCCAGTCACACTGTGCCCTGTTGTGAAGTCTCTGAAAATTCGTGCCGTTCCGTATTGTAAGGTCGAGACCCGGCAAAAGGAAACTCCCCCTTAATTGAGTTTAGTGCTTAGACTTCAGCCAATAATATTCATTAACAAGCGCTTTTCCGGCAGCGCCGGTCGTATGGAACGTCCCCAATACATGCGTACGCAGGCCTGGCCGGCAGAGTCAGCCGGGCTGTGGACCAGGTTTGATGAGAGCCTTTCGTCACTGGCGCACTCTGCTATAATTGGCAGATTAAGGACTCGATGCGGTCGGATCCCCAGACATGAACCAAGGAACTTGGCCCCGGGGAACTCACCTGCCAGACCAGCTGACATGCCGCTCAACCGTCAATCAGAGACGACAATTCCTCTTGTATCTTTGAGGGCCGTGCGATTTGACGGAGTTATCAGATCTTCAGATCACTTCCAAGCTGGGGACTGCCTGTGCAGCTTCAGCCCTTTCAGGTGCTGTTTCAGTGCCTAACGCGCTAAGCAGTCCTGCAACCTGCACTCTGACAGTAAGGCTGAGTCACGTGATTACTGCATTGGTTAGTAATCACTGTAATTATCATGTGACTATCACCTGATGTTTTTTCGAATGCGGTAAAGCATGTCCGTCCGTGCCAAGACCTGCGGTCTCGAGTGTCGACTTGCTCTCAAGTCCCAATGAACTGGTCAATCTCTGTGTCGACTGTCTCTTTCTGTGTTTCACAGTCTGGCGTTGTTTTTTTTCATGATAGATGTGTTTATATTTATACAACTTGCATCATCCGTTAGTCTTGCTTAGTTGTTGCATTGGTGACTTGAATTCCAAGCTACAGTCTTGAATTGAACTCCGGAATCGCATCCGCCCATCAACGACCTCACCTCCGCACTTCTCCGTATCATCACTACTTACAGTGCGCCATCATCACCCATCATTTCCTCGGACTATTAAACGCCCTTGACAACCTAACTGCTCCATATACTTCAGGCGAGCCAGACTTTACCCGCTGCCGGGTTCACTTCCGGGAAGTGGTGATATCGGACCATGACTCGCGCTGAGACGCCGCCCATCCTCCTCCAGCTACAAAATGCGGACACCTTGTCCTCACAAACTGTTGCTTTAAGGGACCTGAAAAACGAGACAATCGGCCATGACCAACGCAAGGAAACCTGGGTGCAGTTAGGGCTTATCCCCGTATTGGCCAACGTTCTTGCGTCTCGGACTGTCGGCAAAAGCGCTGGGCTCCAGAGTGATTCCAAACACCGGGAGCTACCAGGCTCTAGGGAAGAGGGGGACGATGCCTGCTTACAGGCAATCATTCTTCTTGGCAGTTTAGCGCAAGGTATGTTGGCGGGCTTGATGAGTATTCGCAGCTATGTTACTGACGTCAGAACAGGGGGTGTGCCGTTCCTATCCCCGATCCTTTCAAGCAACATACTTCCCATACTCCTCTCCATCTTATCATCGCCCGATTGTCCTCAATCCTTCATTCTTCCCATTCTTCGAATCCTGAATAGTGTGGCTGACCGGCTACCACTACAAAGTCAGCAACAATGGCCGAAGGATACGCGGTTGGCGGACCTTCTTTTCTCAACAGAGCACATTGGCTGCTTGGCACGTATCATCGGACAGGACTATAGTACCCATGGCCGCCTAGCGTCGATCGAGCTTGCTGCGGGTCTCATTGGGAAGCTATGCACAGAGGAAGCTCACAAGGCAGTTTTGGCGGACTGCGGGGTGTTGGATGCCCTGGCAGTTAAGGTCGCGTCTTTCATAGTTGCCCAAGGTTTCGTGTTTCCAGGTGCTGAGCATCATCTAGAGGATCCAGGCGCGCTGCGTTCGTTGCCGTCACCTGCTCCCCGTTCTGCTAAACTCGCACCCATCCTTCGTGCAGTGACGGTCATCATTGAGCAATCTAAATGGCGGGCAGAACACTTCCTTTCGTCTCCTGGTATAGTGACTGTATTCCCACGACAAATACCCGAGTTTGCTCCATCCGATATCAAGAAAGGACCCTGGGGCTCCACGTATCTTTCCGGGACAGCGGTACCGCGGCATCTTGGGGGCACGCCTTTAGAGTACCTCCTTCCATCGGTTCCCCTGACACAGCTCAAATCCCCAGCCAGCTCTTCAGGTTTTCCGCCACTAGGCCAATATGGGCATCAACGTCGACAAAGTCACTCCTTTCCTACTCCGCTCTCCAGTTTTGACTCACCATCAGCCGAAGATGATGAAAATCCCGTTGTTCCGTGGCTGTTATATCTTGTCCGTGCGGAAAATGGCATGGCTCGTCTAATGGCAGCCCGCCTCGTGACTGTACTTTGCCGTCTGGGGCTTACAAAAAAACACAGAGTTTCAATGCTTTGTTATTTGCTGATTCCGATTCTGCTTCGCATGCTTGATAAGGACTACGATGCATCTGAAGATGGGGTTCAGTATGGTGGCCTTATTCCATCAACAAAACGCATTCAAGAAGAAGCCCCCGGTGTACTTGCTGCCCTGGTCGTCGATGACCAAGAATTGCAGAAACATGCGGTTGAGGGAGATGCAATCAAACGGCTTTCTCAACTTCTCAAGGAAACATACAACCCCGTTCATGAGCCGTCACGATCCATGTGGCACGCAGAAGAGCAGCCAACCGCCGAAAGCCTTAAAGAAAACCCGCCAGAGTGTCGACTTGGCCCCACTGGTTACTCACCCCTCAATTCCCATATAATGAGATATCGGGAGAATATTCTCAAGGCATTAGCTGCATTAGTGCCTTTCAAGGATGAGTATCGCAAGGCGGTCTGTGATAATGGAGTTGTCCCATATATC
Organism: Aspergillus sydowii CBS 593.65; assembly: GCF_001890705.1. Classification (NCBI taxonomy): domain Eukaryota; kingdom Fungi; phylum Ascomycota; class Eurotiomycetes; order Eurotiales; family Aspergillaceae; genus Aspergillus; species Aspergillus sydowii. Next base: position 194,190 of record NW_024467867.1, read on the forward strand.
ATTGATTCTCTCAAGCCATTTCCAAACACTCTACCAGCCGAACCTGGCCAAGGAAGCAGCACAGGTGAAGGAAACCCGACGCCGACTTTATTGGCAGCCTGTGGCGCTGCCCGAATGCTCACACGTTCAGTGAGCGTTTTAAGGACGAGTCTCATTGACGCTGGCGTCTCGACTCCTTTGTTTGTTTTGATTCGCCATCCGGATATTGAAGTGCAGATTGCGGCAACGTCTGTTATTTGCAACCTTGCGCTTGATTTTAGTCCGATGAAAGAGGTATATTTTCTAGGTCTTTTGTTTGCCAAATTACTAACAGAACTCTTGTAGGCAATCATATCTGCTGAAATACTTCCCATTTTGTGCGAGCATGCACATTCCTCAAACACTAAACTCCGGATTGAATCCCTATGGGCGCTGAAACATGTTTCTTATAATTCAAAGAGTGACGTCAAAATTAAGATTATTGATGGTCTGGGACCGGACTGGATAAAGCAGGTCATTTCTCAGGACCCGACGAGTGTCCTAGCTAAACGAGGACCTGACGAGGAGACAGACAGCAGCACTCCTGGTGGAATGAGTCGAGCCAACTCGGCTGGGGAGCGGGTCGACCTCCTGAACCCAATGGACAATCTCCAGGAGGGCGATGAGGAAATGGCTGATCCTCTGCCTACATCAAGAATCAGTCTGGATATGTTCCTTCCAGACACAACTAGACGGCGCAAGCTTGCACTTCACGGCGATCTCGATCAAACAACTCAAGCCCGTCGGGATGATATTGCGGCGCAAGAACAGACCCTTGACCTTTTACGCAATGTTGTCTGTGGGCCTGATGCACCGGAGATGATCGACCATCTCTTGAAGGCGATCGGCCAGGATTTTTTGCTAGATGCCTTAGCAGACAAATTGCGGCCTCGCTCCATCCAATTGCCACATCGGCGAGACTCGCCAAATCACCGCACTCTCCAGGTCCCAACCGAGATTCTGGTCGCGGTGACGTTCTTTATCATCCATCTTGCCGCAGGTCTCCCCTGGCATCGTCAGCTCATAGTTTCACACCGGGACCTTCTCCGTTACTTGATGGGCTATTTCAACCACAGTCACCGAGATGTCCGGACGAATTGCGTGTGGGTAGTAATCAACCTCACATATGAGGACGATGCCAGTGATCGAGAGGGTTGTCGGAAACGCGCCCTCGAACTGCGCGCCATCGGGGTGCTCGATCGACTAGCTAGTCTCGAGCATGACTCGGATCTCGACGTTCGAGAGCGAACCAAAACAGCACTACATCTGGTAAACTCGTTAACTCATTCTTAGCGTTTCTTGTAAATTATTGCCAGTTCTTGTTCCCACCCTGGCCAAACAATGGGTGGTCGGGTGCTGAACATCACGACATTTATGGTTGTACAAAATATAATGCCCTTGGAGCTGTTACCAAGAAAATATCTAGTTATTAACAGGTATTCTCTACCGTATACTGGACCTTCATTCCCCCAGAATGTTCAGGCCATCTTATCAGTTAGTTTATCTTATCGATAACTGGGGAATATAAATGAACAACGTCATAGGAACTAACGCTGGACCCCGAGACTTCTAATACAATCCAGGCACTTTCATCATCATCAATTCTTCTTTTCACTATCTCAAGCCGAAGAATACTCCCCACATAAACTATAAACTAAATCATACTTAGAGCCATGCCTCCAGTCCCGACTTCCATTCTTCGCGCCCTCTCTATCTCCGACCCCTCCAAGGCCTCCCTCTCCACAGCAGGCCTAGGCTCTGGGTTCACAACCACGGGGGCAATAAAGGCCACAGTCCCAGGCGCAGACGGGCAAGATGAAGAACGCAAATACTTCGTTAAAACTTCCGCCGATGGCAACGCCGCAAAGGAGATGTTCGAGGGCGAATATGAGTCCCTCAACGCCATCGCGGACGCAGTGCCCGGATTCTGCCCACGCGCGATAGCATGGGGCCCGCTTGAAGAGGGGAAGGGGAAGAGCTACTTCCTGGCGACGGAGTTTTTGGATCTAAGAGCCAGTGGACGTGGCGGTGAGTCGCTTGCGCAGAGGCTGGGGAAGCTGCATTCTACACCGGCGCCGGTGAATCCAGACACGGGGAAGAGGATGTTTGGGTTCCCTGTGCCGACATTTTGTGGAGATACGAAGCAGCCTAATGTTCCGCGTGAAAGTTGGGCGGATTTCTATGCGAATGACCGGCTGCTGACGATACTGGCGACGTCGGAGAAGCGGAATGGAAAGGATGCTGGGCTGAGGAGCTTGGTTGAGCAAACGGCGGATACGGTTGTCCCTGCGCTACTTGGAGATGGACACCTCGGGTATGATAAGTCTGGAAAAGGGGAGGGCATCGTTCCTGTGGTTGTTCATGGGGATCTCTGGAGTGGAAATGCGGATCGGGGTCGGATTGTGGGGAGTGGGCGGAAGGGCGATGAGGAGGTTGGCGATGTTGTTTATGATCCTTCCGCTTGTTATGCTCATAGCGAGTTCGATATCGGGATTATGAAGATGTTTGGAGGGTTTGGATCCGCGTTCTTCAATGAGTATCATCGAATAGTGCCCAAGACAGAGCCGGCCGAGGAGTATGAGGACCGGGTCAGGCTTTATGAACTGTAAGTTCCATTTCCTTGGATGCATCTCTTCTAACAAATCTAGGTATCATCATCTGAACCATCATGCTATATTTGGAGGTGGATATCGATCTGGTGCTGTATCCATAATGGAAAAGCTTCTGAAGAAGTATGGCTGAGCGAAAATATACCTTGAGATTAGCGCCACTTGATTGTTGATATACTTTCGCACAACTTCTATAGATGAGCCAATACAATCTGACCCATTATAATCAATACGATCCAGCAATTTGGTTATTACCCTTTTTTTCTTTTCAGTATCTGCCAATTTCTATTCCTTCTAGCCTTGTTTAAAATTATTAGTGTCTGGTGAATGCGCCGACGCGGATAAACATTTTTACGTTATTATCACGTGTCAGCTCCAAGCTTCATCGCAGAATGAAAAGAACCAAGACATCCGCACTCGATCGGAGCAACCAGCGGTACGTTCTGGAGAGTATTTGTCGCGTCTGACACCCAGAATGGTCCCCGAACAGAAGCAAAACTCAAAGAATCCTCCCGGCTCCGACACGGCCCTGCCTGAACCCCCGCCCATCCACCCGTCCTTCCTCCAGGTAGCGAAGCCGTATATCTTCGAGCAAACCATCCAGAAATGCATGGCCTCCATGGCCATCAATCCTCTGCGCGAGGTAAACCTGCGCCTGCAGGGCGTCACCTGGATCGATAATGTTCGCCGCGAGCTTAATCTGTATGTGAAATCTCCTCTTTCCCACGACGGTTTACTAACGACACAGGCCCATTCGGACTTTTAACACAGCCGTGGTTTATTACCACAAGTTCCGCCTGAACCACCACGATTCGGAGTACAATAACATGGTACGATATGGGCTCTACATCTTACATTTTGGCGGAGTCTGACGGTTTAGGATGCTGCTGCGGCTTCGCTGTTTATCGCCTGCAAGATCGAGGACACGCTTAAGAAATCGCGTGAGATTATATGTGCCGCGTATAATCTGAAGCAACCACAATCCGAGCAAATCTCTCCAGATAACCAGGTATGATGCCAACCTAGCACAAGCTGAGTATTATCTAACACGGAATATCTCCTAGGTGCTCGATGAACCTGCCCGAGGCATCATCGGTTTAGAGAGACTTATGCTCGAAAGCTCTGGCTTCGACTTCCGGACGCGGCATCCGCAGAAAACGTTAATTAAGCTCGCTAGAAAATACGGCCTTGGACCACAATCGGAAGTATCAAACGTTGCCTACCGCATTTCGCAAGATCTCTACCGCACCTTTGCGCCGATTAAGCAGACCACATCCACAATGGCGTTCAGCTGTCTCGAGCTCGCAGGTCGTTTGCTAGAACAACGGATTGAAGATGTGGAGCTTGGAGTAGACTATGCGAAATGGAAAACAAGCCGGGAGGAGGTTATGGGTATGTTGGACATACGGGGAAAAAGCGACCAGAATATACTAACACTGATCTAGAAACCCTCCTAGATCTCCTTGAGCTGTACACTCACCACCGCAGCTCTACATCTGTCGGGCCTCACTTTCCTGCCGACCGATTTCTTACTGTGCGGATACCCCTGAACAAAGAAGCAGAAGAACAAAGGCTGCCACGCTACACCAACTCGACAGACGAAGGAAAATCTCCAAAAGACTCGCGTAAGGGACCAACAACTAATGGTTCGGCCAATAACGAGAAGAGTACGTCAACTGCCGGCTATCATCCTCTTATCCCAGCTACAGCGCACGGGGAACGCCCGAAAGCAGGAGAGAAGGGCCGAGACGCCGCTGTGCGGTTTATCGTTGATTCCGAGTACGCGGCGGCTGAGAAAGCTCGCGTCGCTGAGTATTTCAAGGTTGAAATGGAAGAGTATGAAGTGGAAGAATGAACGTCAGGTTATTTTCAACAATCTCCCGTCAGTCTCCGCTAAGCGCGCAGCGGAGCTTCCTTGACGCCGAATGGGATGTTCTGCACGGCTTTAGCCAGACCTCCGTGCACAAAGACAGCAAAGACCACTTGGCCATGAACCAATTTGCAATGGCCGGGAAGCTAGTCGGCTCGAAGCGCCGTGTGCACTATGCACATCAATCGACCTTTCCCGGTATTGCTTGAAAGATGCGTCGAGACACCGGAGGGTATCCCCTGGAACGCAAGTGAGCATATGGGGTCAAATTATGGGGTTTCCCGGATGAACTCTGTCTGATTAAATTTGGCCGCTGGTGTGCTCGGAGCTGGACCTGGACCAGTAAGAACATTCTACCGCTATACGTTGTTGGTGTAATCAGCGTACATGGCAAATGGCGGAACAAACATTCGGCCGCAGCTTTCAGCTGCACATCAGATCAACACAGCCGCTCGTTGCTCAAGCATCACGTCAGATTACCGTGAGCTGTCACTACTCTGCATTAAGAAAGAGAAAAAAGTGAAAAAAGAGCAGACATATATACTGTGTAAAGAGCCGACATTATAGAGAAAAAAAAAAATCGTGATATAGAGTTGAAAGGAGAGAGAAATAACCGATCACATCGAGTATACCGTACACTCGTGTTATCAATATATGGATTAAGGATTGCGCAGTCTAGACATGTCCCTAATCAATCCCAGACAAAGAAATGACGCTGGAGGATGCGATTGCCTGAGAGGTGGAGGTTTGAGGGCACTGGTCAATAAATGGAAGACTAGAATGAGTAATTGGCAAAGCTTTCTGTTACAGTTAAACCGAACACAGGCGTGCTTGGCGTGTTATTTATAAAACTTTACTTTTATAATACGCGGCTTGAGATAGGGTTAAACAGTAGATGCTGCCAAGGCGAACAAATCGATTGCCTTGGAAATTGCACGACACGCAACGACTTACAGAAAGCACTAGATGCGCTGCAGACCCGCGCTGGGCAGACGGATCAGAACCGAAGCAATCATCTACTATCTCAAGCATACGACCAAGCAATGGAGAGAATAAGCCAACCAGGGAGAGCGCGATTGAGCGCTGGCTAGGAATGTCCTTTCTTGGACTACAAAATACCACCGGCCAGGAAGATGGTCTCTGCATGCGTTAGCCTCATCACCGTTGACGATGAGAAAGCAGTGTCATCCGACCAGCGCATTATATCACGCAGGAGTGAGTACCTGTCCACCATCCCGGAGAGACATTGCTCGCCGAGGTACTATCAACAATTGCCAGAGCCTGCATGGGCCAATATAAAGGCTAGTAACAGCAATGGCGATACGCTTTTGCGTTTGGCTATCTGAATTCAACTTGTGAGTATCGCATGCCTGCTATTAATAGAGGGGCCAACGTCGATGCAGAGAACAAACATGGGGAGAGACTCCCTTGTCGGTTGCATTGGAGCTGGGCAATAAGGATATAATAGAAGTTGTTAATGTGGAGACCCAACAGAACTAATTTATCTTCCGCTCATACTCTTTGGGCTCAATTTGTCCTGCAAAGTGGGCGTGGATGTGGATAATGAAGAACATGTCTTGATGATCTCGCCCTGGAAGTTAGCCCTAAGTCAAAAGAATAACAGCAACCATATATCCGTTTCTCATCTAAACAACCACAAAACCACAAATTTACAGATCCGAGTTTATGGATTATGCGCCAACATATCAGAACAAATCGTAATCGCAGGTTAACTGCCTGGGAGTGGAGGACAAGGCTATGCGCCTGCAGGCATCATCGTCGAGAACAGGCTTATCTAAGCCCTGCCCTCAGCCTTGGGCGCGCTGCATCCCCGCAGCCTCAGCCTCAGCCTCGTGCTACAGAGTGAGGGGAATTAGACGTTTGATTTCCTGCTACCTAGTCTGTAAATTAACTCAATCGATCCTCCGTGGTCCTTGAATACGTGGGTTAAGTTGTTAGCGGGCAAGTACAACAGCACCACGGAAGAACCAACAACTGAAGCCAGCGATGTCTCTCAAGCGCCCCCTGAACACGACAGAGGAAAGAGATGGGGATCAGAATCTATGGCCGGATGACAGCCAGCGCGTGCGCGCGCGGCGTTCGGGGCCTGATTTGGGGTAGGGTTACTATCTTGTTTTACTATGGGGAGGATGTTGATATTACTGCACCAGGACAACAACGGATCCGACGAGCTATAACGGCATAGGGTTCTCCTACCAAGATGACCTTATCTCCTCAGGTGCCTTTGGTGGATCTGTGTCGGATATCATGTTTGATGATTCTTTCGACCTTGCCTCGACTGCGTTATTTGATTCCAGCCAGCAGCACTTGTTTTTGGGGCCTCCGTCTGAGAGCGTTGCGCTCAGCAGTACATCGTATACATCAACCCCCGTGGGGTTCACTACAGAGGGCGATGAAAACGTGGACATCGATATGAGCATGGGGGACGCAGATATGGCAGACCAAGGCAGCGAACTGATTTGTTACGGAGTGGTCAGTTTGTTTGTTTTGTTCGCCAATATGATAGCTTGTAACTGAAGCCGAGCTAACGAATAAGCATATCTAGATAATCAACGAGCGAGTCCGCCTTGTAGGAAAAGGCGCAACTATACAGGAAAAGATCTTGAAGCAAAAAGAAAGCAACATCAATATTGACCCCGTGCGGCCTCAACGCTTCAACATCGAGCGGTCCACCCAGAACAACCAGCTTTTCCTGACTTTCCCTGACGGGACCAGTTTCGGGTACCTGAGCAAGAAAATGACCGACGCCATGGGCGGTCTTCTGGATTTTCTGCGTTTAGAGCTCGAAGCGTTCGCACCGCTCAATGAGATCTCGGATGCTGTACTGCGAGCCGGGAAGGCGACTGAAGCGAAGTTTCGTGCAAATGTCAATATATATGGGCCGGAGGCTAGTAGGGACCGTGCGGGGAGGGCGCTCTCGTCGAGTGGACTGTTTCTCCAGGCTCCTGAGGTTTGGAGGCGAGATGTCCGATACGATAATCCGCATATGCTGCGGATGGAGGGGATGGAGGAGAGTGATGTCGAGGAAGTAGAAAGAGTGGAGGAGGAGGAGGAGGAGGAGGAGGAGGAGGAAGAGGAAGATGAACCTACAGAGGAAGAAGCTGGTGAGAGATTCGAAAACCCGCCTGATATAAACCAGGACTTCGAAGACACTATGGCCAGGGTTTTCGGATCGTTACAGCGTCAGAACGACCTGCATCGAGTTGAAGGGGGCGAGAACTTGAGTAGTAAGCTATATCAGTGAGTCTATGGAGTCTCGAATTGGATGGTCTACTACTAACCTGGGTCTGTCTAGACATCAGGAAGAGGCACTGGACTTCATGATCCAGCGCGAGACTGGGAATATCTCGGAGAACTACCGTCTGTGGAAGCCCAAAATGGTAGAGGGGGAGCAAATGTAGGGCATTCCATCCTTGGCTAGAACGACATGTTGACTATCCAGGTTCTGCCACGTCATTGTTCCCAATATCCACCAGCGAGAGGTACCAGATGAAAGTGGAGGAGGAATTCTCGCTGACGAGATGGGGATGGGGAAGTCACTCACGACGCTGGTTCTGATAGGAAAGACTATGAGAGAGGCACGTCAGTGGGTTGAGGAAGAGAAAGCCCTACCGGATGCTGTTCTCTCAGAGAAGCCCTGTCGAGCAACCCTGGTTATTGTTCCTTCGCGCGGTAGACCGCCCTGATCTGTATGTTCTGTATTAGGCTGACATTGATAGTGCTGATTACCACCTGGACAAGAGAGATTGAACGGTGGGCCGGTTTATACCTACGCTTAGAACTCAATGGCTAACAACTGCAGACACTTGAACGGATCCCTGGATTACTTGCTATACCATGGCCGAGGACGCAGCGAATGCGTAAACAAAATCGAGGAGAGAGACATCGTCATCACCACATACAACACACTGGCAAAAGAGCACAGCGCAAAGCTTCTTGGACAGGGGAAAAGCCCGCTGCACGATATCAAATGGTACCGAGTTGTGCTAGACGAAGGTCAGACTACTGCAACATTCAATGAGATGGTGATAATTATGATACTTATTCATGTACAGCACACTGGATCCGCCGTCGAGAGACAACCTTTCACAAAGCCGTCATCGAGCTCTCTGCAAAATCACGCTGGTGCCTCTCAGGCACCCCAATCCAAAACAGCCTGGCCGATCTGGCATCCCTCTTAGTCTTCATCCAAGTGCGGCCTTTCCAGGCGCAGCGACACTTCCGCTACTGGATATCCCAACCATTCGAGGACAAGGCACGCAGAGAGAAAGCGATTTAACGCCTAAAGAGCCTCTTAGAAGCCATATGCCTGCAAAGGAAAATAGAAAAGGCCAATCTGCCAAAACCGCAAGAAGAGACGCGGACCATTATATTCACACCCGAAGAGCGCGAGCAGTACCGACTCACCAACGCAGATATGGAGCGTTACTTTGCACAGCAGCCGAGCGAATACAAAGAGCGCGCATCTGCATTTGGCATGTTCCAGATTTTCCTTCAGCTGCGCAGCTTCTGCAACCATGGGACATACCAGCCGCGGTTCTCCTGGGCGAAGCGTAACTTCCTGGATGAGGAGGCAGACGATGTTCGCTCGCTGGCCAGGACGAGCTGGGATCGCTGCTTGGGTTGCAGACAGCCCTTGCCAATTATCACGCGGGAGCAGCCCCAGTACGTCGAGAAGTGTGGGCATGTCCTGTGCGAGGACTGCTGCAAGGGAAGTAACCGTGTACAGGCCGACGGGAGAAAACACTGTCCGCTATGTGAATCACTCCGGAGCCCTAATTCAAATCACTCCCGTGACGGTAGTTCTCTGCATAAAGAGGGATACTGCTCCAAGATGCAAGCCCTTGTTGAAGACGTACAAAAGGATATCGGGACGACGCAAAGGTTGGCCTCTGAAGCAGACTTCCATAACGCCGCTAATGCAATCGTAATTAGTATCATCTTCTCGTGTTGGACACGGACTTTGGACCTGATAGGGAGACATCTGAGGAGAGCAAAAATCCCATTTGCCCGCATTGATGGTAAAACACCGTCAGGGCCGCGTCAAACTATACTCGACAGTTTCAACAGCACCAAGTCTGTGCCTGTGCTGATCATGACAACGGGAACCGGTGCTTTTGGGTATGACTTCTAGCCCTTGAAGGGTAACGCAACTGACAGCAGTCAAGGTTAAACCTGCAATCAGTAAACCGAGTATTCATTGTCGAGCCCCAGTGGAACCCCAGTGTGGAAAGCCAGGCCGTTGCCAGGGCTAACCGTCTGGGTCAGTACCAGCAGGTCCGGGTTATTCGGTATCGGGTAGAAAATAGCATTGAGGAGGTGAGCTTACCAGCCAACCCCTGGAAATAGTGTGTGGACTAACCCTAAGTTCGCGTTTTAGCGCATGTACACGCAGCAGGCGAATAAGCAGACCCTCAGTCAGATGGAATTCGGGCGAGAGCTGCTAGCGGGTCAGCAGGAGGAACCCCAGGATCTGCCTATTATAGATCATTCAGGACTGCATGTCCCTAGTGCTGACTGAGTTATCTGACATGCACGGTGGAGGCTGACCTCAAGGTCATCTCCTATCTAGGTTGGCACTTGACCTACATTACATAGTATTCCATATCTTCCTCCAACTACCATAGTCACTACAAAGTGCAAGATATTTCAGTTCCAGAAATCACAGGCCTCTGAATGCCTAAAAATGCAGTACATTACAGCCACGGAAGGCTTTCCAGGCAGATTTTCAGCTTCTATGGCGTACATTGACCAGACCCTCCGACGGCCTAGAAACGCAGTGCTGCCCCACCGTAACTGAGGCCTTGCGTATAGAATTGTGATAGGTTGTTCCTTCGCCAACAACACCTCTGAGTGTCTAAAAATGCAGTGCGTCCACGACCGGACGACCAATAGGCTCATTACATAAAGTGGCAGTGTTGAAGCGGCCTAAATGCAGGCTGTGATAGGCTATTACACTCTCCTCCAACCCTCCCAGTGCCTAAAAATGCAGTACATCTGAGCCTCACGTCCCCCTCCTCCCCCCCCCCACACAATTATCTCATTCTTATTGGCCAGTTACACCACCATATGGCTGCAGTATTGATGCGGCTCTGGATGGAGACTATTATAGCCTGTTATACGCCCCTTCAGCCCTCCAAGAGCCAAGAAGAGAGTACGGTGACCCCAAGAACAGTGATGGTCCTGAATAAGACTTGATAGAGCTTGTCAGCTCAACCGCCAAACCAGAAAGCCATACCGTAATACACAGCTAGTGGCTCGCCAGAGATCGCCAACAGAGACTAAGGCCGCAGTGTAGTGGAGATCTTCAGCGAGCTAGCCAAAGGCAAAGACAGTGTTCCACTTGCCCGGCTCTCTGAGAGACTACAAATGCAATGCAGTGCATGCACCCAAGCTCAATAACGTTGCAGCAAGGCCCACACAGATATCCCCCGCCTTGGTCGGCCATTGCCCCCTCCCAACGAATCTAACATGCAGTGTTACTTCTCAAAGTCTTCTAGAAACATGTAAATCCATTCTATTCTCTAGCAATCTCGACGACATTAAAAGGGCACTGAAAAGGCTCAGAGCCCAGAGGCGGCGAAGTAAAAAAGAGAGCTGGATAGGTCCTGCCGCCTTGGTATATGAGCCTCAGTAGTAAAGAGTAGTAGTTGGAGCTGTATACATACAAACACAGTGCAAAACAATAGCTAACCATGACTCTTTGAGCAGTGGTCGTGGTAAACATCTGACAATGACTACAAGGTTGCGAGTCTAAATTGCAGTACATCCCTTTTCTGCGATAATTCTTGTGGTACCTTATTTCTGGCAAATGTCCCGATGAGCCTAAAATTGCAGTGACGCCGACAAGAAACGCGAGGCCAGGTAATGGGGTATGGACTTTTATAGAATACTGCATACTGAGTAGGTAGTGAGACGGTGTACAGGATATGATGGATATTTCACTCCATTATCTAGGGTGTAAACGTATTAAGTGAATTATTTACTTATCTATCTACCCAATATTTCATTAATATAACGTTGTTTTTGTTTGAATATGACACAAACTGAACCAACCCAGTTGTATGACTTGCCAGACTTAAGCCGCAAACTCCAATAGATTCAACGTACCGTCCAAGTTCTGAGCATGTAGTTAGTTAGCTTGAGATATTCATCTAATTTAATTTAATCTAATAAATATGTAAATAAATATAGTGACGGAGTACTTACCCAATTAATAAAATCCGCATCTAACCACTCCCGCACATCCGTCCAGTCCTCGAACGTACCCTCCATCTGCGTTTCCGCATCTATCGGCTGCGGGCGACGATTCCCTGAGCCAGCGCGAGCCCTAAACAAAAGAAAAAAAAAGAGTAAATCGTTAGCTGAAATAGACACACATATTAAATATATAGTATGTATGTAGAAGACGCACTGCAGATGCCTCAAAATCCGACACCCCTTCGCACAGACCGAGCTGCGGGTCGAAAACTCCTGCATGCGGGAGAGGAGGTTCTCCAATTCCTCGCGGTACGGCGCAGCGTCGAACCCCTCTGGCATATCGAGGAGACATGAGTCGAGCGCCACGGCGGCATGGAGGGCCTTGAGGCTTGTGACGCCGTTTAAGAGGAAGAGGTAGTTCCGTAGTAAAGGGGCTTCGTAGAGTTGTCTGTGGATGGAGATTAGTGTTGCGGCGGAGGCGATGCAGCGTTCTCTGGATGAGGGTTTGAAACAGGGTTTCTGGGAGTGGTGGAAGGGGCGGTGGAGGAGGAGGTAGAGATGGTAGGCGTAGGTTTGGAGGATGCACCAGTGGGCGTAGCTGCAGTCGAGAATGCTGGGGGAGCCTTGGGTGGATAGAAAGGTGTCGTCCCAGTGTTTTTGCTCTACGGCGATGGCGGCGTCGAAGTTGGAGAGGACCGGATCGAGGCGGGAGGGCCCGGAGATGTGGTGACAGATTTCGGTGGAGAGGCGGAAGAGGCGGACTTTGGAGATCATGACGGACATTTGGGTTGGTTTGTGGGAGTTTGATGGTGGGGAGATGCCGGACTCGGTGATGTCGGAGTCGTTGACGTCCGCTGGCATGGTGGTTTTGATGTTGAGGAGGAAGGACATGTCGACGTCGCGGAAGAGGATGCTCTGATACGTGTGCAAGGATAGAAGACCGGCCCAGCAGCGGCGTCGCCGTTCGGTTTCAATAGGGCTGAGGTGTTGCGAGTCGACATTGCAGCGGAGGGCGATGCCAATATTCAGCGCCATCCCAAGCAAGGCCCAGCCCTGGTCAACGGACTCGTTGTGGGAGAGGTTATAGATTACCATCAGCAGGGCCTCTAAGGTGCTAAGCTTGTGCCGGATGAAGAATTGATCTTTGGAAAGACAGGCCATTGCCGTTTGCTGGAGCCGGCGAGACAGACAGACAAGCTCTTGCGCAGGGTTATTGGACCGTTTCGGCCATAGTCCTTTTAGTTTAGGATCGTTTGGATCCATGGTATACAGCACCAGAGAGCAGATGGAGAACAGCAACGCCAGCCACGACAGGTCCCCTTCGTATGGATTCTGCATAAAGCCGGCATACTGCATCTGAAACGTCGGACCGTGAAGAATGGGGAACAGAGCAGCTATATGCGTGAAGAAGTGAGAAACCAAAAAATCGCACCAGCTCCTCGGAGGGAGGATCTCGAGAATCTCCCTGAGAGAGAGGCCCCGGCCGACTGAAAAGGGAGACAGCGTGTCGGGAACTGCAGCGACGTCATATTCTGGAGCTGGTCTCTCGAGCACTGCTGCCCAGTCGCTGTCTGGAGGGGCCTGGTTCTTGTCGGATACCAGCTCAGGCTGTAGGACTGGCGGAGTGTTTGCATTTCGCACCGGTTCGACTACAGGAGATTGGGCTCCAGTAGCAGCCGAACCCACTGTACGCGGCCGTGCACGAGTAACATTGTTGGATGAAGGCGAGATACCAGAGTTAGGCTGGAATGAACAGGAAGACTCATGTCCGCGTCGCTTGCAAGAGGTACAGGGCTGCTGGCGATCGCATCGCAGCTTGGAGTGTCGGCAATGCTGGCAACTAACAGGCTGTCGCTTGCGGCGATGGGATGCACGAGTTTGTTTGTTATCGTTTGACAAATTCATTGCTTGTCGGAGAAGAGAAATACAAGCCGCAGGGACGGAGATAATGAAGCTGTCGAGCTGGTCGGAGATCGATGACGCACTCGGAGACGTCGGTCGGAGATGGCGAATTATTGTCTCCGACTCGGGGATAACAGACTCAAAATCTTCATTCGTGAATTAGTCAAGTGGAGCGTTCTATTGCGTTCTATCTGAAGCAGACTTATTCTATACTCTAAGCACATTTATCCCCGTCTATTCCCAGTTATTTCTTTTATACGTCATCCCTTTTATACGTTGTATACTTCCGTCACTCCTTGTCAGCATCCACCGCATACTTGCTCTTCTTCCGAATCCTCGGCCCATAAACATAAAACAGGTACGGGACAGGCGTCATGGCAGCACTGAGGGCCCCCATAATCGTAAGCGTATATTGGACGCCAATCGAGCGGTAAATCGGAGCACCGGCAATAGTCATACCCCCCGCGACGACATACCGCGTGAAGACAAGGAACCCCAGCGCGGATGCGGAGTAGATGTCGTATGAATCAATGAGGTACATATAGGCCACGATGAAAATGGCTGTCATGCCGTAGCCGAAGACGGCGGAGGCGACGAGCGGGGACCAGATGGAGATATGTGGCTGGGCCGTGTTAGCTACCATATAAGTTGGATATATCGCAAAGTATTACTTACATAGGAAGTCCATCCCATCCAGAACAAACTAATCGGTATCGCTGGAGCCCCACCCAGCATTGCGTACCAGAGTCTGGTCTCCGGTGCGATACGGCCTGTCTTTTTGTACTCCTTTGCGGTCCATGAATAGACCACTGGGACGATGGCCCCGGTAAGCAGAATCCCAGCCAGCATGCCGCACCAGCAGATGGAAGTAAGAGGCTGCGAGAGGCCGTAGACCCCGCCAAAGATAAAATTGTATCCTTCTAAAAAGGTAAAGAGGATAAGATAGATAATAGTAAGGTAGAGCGACATCAGGATGATAATCAATTCGGAGTAGAACATCGCGAACGGCCGGTAGACAGACTTCTGCAGGCGCTTGGCTAGACTATCGTGCTTGAGTTCCATCGGAGCTTTATACCGTTGATCGCCAGTCTCCTGCCGAAGGGTCTTGGCCTTCCAGTATAGAATGAGGTTGCCATAGGTCTCAGGCTGCAGCAGGACAACAACAATGAGGACAGCACCGCCCATGATCAGCATGATCCATTCCAGCCAGCGCCATCCAAGTGTCGAGGGGATATAGCTCCCAATAACCTGGCCAAGAACTGGGCCCGTGAAAGACGGCACAGCATAGGCAGGGAAAGCATAAGCTTTTTGCACCGGGTCCCACAGATCCGCAACAGTCCCACCAGCGCAAGTTAGCGGCGTGGATGCAAAGAAGCCGGCCAGGAAGCGGAAGATGAGGTGACTCTGGATGTTCGGAGCCAGTCCGGCGGCCATGATCCAGACCAGATAGAAAAGCGTTGTCGTTGAATAGATGGCATTACGGCCAAATGTCTCTGAGAAGGGGCCTGATAGTAGAGAGCCGCACGCGAATCCGATTAAAAACAGTCCTGTTGGTGTCAACGTCCGTATCAATTTTGCAGTTACAATAGTTCATCCTACCTGTCGCAAGAGCGCCAACAACTTCAGACACTCCAAAGTAGTCGCTGTATACCTGCACCCCGCAAGCATCGATCGCGGACGCGGCAGTGACAGCAACTCCGATCAACGAAACAAACCACGTCATGCAGAGCTTTTGCAGGACACTCTTGTTCCGGGGGTTCAGCGGATCATTCGGTCCATCCCAGCCCACGACGATAATGTCATTGTCAGAGCCGGAGGGGTTCTCAGGCGCAGAGGGCTGTTTCTCCAAAGTGCCGTTCTGCTCGGACAGACTGTGGCGGACTGCCTGGCGAACTCGCTGGTACTGAAAATAGGCCTCCATTGCGATCGGCTGTTATGCAGGTCGGGATCGAACCTGATCGAGAGGATGGCGAAGAGAATATATAAGTTTAAGATTGCAGATTTTTAGAAGTGACGGCCTCCGATGGCATCTCCGAGATGACTCTATTGTTGCGTCGGAGATGTCGATCTCGCCATCTCCGACGATGTTTCCGGTCTGGTTCTCCGATGTATAACTATATTATGACACCATACTAATCAATAATATCCAGAGGCAGAATAGAGACATAATCGACCGCCGCAGGCTCCTCCCCGTCTGGCGTCCCAACAATACGCAGCACGCTCCCCGACTCGACATGGACCTCCCTGAATGTAACCCGCGTCGCTGTCTGCCCATCAATATACGGAGACGGTGCACGGCCAATAACATATTCCAGATCCCCCTTCCATTCTCCAACTAGCCCGTCATCCAAAAACAACTCCCAGGTTGAGTTCCCAATGGCCTGGTCAAAGTAGTTCACGGCAACGTTGTATCTCCCAGTCTCCACGTCCAGCTTCGTCGACGCCGTGCCAGCAGTTGAGTTATCGACCGTGACAATGCAGTGCGAGCCACTCGCTGCCTCGAACGGACTAACGAGGTACGTCTCGTACCCATCCAGTTGCATGTCCTCCGCCTCGATTCTATATGGATGGTTCCCCACACGTCCAGCCTCGTCGGGGATACTCGACTTGCTGAAGTAGAAATTGTTAATCGAGTCCCGCCAGACAAGGGAGTGACCAGCCTGATAGACCAGCCGGAAGAGGACATGCTCATAGCGCTCTTTATCGATTTTACTCTTGAGACTCTCCCACAGCGGCACGAAACCCTGGACCGTCTCGCTGCCGCGGTAATGCGCATCGTAGAAATGCTGGATCACCGTCTTTCCGCTCTTAAGCACCTGCGTGTAGGGCACATGGTGGAACCACAGAAGCAGATTGTCGGGCGTTGTTTCAATGTCCTCGTACATCTGGTACACCTCCTCGGGATACTGCCCTGCATTACCAGTGCCGTTCCACACCGTCCGGTCCATGCCAATACTATCAGCGTCTGCGCGCGTCCACTGCCCCCAGGGGTTCCCGTCCTGAGAAGCAGGGTTCGGCCCATAATGGCCGAGCAGGATATCTGTTAGGGTCTGGATGCCGAGATTCCCGGAGTAATCCTCGTACGCGGGCCAAGATTCCATGGACATCTTGGTTATGGCGTCTATGACATCCTGATCGTGGCTGAATGTCATTCTGATCCACCGTTGCAGCATCTCGATCGAATCAGAAGACGGGTCCCATGCCAGATTCCCGTAGGCGTACAGATTCGACATGGCGAGGTGACTGCCCAGCCAGGTTGTATTAAGTCCGACATTAACGACGCCAGCGGAGCCACCGAGACCAAGCTTGTTGTTGAAGCGTTTCCCGCTGATGATATCGCTGACGGCGGAGTCTTTGCCGTCGACTCGGAGATCGAAATCAAGAACCTCCTTCCACATCGGCGCGAGATACACCAGGTGGCATTGCTGTCCTAGATACTCCTGCGAGACCTGCAGTTCCACGGCACTCGCTGTCTTGACCAAATGCGAGAATAGCGGCGAGACAGGCTCGCGGACTTGGAAATCAATCGGCCCGTTCTTCACCTGCACGACGACGTTATCTTCGAACTCGTCGTCGAGGTCTTGGAAGAACTCCACGGCCGCATTGGCACGGTCCGCCTTCCAGTCTAGATCCTCGTCTAGGTTCTCATGGTCGTAGACGAACGCACGGAACATGGCAATCCCACCATACGGCTTCAGGGCCCGCGCAAACAGATTCGCCCCGTCGGCCAGGGTCCGGTTATACGTGAACGGACCAGGCTGGCCCTCGGAGCTCGCTTTGACCAGATACCCCGCCATATCAGGGATGCGTTCGTAAATCTCATCCGTGACGCCATTCCACCAGGATACCACCTTCTCATCAAGCGGATCAAAAGTATCCAACCCACCCAGCGACTGCGGCGACGCAAAGTTCAGCGACAGCCCTAACTGCACCCCATACGGCCGAAACACATCCGCAATCCTAGCCAGCCCGTCCATATTCTCCGGCGTGAGAATCGTCTCGTTCGCATTGACGTTGTTCACCACGACTGCGTTCAGTCCGATTGATGCGAGAAGACGCGCATACTGTCCTGCCCGCGTTAGGTCGTCGCGGATTTTGCCCTCCCAGAAGAATATCGAGTCCCCGCCGTATCCGCGCTCGACGCTGCCGTGTGTCCCGCCGTCTTGCATGTTATCCCACTGGTTCACCCACCGGATTGGGGCGTGCGGGTTCGACGTAGTTGTCGTATCGGAGACGTCTCCCTGCGCTAGACGCTCGAGGAACTTGAATGTCCCGTATAACGCGCCGCGCTCGTTCTGGCCGAGAATGAGGACGTCGCCGCCGCCAGAGATATCAAGGTAGTACCCGTCTTCAATGAGGTCTGGGATGGTCTCGGTGTCGCCGCCGTTATCGGAGTACGCGCCAACAGTGCCGACGATGACGGCTGGTTCTTTGGAGGTGGCTCCTGTGTTGATGGACAGGGTTTTGCTGTACATCCCGCTGATTCCGTCGGTGAGTTCTTGCGCGGCGGTATACACTGGCTGTCCCTCTGTTGCGTTCAATGCGATAATCACCGAGGGGAGTTTGTCGTGGCATGATTTCGCATTGGGGACTGGTGCGTACCGCAGCCATGCGGCGAGGCCATCTTCTGCGGCGGCGAGGCCGAGAGAGGCGAGAAACAATAGAGGAACTCGCATTTTAAAGCGCATGTCTAAAAGCAAAAAAGAAAAAGAAAAAAGAAAAAGAAAGGAATTTCGGGGGCGCGCTCTCTCTATCTTGTCATAGCTTACGCATTGACGCTGCTCGGCGTCCGGGGATGTCTTGATGCATTTCATTCAGGCTATATTCGGGGCTGTCTCTCGATGTTGGAGACTAAGATACGGAATTTCCCCGGTACCTCACTCAGAACCCCGCATGGGAAAAGCCGTATGTGCCGTGGCTGAACTGGCGATGCTGTTTAGGCTAATTGGATGCGATGATCACTCAATATTGCGGAGAAATTACGGGGAACTCTCCGCAGCAGGAATTAGAATGAGAATTAGGATTAGGATGACCTTGAGTCGGTATGCAAGGGCTGTAACTTATGGCTTGGACTTGCTAATTTATCTTCAACACTTCCCTGGTCGTCAAGCCGCGGGGCGTATCTCACAAGTCTTACTATCGCATCATGAAATTCGCCAGGCTGCAATACGTGCTGGTGGCAGCGTATGCCCTCTTTGCATCTCCAGTAGCCAGCAGTCCCATTAACCGACAGGACAAGCACTGGATCGCAACATGGACGGCAACAACGCAGGAAGTCGAGGTCGCCAACCTCGCACCGGCGCCATTCGCAAGTTCCATCCGCAACCGTATCGGTAAAACCAGCCAGTCTACTAACAAAAGTAGGGCGGAGAGAACGTCGCCTCCCAGTTCGAAAACGCTACACTGCGCCAGACATTCCGGGTAACGATTGGAGCTGAACGCATCCGGTTCCAATTTTCGAATCTCTTCGGGCAGACGGACTTGCCTATCACTGCGGGCTCTGTGGCATTGCCGGTGAACGGGAGTGCGGGTGTAGCTGGGATTGATACGGCCACGATCAAGAACCTGTCGTTTAATGGCTCTGCGTCTGTGACTATTCCTCCAGGGGGGATAATCTACTCTGACCCGGTTGACTTTCATGTCTCTCCGTTGTCGAATATAGCGCTCACTATTTACAGCCAAGCAGGACAGGCAGGGGATAAAATCACAGGACACCCAGGGAGCCGTACCACGTCATGGATGGAAGCGGGCGACAAGGTCGTTGCGTCTTCGATTACAGGGACGACTAGTGTTGAACACTGGTACTTCGCCAGCGCTATCGAGGCCTGGGCTCCAAAGAGCAACTCCGGCCTCGTCATCCTCGGCGACAGCATAACGGACGGGCGCGGGAGCGACGATAACCAGAACAACCGGTAAGCCGATCCACACTTCAAATACAGAAACGGTTCTGATATTCATGAACATCAAGATGGCCCGACGCCCTCGTCGAACGGATGTACAGCAACAACCTGGCCAATATCGCCATCACAAACCAAGCGGCCGGCGGCAATGCCGTGCTTGAAGGAGGCCTGGGACCACCCCTGCTAGACCGGTACCGTCGTGATGCCCTAGGCCAGAAAGGAGTCGAGTACGTTATGATCTTCGAAGGCGTCAACGACATCGGGGCCTCGGATACAGACGATCAAACGCAAGAAGCGCTCTCCACCAACCTAATCAGTGCGTATGAACAGATAGTAGCAGACTGCAGAGATGCAGGGCTGGTTACTATCGGGGCAACCATCACTCCGTTCGCTGGTAGTCAGTATGGCGACCCGGCTCGCGAGAGGACCAGAGTTAGGGTTAACGAGTGGATTCTTACGGCCGGTCTTTTTGACTATGTTGTTGATTTTGCTAGTTTTATTGGGGATGGGGATAGCTTGAAGCCGGAGTTTGATTCGGGGGATCATCTGCATCCTAATGTTGCTGATTATAAGGAGCTGGCGCGGAGGTTTGACGTGGATATCTTTCGAGCATAGGTCTAGCCATATACCCTATAGTGACGGTAAAAGTGCAAATACAAATATGGATGATATGTTCAGACTTGTTATATCATTGGCCCAGTCGATATAAATGAACAGTGTTGTAATGATCCCAACCCTGTGGCATTGTCTTGACTAATCATCTTCCAGTTATACCCCAAATCCAGAGCTCTAAAGCTGCAAGACGTTTTCTGTAGCTTTGTGGTCCTTGCGGAAAATCCACAACCCAGTAGCATCACCCTACAAACAATTCCAGGGATGAGGAAGTTGATTGGTCAGACCAGGCTCGGCCCACCACCCAAATAGGTGTCGGGTTCACACAGGTGGGTCCCATCGTAACCACGCTGATCTCCATTGGTTAATTCCAAAAGCAGAGCCGCACACTGCATTTTTAGTGACTTGGGGAGATCGCATGAAGGGGAACCTAATCGTAAATTGCTTACTTGTTACCGAATAATACGCTGCTGTTTATACTGCATTTCTAGTCTCAGGCAGGCGATAACGAGCAGCTAAAAGAGTAGAATCAGAATGGCTTAGCTTAGAATATATCGCACCTCTACAGTAAATCTGGAGCTCAGTGACATACATACTATAATGCTAACCCATGCTCCTAGCATGTTCTGAAAATTGTACCCACTGTCCTCGAGGCGGCATAGTCATTGACTGCGCTTATAGTGCCGTGGGGTACTGCATGAAGAGGGACCAGCAATTAAAATCTACTTGCTGCCTGGGAATCACTAGCGTAGACACCTACTTTGCCTACTTGGCCTCCTTGCACTGCATTTTTAGGCTCTGGGAGCGCGCGACAGACCGAATATCATAACCTCTCTGGATTTGGTGGGTGGTGTAATGTATGGCTGAATAAGTGCACTGCATTTTTAGGGCTCTGGAACGGTTTGACTCTCCTACCATGAGACTCTCCTCGACTCCTCTCAGCAGTCAGCACTGTCATGGCATGACACTTGGCGCCGCTACGATAGATACTGTTGGACATAGCATGCGAGCTATCGGCCATGTATGGTTTTTAGTGTGGCGGTCGAGCCGTGTCAGCCCAGCCACCGGGGTATCTGTGCATGCATTTTGCCTGCCTTGTACTGCATTTTTAGGCACCACAGGAGGTCGAGACTGGGGCCACACGACTACATTACACAAGCTGTTCCGGTAACAACAGTTTGTTTTAATTGCTGAAATTCAGGATTATTATTTCAATTCATATAAATCGTTTATCGTGCAGACGGTCTTGGAATATAGTTCGCCCCATCCAATATCCCCCACCTGCTGTGAATCAATTTCGAAATCCCACCCCCGCCCACTGTCCTCGTGGAGGAGGCCCAGAAGTCCCGGGGTAACCATCCTGAGGGAAATACGGTGAAAAGGGCGACGGCCTAGGGTTAAACGCGAGCTCTGGCTGGGCTGGCGATGAAGCGACGACTCCGCCTACAATGGCACCAATCGGAGTTGAAGATGATGAGTATCTCGAAGATGATGAGGGGGATGACCGAATGGATGCAGTATCAGTATCCGATGGCTCATCATCCGCGGATACTCCCGTATTCGCTCTCGAAGGCTCCTCGGACGTTTCAGTCACACTTCGATACCCCGTTGGATACTGCGTTCTTGTTAAAATCCCCTTCGAGCCGGTGTATATCGGAAACAGGATAGGGCTCTGCATTCCGCTCCATGTTGGTTCCATGGTCCATGTCATATCCAGGGTGTCGGTGCAGAACCAGGTGTAGTAGTCGGGTTGGTATTTGACGGTTAGGCAGTATGGCGAGGCGGATGAACTATAATTCAGGCCTTGCATTAACGATGGATTTGAATTGACGAGACTTAGAGTGAGAGAGAGGCATATCATCCAAGTGTTGGACTGCCTGGGTTTCCACCCTCAGCACAGGTGGTTATAACATGGTCCTGATCTTCCGGTCTACCAAGGATCTTGTAGTCGCTATTCCAGAAACAAGTTATCTGGGGATTATCATCAGACCATCTAGTGTCTAATAGTCAGCTATAATGTTAGTGAGGTTGCATCTTGGACCAGTTGCAGACACACCATAGTCTGGGCCCGAGAACTGACACCAATGTGGAAATAGATTGCCAGCGCTAGAAAGACGCAATCAGTGCAGAAATTGAATCACATCTTGTCTGAAATTATTCAAACGAAGCACGAAGCAGGAGTTGGTATGGGCTGAAGGTCACGCACAGTAAGGACTGTAGCCCAGTTTAATGCACATAATCGAGTTTCCAGGGCCCCGTACCTCTTCTTGTCTCTGTTTTATCGAGTGTCTGCTCCAATCAATACGAAGGATCGGAAGGATCAGACAGATTTTCGGATAACCAACAGGGCTGTGTTTGCAGGGAATACCAGACTGTTCGCATAATCAGGTACTGTCTGGAGTTGAATATCTTCAGAAACATGCACGTCTTGTCGAGCCGTGCCAGACAGCTATTCCAGGGTACTCCCCCCTAGTGGCCTGCATAGCAACAGCTTGTAGTTGACATATACTATGAATATCCAACCTGATTCATTTAGCTAACGTCTTACTGTCTCATTCCTGGACATTGCATGCTTATTGGCAGTTGTGAGTATTCCTTGCAGATAGCAACATGCAGACGATAGCCCTGCACTGCATTTTTAGGCTCGCAGGGCTGTTGCATTGACTTCTGTAACTAAGAATACTTGGCAGTCACAGCCTTCGTGACTGAGACTCCAACTATTTATCCAGGTCTTGAACGATCTCTTTCTCACCTAGTCAAACTTCCAGGCCTCAGTCTTCAAGTGTCAAGATGCGAAAGACAAAAGGAGTCTACGTTTCATGATCTCTTTTCAGGGAAGGCTCATCAGCTATGGTAGCCCCTTTGCTATCTAAATGATCTCTACGCTGTTGTCGTCGCAGAAGAGTTTAAGGTAGAAGAGTCTAAGATTGACGAAGACAATTCCGCAAGCAGTCACCTCTGCAGACACAGCATATCCACTGTGTGATCTCCCTAACTTCACTCCGGGAAATGCCCATCTTATATACTGTGGGGTACACTGCACTTTGAGGCCTGGCGAGGGGTGGACGTTGTGTTGGCATATGAAGTGATAGAGAAAGACGGCTCAACGCAAGCGTGTTTGTATGGTCGAACGATAAACAGTTTCGATGGAATGAGGCTGCGAGGCTGTGCCAAAGAGAATTCGCTGAGGGCTCTTGTTGAGTGCACAGACAGAATCAGGCTGCCATTCTTGTTATTGGACCAATTTAGCTGGATATAGTGTCATTCGCTGCTCTGTCTCGCTAGTGGGTTCAGGACCGATACGAATGACGAGTTTAGTTCCTTTCCTATTGTTCATTATCTCGCGACACCAAACCTGTTGAGCAAAGGATCCTTCAGCAGTCTGTCCAGACAGGTCCCCTCAACACCAACAAGAACCTCCATCCCCCCATCCGGAAGCACAGGAAGCACCACCTGACACCCATTGATACAGCCCACATTCGGCACTCTCACGGCGTCAATTTTCCCGCCCAGCAAAGTCCCCCAATCCAACCCATAAAGCTCAAAGCCCACCCACGATGTCTGCACGCAGTTGAAACCAGGCACATCCAAAAACGCCGTCGGAACCAGTCTATCCACGTCCTCCAGCTTCTCCACAAGAGAAACGACATCATCCGTGAACTCGCCGTCAGCGCGTAAAATCGCCTTGCGGATCTGAACCGCCAGGTCTGCCAGATTCAGCTCGGACAGCATCTTCCGAATCGGCGTCGAAACAGCCACGTACTCGAGGAAGCAGCCGAGCGTATTCGGGTGGACTCTCGGGTTCGTGCGCTGTCGTCCGTCAATGGCGATTCCGAATGTCGACACGGGGTCGTCCCCACCCTCTAGGGTATCCAACGGCGATTGAACCGCCATTACCGTGCGCCAGACAAGCGCGGATAGAGCATCGTTCGTCGAGATCCACGACTGGTCAGTCGCGGTTGTGGCATTCGCCGGGGACGCCTCGGCCTTGAGTGCCGCCAGAGACTCGGGCGAGAAGTAATACACCTGGCCGCGGTGGCTGGGCGAGAGCATCTTGGGCGGAGCCCCCGGCGGCGTGAACGGGAGAAGGGTGTACTCCGGGTGGTTCTCGAGTTTCCCTTCATTATGTCCGAGGGGGGTTATGATCTGTGCTCTGTCCCTCCATAGCTCTTCTGATAACTGTGCTGGGTCTGCGATATCGAGGCCCTGCGCGACACGGCATCCTTCCGCCCATAGTTTCGTCCATGTATAGAACGAGGTCCCGTCGCCGGCCATGTGCAGGATACACCACGTCAGCAGGAGTCCGCCTGGAATGAAATTCGCCTGCACGAGGGAAACAGGCAGTCTCTCGCCGGCGGTTGGCCACACGGAGCGGCGACAGAGGGTATCAGCATCGAACGCGGCGACGGGGAAATGGTTCGATTTCAGGTCGGAGTAGGTTGATCCAAAGGACGCGCGCAGGTCCTTGACAACAATCTTTGCGCTGTCTTCGTTTAGGCCGTGGAATTTCAGCACGCCCGCTTGTTTGGCGTCGGGGTCTGGGATGGCTTCGCTCGCGACGACGGGGATGCGCTCGGTGAGGGCGTCGTACCCGGCTTGGACGACGCGGGAGACTTCGGAGAGGTCGTAGTTCTCGGGCAGCTGGAAGGGGAAGACATAGCGGAGATATCCCTTTGGGCCGATGCGCTCGAGGGCTGTGAGGTCTTGGATAGGGACGGGCTGGAAGGCCATGGTTGAGCACTGCACTGCGTCGCTGCGAGGTGGGAGTTGGAGAGGGTTGGGGGTGGGTCAGGGGATACTTGTTATATGGCTTACACGTATAGCTTGAACTAGCAGATTTGTTTGTAGCAGTAATTTCATCGGCAGGCAGTCCACCCGCTTGATACTCTACTAGTGATACTACGCTTGCGTGTTAGGGCCATCTCTCCAAGAACAACTTGACAAACCGAGTCAAGACAGCACCGAGTCGCCCAAGCAGACGCTTCCTATACTCGACCATGACCCGTCGAGCCAGTTAATACTCTCCGATTCGCCAGATCGTATATTGAGTGCCCCCGCCAGGCCCGTCCCGGGATGCCGTGTCGGGATAACCCCCACTGTTCTTCTCCACCTGTCAAGCATCTCCCCGCCCGTAAGCCACCAGAAACAAGGCGACACCGTTGGTCTCCAGCGGCCAAACTCTGCTAGCGAATCCTTCGCCATGATAATGGTTCCTGCCGGCGTCGTCAGTCGTCATCTTCCATCGGTGAACGCGGCATATCCAGCAACCTGGTCCTGGTGCCATGTTTCCAAGATCAGCGCATCCTGCTTCGATTTTGACGGGTCAGACAGCCAGGCCCCTGCGTCGGTTCTTGTTTTTGGCCCCATGACAATGAGTGTGTGACATGTTTTCCTTTTCCTGAACGGGAACAGATTCTCAGCGGGCCTGATCCTTAGTGGCCCAGGAACCATGCCCTAAGACCGGATCAAGTTCCGCTCCAAGTCACCCATCGGTGCAGTCCCACCGAGTGACAGGAAGGATATCCTCGATTGATTTAAGGACGAACTCAACTCCATCCAAGCATTGTACTCCAGACCGATACGCATGCACCTGTTCATGTTATGACTGACCCGGCCATTCTCGCGGCCTTTGGGCCACCCCCCGCCAATGTCGACCTTGCGGAGAGCAGCGTGAGGGTGAACAACGGCGCAGTCATTGGGCTTCTCTGCACGTCGTTTGTGCTTGTCGTTTTGCGATTTATGGCGAGGTGGACTCTGCGCAATCCGCTTCTTGCTGACGACTGGGCCATTATTGCGGCGTTGGTAATTTTTCTTTAATCTTTTAGGGCAACAGCGTTGTACTGACCATCACAGTGTTGTATAGGCGCGACAACTGGATTGAGCGTTTCAGGTGAGGTAACACTGTAAGTTGTAAATTCTTTGATTAACAGTCCGCAGGCAGCAGTGTAGGCGCAGGGAGACATGTATGGGCCGTCTCATTAGACGATTTGACGAATCTATACAGAGTCAGCACCCATACCCTACCTATATATCCTATATCTTCCTCCCTAACCAGTCGTGAACAGTTTCTATACACCTACACCTTCGTCTACGGCGCAGGCTGCACCAGCACCCGCGTCTCCATCCTCTTCTTCTACCGACGCATCTTCTCCCCGCTCGAGAAATCGTTGAAAATCGCCCTCATCTTCGCCACTTGCATCACGGTTGCATACCCGCTCATCGTCTGGATCACCATGGCCAATGCCTGCAAACCCCTGAGCTTCTTCTGGACCCAGTTCAGCGGGACTACGACGGGCAAGTGTATCAATATCAACCAGTTCTTCCTGGCGACGGGGATCATCAACATGTTGAACGACTTTATTATCCTCGCGCTGCCGTTTCCACGAATTATAAAGCTGCAGATGACGCTGCAGAAGAAGGCTGCTATTTGCTGTATTATGGCTGTAGGGATTTTGTGCGTTCCACAAAAACCCAAGATTGTCTTGAAAAAGAAATAAAAGGAACTAACTAACATTCGTCCAGCGTCTGCGTCGCAAGTATAGTCCGCATCCACTTCCTCAGCTCCTTCATGAACACCGCAGACATAACCTACCTCATGGGCCCCGTCTTCATCTGGTCCACCATCGAGCCCTCCGTCGCAATCGTCTGCGCGTGTCTCCCCCACCTGGCGCCCCTCGTCCGCATCGCCCACCGCTCCATCTCAAGCAGCTACCGCTCGCGCCGCGACACAACAGGGAAGGGGACTGGTTCTGGGGGCCGTGCGCTTGGGTCTGGGTCTGGGCCTGGACCTGGACTTGGGTCTGGCCATCATCATCATAAGGGGGGTAGTATACTTGGGAACAGGGGACAGCCGTTCCAGTATGGGTTTAATCGGAAGAGTAAGAATAAAGGGTCTGATGATGATGAGATTGGCTTGACGAATTATGTTACCGCTGGTGGTAATGACAGTGCGTCAATCACGCCGGGGTATGGCCATGGCTCTGCGGTTAAGGGGGAGATTACGGTCCAGTCGAGCTTTGTGCAGTCTTCGACTAGGGAGGGGGCTTTATGATAGATAGATAGACAGGTTCTACTGGTATAGGACGTTCAAATTAATCAAGTTGTCCCCTCGGGTAATTCGTAGGTCAAGCTGGCCAGTGGTCATAAGTAGAACATGGTGTGAATCTAAATAATAATCATAGGGCTAATTACTTTGTAGGTACAGTCCCGCGGATTTCATGTCAGAGGTTTCGGCTTGGCTTAGGGCTTCTTACAAGATCACATCAACAATACAACTAACATGAAAATGGCCCGAATAAGCCTTGTCTCTTGCACCGCATTTTAAGTACTTGCCGAGTACCAACTAACCTATACATAGGGTATAAATCTGAGCACCTTACTAGTAACTAATGTGATGATCGTCCTTGCACTGCATGCATAAACTCTGAGAGAGGATCCACCCCACCCGTGCCCAGGCGACTCAGCCACGGCAATGCACTGCTTTTTTAGTTCGCGTCAGAGGCTGGAGTCTGCTGCCCCTGACGATATGGTATATGTAACTGACCAGCCTCGGCGGCTTTTCTGGCTACAAGGCCAAGACCTTGCCCATCTGAAGAGCCTTCCAAATAGTTCTGGCTTCAGATAGACTACACTGCCGTACACTGCATGTCGTTTTCTCTGATATATTCAATATAGTATCAGCAGTGCGAGATACCTACCGGATTAATTATGCAGTTCTACATTATACCAAAACAACATAGAGTAGCACGTACTGCATCCAACCTATCTACTCAATCAAACTTTTGCGATGGATATCGAAGTGCACTGACGATCAACTGGCCTTATGTGCACTGCTTTTGTGGTTCCGTAGAAGGGTTGCGGTGGACTCAGGCGGCGCAGCTCATTTCTAGACTATTGGTTATACTGTTGGGTATACGCCGCTTTCCCCTGGTGTAGAGCAGACTGACCTGATAGGTTGGGTCTTACTCTTGGGAGCCGACTGGGGCTGATAATGGCCAGGGTTTTGATCATCAGCACTGCATTTTTAGTCCAGTCGGGGGTTGGAATCGGTCAGCGAGAAGAGGATGTCCATTATTGTCCAATGGTCATGCTGCTGACATGGGAGTCACCCCACTCCCAATGTGCGTCGTTGCATTGCCTCACTTGCACTGCATTTTTAGTTCCTGTGAGGGGTGGCACTCTGGATATCCCACTGACATGCTCAGTTAATGAGGTGCATTTCAGTCCGCGCAGGTGCGCTTCACGGTATACCATCAAGGTTTTCTGTTGGCTATAGATATGAATGCCTAAGTTAAAAAGAATCTTAAGGCTTGGAACCAAAATACAATCAGCATATCATACATAATCTCATCTCTCGTAACTCGTGTCCATCTCGTGTCCATGGCTACCGCCGTCCCCTCTCATGGACCGTCTTTTCATGCCTCGTCATATCCCACTTTCTCGCGAACCCTTTCCCGCATTCGGAGCAGCAAAACGGCCTCTCACCGTTATGTGACCTAATATGGTCCTCCAGGATATTCCTCCTCACAAAGAACTTGTGGCAAATCTTACACTCGTATTTCGTCGGGGAGACCTCCCGCCTGTGTATATTCGCAAAGGTGTCGCCGGGATCGCACTCTGACGGGTGGTATCTCTTTTCGTGAGCCGCGAGTTCATTGTTGGAGCGGAATCCGAGCGTGGATCGCTCGCAAGTCTCATCCTTACACCGGTACGGCAGGTCATGCTGGCTGTTGTGTTCTTGACGCATGGCGCTCCCCTTGAAACCCTGGTGGAAGTAGAAGCACATCACCTTTGGGCAGCGGAACGGGTGGTCGTCGTATAGCGAGACGAAGTCCATTTGGGGTTCTTCGCTCAGCTTTTCGAGCAGCTCCCGGTTACGTGTCAAGGTCTCCTTCAACATGGGGATGCCCACGCTATTTCTTGCTTCCAGGTCGCCGTTTTGGGTGGTGTAGATATGGCCCCAGACTCTGGCAAGATTGCCGTAGAATGGGTACCGTTGGAAAAACACGCAGTCCTGAAGCGCTTGGTCGGGGACAAGGTGTGGAAATGCATCTGCGTAGAAGGCCACAAAGTTGTCGAGCTCCTGGGTTACTGTGTCCACTTGGCTGGGGGTGTTGTATTCTATTTGCATTGTGCTTGCGCCCAAGAATGCGGCCTTTTTATCGATCAATGTCCTGATGTGCCGATACCAGGATGCAACCGCGTAGTCTTGGAAAGCTAGGTCGCCTCGTCGAGCATACTTCCTAAGGGTTCTTTCCGATATATCGGGTTTAAACAAGTCAAGAGTGAGGTATCGAAGGCAGCGGACGGCGAGGTCGCACTCCGCGGTGCGCCAATTGATATAGTCCGTATTCTCTATAAACCTGCATCACTGTTAGCGGCTTCTATGTGTAAAGCGTAAAAAGAAGCTCACTGTCTAGCGGTGCTGTGAATGAGCTCAAACCGGTTCCCTTTCAGCTTTTGCACAAGGGATCCACACAACTCCTCGGGTTCGTCGCATATTCTCAGCTCCATGTCAAGTTCATTCGTGTCCAGGTCCCCCATGTCAATCGACAACGCAACTTGGATTTCTGTCCATTTCAGCGGCCTCTTAGCGTACACTAGCCAGCCGAGCAGTAGTCGGGTGTACTTCAGCTGCCCTGGGCTTAGATCCCGCTTTAGGCGTTCCATGATTCGAGCATATCTATTCAATACTCAGTATAACATATTTGAAAGTAAAGAGGTGTTTTACATACGCGTCGTGTAGCTCGCCTGGCAGTATTGTAGGACTTATCTCCTTCTTAAAGTCGGCAATAGTGGACTGCTTTTGCAAGTTGTCCATGACAAGTCTTGCGAAGAGAAACATGCCTATAGGCGTATTAGATTCGTTAAATCGGAGGCCTTCTTGGACGTACCGTTTGATTTGATACAAATTGTATCCACTGCTTTATTGACAAGCCACTCTTCAGACCGGAACTTCTCCAGTTCGCGAGCCCTCCTCTGCTGGCAATAATTCCGAATATCTTCCATGGTATTTTCTGGCTCCAGAGCAATGACAGAGGCATTCGGTATCGCACTCCTGATTTCAGGTAGCGGTCTGCTCAGGAAAAGGACGCGGAGTTTCCCTGGAGAGGAATCCTCAGCTTTCTTCATCAGGTATTTGAAAACCTCAAGCAGGTCTTTTCTTGCTTCTTCGCACTCATCAAGCCCATCGATAACCACATTCAGACGCGGGACTCTTTCACAAAAGATCTCGATGAGAGTCTGCGCCGTGGATAGGTCGGATATGTTGGAGGTATGTGAGCCCTTCTTCTTCGAAAGACAGTAGGGGACCAGATCCTCATCTTTGGGTATGAGCTGCAGAAGAATACCACGCAGTACAGAAAGACCGGAAGATTTTGTTTCAAACTCCTCATTGCAGTAAAAGTAACATGTCTCCCCGGCCGAGCGCTCCATACATGCATCGATTATGACGGATGCGAGGTAGGTTTTACCTACATAGGTAAGCATGAAGGTCAATTAAAAGGCGCTGGTAGTATTACCTGTCCCTGGATGTCCGTTAATCCAGAGCAGAGAGCTATACTCCTCCAGATCTGTTGATAGCCAGTCTTGGACCTTTTCTTGGTCTAAAATCCAGCTTCCACTGCCACGATAGATATTCCTGTCACGGCATATGTCTTGATGCTGGGTATAGCTCTCTGCGCCCCCGATCCAGCCTTGGACATCGTCGATTTCTTTCTTTCGCCTCGCTGTTTCTTTAGCTTGACAGTCACGGGTTTCCTTTTCTTTCTCTCTCAGGTAGTCGCGGATTTCCCGCATGTCCATCTCGTATTGCCCCAGGTGGCTGTACGAAGCTCGAGCCTTGTCTTCGATCATTCTAGCGTGGGACTGTATTCTGAGAATAATACTCTCACA
The DNA here is from genome assembly GCF_001890705.1 of Aspergillus sydowii CBS 593.65. Taxonomy (NCBI): domain Eukaryota; kingdom Fungi; phylum Ascomycota; class Eurotiomycetes; order Eurotiales; family Aspergillaceae; genus Aspergillus; species Aspergillus sydowii. The sequence continues at coordinate 225,215 of NW_024467867.1, forward strand.
TGTCGGATTAAAGTCTTTCCAGAGGCTTTTGAACAATGCCTTGAGGGCTGTGATTAGACAATGAGTAGAGCTCAAACTAAAGTCCAAGCGGGACCTCACCTCCTCCTAAGTATATTCTCAACGCGTTATGGTGAAACTCTGAGACATCTACAAAGATCCTAGCAAGTATCCGCTGCAATCCCACGTTTTGTCTAAAAGTCCCAAGCTGGTCCTCAAAGCTCGGCAGCGCTTCGCCTATTTCTTCATAGGCCGTCAATAAAGCGTCGAAAGTGTCCACCTGGGCTTTGGCTTTCTACAAGGCAGCTGAGCAAGGCACCACTTAATATCACATGGGATACTCTTACCTGCATAAGTTCCTTTACTGGCCCCCAAATAAAGCCCATGAGTTCCGCTGTCCCTAGGATACTTTGCAATACTACTCCGTACTGTTCGAATTTCACAATAAAAGGTTCAATGCGTCTTAAATTCCGCAGTGACCTCGTTCGTGCCTGTTCATTCTGAATGTGTTTCAATTCCCGCTTCAGAGTACGAAGGTCGGTGGTCCGATAAACATTTACTTTATTCGAGTCGAATTGCCGCTCAAACCCGTTGAAAATTCTATTGAAAATTTCTCTGGGAAGAGAGTCGTCAACAAGACCTAATGATTGAGGATCCAGTCGACTGCGTGAGAGGCTTGATGTTCGTGAACTCAGTTCAAAGCGAGCTATCCCTCAGTCAGATAAACGACCTTACATTAAAGTTAAGAAACCGTGGGGCTTACAATCGGGCGTTCCTGACTGAGATCTCCTGTCATGAGGCGCATAATACCCCAATACTCCCTTTGCAACCGATGCAGCAACCGCAGCTGCATACTTCTGCCATTTCTTGTTCTTGTGACTGTCCGCGTAGTCGCACACTCCTTTGATGATCAGACAGTTGAACTTGTTCCATATCCCCGCTCCTTCCATTTCGAAACCTATTACTTTTTCGGTCTCCGCCCATTTATCCCTATGCTCGGCTGACTTCATGACAACGTTTCCGGTACCAATTGATCCAAAATGGATCATATGATTTGATGGAGCTCCATCGGCCTGGGCAAGTAGCCGATCCCGCCGTATGAGTCTTGCGTCGTCACAGGGTATTGCGTCGCAGGAAGATTCCAAAGCAGCGTTACAAACCGATTCCGATGTACTGCACTCGGGACACCCCGAATGGTGTCGTTGAATGTAATTTGGTTCGAATAGTTTATCCTCAGATACAGGAGGACAGATTGTATCCATGGCCGGTTTGCGCAGTAACTCGCCAAGGTTGTCCATCATCTTCTTGCGCAATCTGTTCAACTCAGCCTGAGTCTTCAAGCACTGCAACAGACCGATAACCTCCTCACTCGGCTTCATTGGTGAATCATATATGGTATCCTGTCGTCGTTGCGTGCCGTGGGGGTACTGGCGAATATTGTCGAGCTGCACCAACACTTCACTAACAATAACATCACCGAGAACAATCTCCGTTTTTTTGTCATCAGGTGTCCAGGGAACCGCGCCGCAAACCCCGACCAGGAGAACGAGATTGATGGAGGGGAAGCTCATCCTAAGCGATTGGGCGGCAGTAGATGCTGCTTCCATCCCAATCTTGTGAAGAACAACAATAACCACGGGCTGTCCTCCACATCTCCCAAACCTATACTGGATTGGGTCACCCTCAGCGCGGCCATAGACATGATTAGCGTCATCCCAATGCTCGTCCAATGAACACAGAACAGCATTGTTTTCAAGTGGCAGCGCGGAAATTATTGCGACTTGGAAGTCGAGGCCACTTGCCGGACGATTGTGGCCATTCATGGCTATACAATGCAACGTATAACGGCATTGGAGGACGAAATGTCAAAACTCGGATTCAGTTGAAGTTCGAGACGTGAGGAGTCGAAATTGTGGGCGACGCCCGAAGAAAAGAATGAAGCAACTGGCGAGGCTGAGCGTGCTTCAATTCAGCCTCGTTCGTCGCATACATGCATATCTATCCGGACAGGGCGATTGCTGCTGATACGCCCTGTCTGGATAGAGATCTGCAAGAACGGTATGCGTGACTGGTGATTGGGTAGCATCCTCCGGACGAGCCTCTCACCGACTCGCTCTGGATTGGCTTCCTGATTGCTGGCTATTCCAATCGTCAGTCAGCAAGGCAGACTCCGAAAACTGAACTGGCGTAGTAGATATAGCCGGACGGAGAATGTCCGGTGGTGATAGTTTCAGTAAGGTGTATGTTTGCAGTGTTTGCAGTTTGCTACACACCGGCGTCCCCAAGAATCTGGCTTACCTAAACAATTTCCCAACCGGGGAAAGCGCCTCCGGAAAGTTCCTTCGTGGTTTCCCAACATCTCCGAACTGTTGTGAAAGATAACCATTCCCGTCTCACTCTCCCTATCTCCCTTCACCTCCTCAATTGGCTTGACCGCTGTCCATCATGTTGTTCCGAACTGCGTGGGCTCGTCAGGCCGCGCCTCTGCGGCGTCAGGCTTTTGCTCCCCTTTCCCGGCGGTCGGTCACCACCGACGCCGCCTCGTCGCATGCTGAAAATATCCCAGAGGTCGGTACCAGCTGTCCCGAGTCATGGAAAATCCTGCGCAGCGAACGTTGTTCTAGTTGGATCCGTTGCTAACACGCGTTCTACTTTCAGGATGAGAACAAGCCGTTCACCGTCCGTCTCTCTGATGAGAGTTTCGAGACTTACGAGATCGACCCTCCTCCGTACACCATGGAGGTGACCAAGAAGGAGCTCAAGCAGATGTACTACGACATGGTCGCTGTCCGGTATGAACCATTCGCTCTACATTCCTGGCCTCCGGAAAGTAATAGTCACTAACATATTCGTCTTCAGACGTATGGAAATGGCCGCCGATCGCCTGTACAAGGAAAAGAAAATCAGAGGTTTCTGCCACTTGTCGACCGGTCAAGAAGCTGTCGCTGTCGGCATTGAGCACGCCATCAACCGCGACGACAAGATCATCACTGCTTACCGATGCCACGGTTTCGCTTACATGCGCGGCGGTACTGTTCGCTCAATCATCGGAGAGCTGCTCGGTCGCCGTGAGGGTATCGCTTATGGCAAGGGTGGTTCCATGCACATGTTCGCCCCCAACTTCTACGGTGGTAATGGTATCGTCGGTGCCCAGGTCCCCGTCGGTGCCGGTCTAGGTTTCGCCCAGCAGTACAACGAGGAGCCCAACACCAGTATCGTTCTGTACGGTGACGGTGCTTCCAACCAGGGTCAGGTCTTCGAATCCTTCAACATGGCTAAGCTCTGGAACCTTCCCGTTCTTTTCGGCTGCGAGAGTATGTCTTAATAATCCTTCCAGCTTATTTTCTAAATAACTAACAATTCGCAGACAACAAGTACGGTATGGGTACCTCCGCCGCTCGTTCCTCCGCCTTGACCGAGTACTACAAGCGCGGTCAGTACATCCCCGGTATCAAGGTCAACGGTATGGATGTCCTCGCTACCAAGGCCGCCGTCAAGTACGGTAAGGACTACGCCGTCTCTGGCAACGGTCCCCTCGTTTACGAGTATGTCACCTACCGCTACGGTGGTCACTCCATGTCCGACCCCGGTACCACCTACCGTAGCCGTGAAGAAATCCAGCGCATGCGCAGCACCAACGACCCCATTGCGGGTCTCAAGCAGAAGATCCTTGACTGGGGTGTCATGTCTGAGGAAGACCTCAAGGGTCTGGACAAGACCGCCCGTGCCCACGTTGATGAGGAGGTTGCCGCTGCCGAGAACATGGCTCTCCCCGATAACAACTCCCGTATCCTTTTCGAGGACATCTACGTCCGCGGCAGCGAGCCCCGATGGATGAGGGGCCGCACCGTCGACGAGACTTTCTACTACTAGTTGTTTGTATAGAGAGCATGTTTCACTATCTTCTCTCTACGCCTGTGAAAATATGGGGAGGAAGCAAGTACAGGCGCGCTACACTTGACCACCATGATGTTTACTTTGTAATTTAGCCGGATTTTGTTTGCATTGGTTCTCCTATAGCAAATACTATTGGGATTGGCCACCAATATATCTTGTGTATTGTAGTTCCGAAAATACCTTGGAAACGTTGCAACGTTTCTCGAAAAGAATGAAGTTAAATATAGCGAAATAGGTATCATAAACGCCAAACACATAGACGCCGGACATTAAAAATGCGAATCTAGAAACAAAATCAATCAAAACATAAACCATCAAGACGGCTCCTGTCTCAACATATCAAGAATCATCTCCTGCGTTCGTTGTACAGAATCAAGCTTTTCTTCCAACACTGCCCGCTCCTTATCCCACTCCGCCCGCAGCTCACCCATCATCTCCGTCTTGATATCTTCCTTCAGTTTGCTAAGGGCTGGCAACGAGAGAATGCTCTGGAGTTGAAGATCCATATTCCCGCCGCCATTACTGTCTTGCGTAGTTGGTTGATGCTGCGATGATGGGGGTTCTGTGTTCGAGGTTGGCGTGCTGTTCGGGAGAAGGGAAGTTGGGTTTGGGTTTGGGTTTGAGTTTGAGTTTGAGTCGAGGTGTTTATTTAGTTTCCCCAGTGTTTCGAGCATAGCAGCCATCATTGTGTTGTCTGGTGTCGAAGGCGCGGGATTTGCAGTGCTTGGTGTTGAGGGGTTGTTGTGGTTGGACTGGTGGTGGTTGCGTTGGGTGTGAGAGGTGAAAGGGGTTGATGCGGATGCGGACGGTGGTGTTTGGGTTTGGGGTTGGGTCTGGGTTTGTGGCTGCGAAGAGAATAGGGTGTCGAAACCTGGAGGGAGGCGGACGGGTGTTGAGGAGAGAGATGTTGCTGATGGCGCAGTTGGAGCGTTGTGGTTGGGCTGCTGAGATGTGTGGTTGTGGTTCACCATGGGGCTGCTACCGGTGCTTGACGGTGCTTGCCAGGCGTCAGGGCCGGAGCCGGGTGCGGATGAAGCTGGTAAGTCCCATTGATCTGTGGTGATGGTTGTTGATGTAGGGGTTGTAATAGTCCACTTTCGTTTTCTGGGTCGCCTCGAGTCCCGTTTCTCGATACGGCGAGCCTCTGCCTCTTCCCAGCGCTGCCATGTCGGGATCCAAGTATCGACCACAGCGCGCCATCGCGGGTTCGAGAGGTCGTCGGCCTCGGTGGCGCCCTTGTCGCGTTGTTCCTCGAGGAACTTCATGCGCTGTTTCGTGACAAGCTCGACTTTGCGTCGGACAGAGTGCCATGAATATGGGTGCTTCTGGCCCCGCGTGAACTCCATAGTGACAGTCATCCACCATTTGCAGAGGTTACTGCGTTGGCCGAAATCAGCAGCATGGCGGTTACAGATTTCGAACAAGAACACCTCTTCCTTTGTCGTGAGCCGCTTCCCATGTTTCCGCGTAGCAAGATTCGCTCCCCCGAGGTGCGCCGTATTCCCATTCCCAACTCCCTTCCCACCTCCATTCTCTGCCAAAATTTCCATATCAATATTCCCGTCCCTCTCAAGACCTCTCCCTGCCTGCCCAGGATCCCCTCCAAACTCCGGCTCCCCTAACGCATCCGCTCCGCTCACATCCCTAGTCCCCGGTGTACCTCCAGGACTATCAGACCGATCACTCTCCTCACTCTCCACCGACACAACCTGTTGCTGCTGCGCCGCCTGAGCCGCCCGCGGCCCAACAACCGCATTCTGCGGCGCTGGCGGCCTCGCCTCAACAACCATCGAAACTGGCGCCTGCGCCTGATGTTGTTGTTGTTGCTGCTGTTGCTGCGCCGGATGAGGATGCTGCATCCTCAAATTCGACGAGATCGTCGGCAGCGACGGATTATGGTTATGCGAGCGCGTCGAAACCACACTGGGTAGCCAGCGCATTTGCGACATCTGATATGAGGACTGCGACGGCGATGCGCTTTGTGATCCTGGCGATGAGTCCAGATCAAGTCTTGCTCCTGACGAGACAGCGCCCGGAACTGTTCCTGAGACGGACGTTACCGCCGCGGGCGCTTGGTGGTGCGCTGTGTGGTGTGGCCCGTGGGCGTGAGGGTGAGGGTGTGGTTGTGTGTGATGGCCATGGCTGTGTGGGTGGGTGCCCCAGTGAGTGAACATCTCCTTCTTTCTTATAATCTGGGGGTGCTTTCCAACGTTGATGTCGCTGGGTGTTCGGTGTTCTCGGTCAGTCTGTCTGGAGGTCTGATCGGGTCGTCGTGTCGGAGGGCGCGATGCGTGGGGGTTCGTAGACTATCGATATAGCTATACCCGAGACAATAATGTGTAACGAGCGAAACAATACGGGTGAGAACCCCCTATAAAACAGAATCCGCTGGAGCTGCGGTGCGGTGGTGTTGATTCCGAGATAAATTGGGTTGGGGAGGAGTTAAAATTTCCCCTGGCGTTTTGCAATTACGTTTTAAACCCCACTTGCTCATCCATTCACCAGGGGTTATTGTAATATTACCGTAACTGATTTCCACTTGACCTCGGATTTTTCATTGTCTTTTCAATCAATTACTGTCATTGCACTCAAGTACCGCATATAGAAAGGCAACCGCACATAAATATAGTCGAGGCTCATTATTTATATTCAAGACAAAATGTTTCCTCTAATTGTGATATAATTTACATAACGCATCCGTACATCAGCAGTGAATAATGCGACCACTTTTGTCGGACCCAACTAGCCAATACAAGATGCACGCCCGATCCCAGTAATACAGAAAGTGAAGAAAGTGGTGAAAACAAGTGGTGATTACAAGTAGTCTAGCGCCGCCTCAGGTACCAGGAGAAGGCACCGGTCGATACCTTTTCGGAGAACGGCGTCGGGACCTCTGACAGTCCGGGTCGAGCAACTGGGTGTCGGAGATATACGGCGGCACAGATGTTCTGGTTGACTTCTAGGTACCGGGGGATGAAAGCGAAGGCGCTCATGAAGTCTCGTGGCCGCCAGGGAGTAGCGTAGGGCTTGGTGTTGTCGATGGGGTTGTTGCGCATCTGGACAAGGGCGCGCTTGAGCACATCGAATTCCTCCTCCGTCAGCTCTGATGTGTCCACCTCTCCTTCTGGGTTCTGTGTTGCTTGGCGGAAGGCCTCAGTGAGTGCCTCTGTCGGCTTCTCGCTGTCAGCGGATTCAGTAGCCTCTTCGGCATCCTTAGACTCAGACTCGGCTAGAGACGCGGATTCTGGTTTGGAATTCTTGGTTCCCTTGGTACCCTTATCCTGGATTTTTGTAGCCTTGAGGAGCTTCATAAGTTCCGAGAACTGGTTCTCGAGGTTATCGGTCAGAACCGATTGGGAGCTACCCGCTCGCGACATCACTCGACGAACGGCCTTCTGGAAGCCACGCAGTTCCTGCTTGCGTTTGGCGGCGAGATCGTCCTTGTCTTTGGACATGATGGTCTTGGCCTGTGTGAGGAGCTTCTTCAGCGTCTCGCGCGTATCAAGCTTCTCGGCTTCGGCATCTTTGGCTTCGACTTCCGCCTCGTTTTCCTTGGGCTCCTTGGCCTCCTCACCCTCGCCCTCACCCTCCGCTTCCTCTGTCTTAGCGGCCTTCTTCCGCTCAACACGAGCCTCCCGACGTTCGAACTTGTCTTTTGGTGCACCAGTAGCAAACATAACACGTTCGGGGTCGACCTGGAACATATCGCCGGGGTTAAGGAGGTAACCGGGGTATCTCATCTACACAAGTTAGAACATCCACACAGGACCAGTAAGCCCGGAAAAGAAGCGGGGTAATAATATAGATAATACCTTCTTGCCATTAACCGTCACAGCACCGTGCAGGACAAACTGCCTGGCCTGTCTCGCACTGCTAGCAAACAGAGCGCGGAAGATAGCAACATCCAGCCGACGCTCCAGCGGAGCAAAAGTCATGTTAGTATACGGCGTCGGGGGTCCCATATCAGACTTGGATCCAATAGAGTTCCAGTTGTCCAGGCCTGATCCACGACCAGCAGCCGCGCCCGATCCATCATCCCGCGCCAGTTTCCAGGGATTCATAGGCACTACACTGCGGAGGCGGCGGGAGAACATGCGCGTCCATTGACTCTCGCGAACCTGTTCACCGTGGTACGCGCGGGCCATAGACTTGGCCGTCCATTTTTGCTGGAAGAAAGTTCTCGTTTGTGTTGGAGGGTCGCGGAGGCGGTTGAGGTTATACAGGTTGTACTTGCTCCATGATTGCCGGATTTTCTGACTGGTCAGCTATTTTCATGGGACATAAAATGGAATTATTAAGGTAATCGTACCGGCTTGCTCAGCTTCGTGGTAGCCCTGTTTCTCATGCTGGCGAGCGCGGGCAGTTGTCTTGTCTTGCCTGTCCTCTCCAGCTTCAATCCATCATTTTCCGGCCGCCAAAACTTCGCAGTGGCACGTGACTACTACACCACATGACACTAATACCTGATATTTCAGGTTCCAACATTATTCATTCAATCGCACCTCATTGGCTACTGTGGTCTCGCTTCCACTAGCGCGGTTTTGCCTCGCCGGCCGGGCTATAAATTCTCCTCCCTCCCCCGGCACTTTTGATTCTTTTCTTCTTTCTTTTCTTCATACTTACCTTGTTTGGGTGGCTGCGATCAAGAAGGCGGTCCACCACAGATTGGTCCCTGCATTGCACAGCGCGGCGGAACGGTCTGTTCAACGGCCTTCGGGTCATTGACAGGCGTATTCTTTGGCACTTTCCACTTTGTGGTCTTTCTCTTTTCATCATTTCTTCGCCTTGCGCGGGGGTATGGAGAAGGGGGTTGCACCATGTAGGCTTGTAGTTGCCTAAATAGTAAACAATCATTGACTGCATTAGTGTCCCTTTTTTGTACTATTGTGCTGTAGACAGTCAACTTGTTTCCCTGCGCGTTACGGCTCCTTTACTGTGCTCGCCTGTCTTTCTGTCGTATAACTCAGTCTGGCAATGTTTTTCATATTGTTATCTCATCTCACGTCCTCCTAAATTGGGTATATGTGTGAAATCCATCCATAACGCCGAATGCTACCTAATCCTTCATCTCCGTGTCTTTCTCCTCTGCGCTCTTTGCCTCTGGATCCTCCCATTTTGCATGTGGAAACGCTTCAAGCAAAGCTTCCGCCTCCTCTGGGTTCACCGCGTCGTCAAGGATCCCATGTGCCATCTCTACAGTCTCATCTTCAATGCCCGCCTCGAGAACTAAGCCTTCGCTAAAGGCGAGTCGCGTCATCACCACCAGGAATTTCTGTTTCCCGCCCGGGATCCGCTGGAGCTTCGACTGCAGGTCAACTTCCCCTGGGTGCCGGTGTATAACACTATATATCAAGCGCATGAGTTCATTTATCATCTCCGAGTGCATATCTTTCTCCGGTGGGTATGAATAGAGCGAGTTTAGCTCATCATGCATTGCCCTGATCAGTTTTGCCAATGTTGTTGGATGTGATGCGATAACACGACTACCGTGAGTATCGGCCGGTTCATTGGGATTGAAAGCCACGGTCATCAAAAAAGATATCGCTTCCAACCGCACGTCACAGATCTCAACCCGGGTGTAAGGAGGCTGACCTTCATCCGGCTGCAGCGTTTCGCATAGAAGGCTAGCTACCCGATCGACGATGTATTGCTCATTCGCACTCTGGTCCTGCTCGGATTCCTGGATAGAACCGAACGAATTAGCACGGACGCTGGTCATGAGCAAACTCAGCGTTAACTTGACATCCCCGACAGGCTGTGAGCAGCTCAACATCATCAAGACGAAGGAGTAGTGGATACGACGCCAGAAATCCTCCAGCGCCCGGTCATTGTCCAAACACCGGCAAGCTATTTTATACAGCATACGAACGTGTTCGGTTGAATCCACCAACGGTTCAAGCTCAGACGGAGGAGTTGGCCGTACCTGCCCAAAGCTCTGACGCGCGTAAGGAGAGTGTTTGAAGCGAGGAACCCCGTTGACCTCAACGGTCTCCTGCAGCAGAAGTACCAAAGGGTCAATTAAGCTCAAGATGGAAGACTCGTCAAAAGCAAGTATAAAATATGTGACTTCCAAAAACATCGGTATGGGCTCAAAGAATTTTTCTTGTAGTGCTCGAGACCACATTGATAATATCGCCTGCATGTGCTCCACTGCATAGTTGCCCAGGTTATGCTTCGTTGTTTCCTCGAAGAGGATGCTAGACAGTGTCCGCTCCGGTTCTGAGGGAAATGCTAACTCGGCCATGGCTTCAATGTCGGATTTGTGGGGTTGCGTTCGGTGATTCAGAATCTGCTTCATGACATGTGTATTCGGAGGTTCGCGCTTTAGCGAAGGTCCTTTAGGTATGGATTGGTCCATTACGATATCTGACATTGCCTCATCCGCCGCGTCATCAGCAACACCCATCCCAATCGCTTCTCCATGAGGAGTCAGCTGGAGAGGGGTCGGACTATCTCTGCTTGTTCTTCTTCTTTTCTTTCCGGCCAAGGTTGGCGTCGTGCGTTTGGATTTCCCAGATTTGCTGGGAGACGCTGCGAGGATTTCCTCGTCGTTGAACCCGTCTCGAAAAGGCAAGACCTTAGATTTCTTTGGTGTCACCGGCGCGGCTTTCTCCTCTGTCCGTGCCTTTGCTCTCATTTGATTGATCCTGGACGCTTCTTCAGCAAGATCCCGTTTCAAAAACGCATTTTCCGTAGCCAGCATTTTGCCCTCCTCGCGTGCGGCCTCTACCTCCTCCTTATGCTTAGCCAGCTCCTCAGCCATAGCCTTTCGCAAATTAGATAGCTGCCGTTCATAATCCCCGATCATTTTCGCTTGGTTTGACCGGATGATAGCGATTTCACCTGTTTTCGTTTCGGCCATGGATTTGGCGTTCGCAAGCTCGCTCTCCATTCGAGAATACCGCTCATTTTCTTCTTGGAACTGTTTCAACGTAGGGGTCAGCTTTTGGGCCTGTACAACATCCGGGATCAATTCAACTACCTTCGCTTCGAGAAGTTGGTGATCCTTGCGCAAATCAGACAAAACCGACAATCCACTTCCAATCTGCCTGGGTCCTTCCTCGTCCTCGTCTAATACAATTGTATCAGGCGCATAATGAGACGGCCGGTCTGGAAACGTACCAGACTTATCCAGTACGACTGCAGGGCTAGGGCCATCATCGAATACCTCCGCGTCGAGTTCTCCAACATCCAGCGCTCCATAATCACTTGTCAACCCCGTGTGCAGCTGCGCAGGTGGCTGGAGGGTGGCATTGGCGGCATTTGTCGGTTCGTTCTGGGGATAACGATCGGTAATTTCTCGCGGAGCCCAGTTCAATCGTGTCTCCGGCACAAGCTCCGCGCCTCCCTGTGTCTGTTGTCCAAGCTGTGTAGCGAGAAAGGCATCGTGCTCGAGCCGCTGTAATGCATCCGGGGGTATATCATCGAAGCCATCGTCGGAAAAGAAGTCATCGTCGATATCTTCCATGCCCAAAGAGCGAGGCCGCCATGAATAGAGCGGAGTTAATTGGTGTAGAACGTAGTGGGGAAGAGAAAAGTTGGAAGGCCTGCGAGAGTGAGGAGGGAAAACACCTGACGTAGCTGGCAGTCACCCGCAATCCAGCCTCACCAATTTCTCTCCTCCTCACCTTCCCCTCAACCCCCAACCCTCGAGTTCTCGCCGTCAATGCCGAATAGATGACGAATTTGCATTTGTTTTGCATCTAGTTGACCTTTTACGAGGCTCGTCCTCATCGCTGCCCTTCTTATTTTTGCCGGCGATCCGACGCTTCTCACATGAAATTTTGCTAGGCGACGATCACCAGTTCCCCCAGCCTGTTCACGGTCACGATTCCTCGCTTCCACCCTTTTCTTTCCTCTCGCACAACTCATCCCTCCACGCCTACTCGGCGCTATTCCGATCCACCCTCTGTTCCTTGTCGAACTAGTTCCCCCTCCTCGATCTCTGCCCCGCGTATCAGACCGAAGACGTCCCCTTCCAGCTCCCCTATTCCACCATGTCGAAGTCTCGCCGGAGCGTTCGGTTTCAACATCGGCCATCCGACGGTCGACGACCGAGTGTATCAGATGTCAGTGATGCTGCTTCTGATCCAGGAAGCCCCTCGCGGAATGGGACCGTCGCTCAGCCCGCAACAATACCAGAGGAGGTACTTGGACAACCGGATCCCCTGTCATGTCGGGACTCTGTGCTGACGTCGTTCCAGAAACCCGACGCCGAATACCAAAAGAAAAGACAAACCTTTATTACACGCACGATATGGACCTTCGTCATGATTGCTGGTTTTTTTATTTCTATGTTTTCCGGCCACATATACATCATCGGCATTGTGACTGCTGTCCAGATTGTCTCGTTCAAGGAAGTCATCGCTATTGCCAACGTGCCGAGCAAAGAGAAAAACATCCGTTTCACCAAGTCATTGAACTGGTATTTCTTAGGAACCAGCATGTACTTTCTTTATGGTGAAAGCGTCATCTACTACTTTAAGCACATTCTCCTGGTCGACCGAGTGCTGCTCCCCCTGGCCACTCACCACCGTTTTATCAGCTTTACACTCTGGATTATGGGTACGTCGCTCCCCTAGTTTTATTGTCGCTGTCTGTCTAATGTCTGGCGCAGGCTTTGTTTTCTTCGTTGCTTCTCTGCAAAAGGGCCACTACCGATTCCAGTTCACCCAGTTCGCGTGGACCCATATGGCATTGTACTTGATTGTCGTTCAGGCGCATTTCGTTATGAACAACATCCTAGAGGGCATGATCTGGTTCTTCCTCCCCGCGTCTCTGGTCATCACGAATGATATCTTCGCGTATGTCTGCGGTATCACCTTTGGTCGAACACAGTTGATTCAGCTCTCACCGAAGAAGACCGTTGAGGGATTTGTGGGCGCTTGGTTCTGCACCATTATTTTTGGCTATTTTATGACCAACATCTTGATGCGCTACAAGTACTTCATCTGTCCGGTCAATGACCTTGGGTCGAATGTCCTAACCGGGTTGGAGTGTGAGCCCAACCCAGTATTCGTCCCTCAGGCCTTTGAAATCCCAGACTGGACCGGGTTTGGCAGGACTTTCTACCTTGCCCCGATGCAACTCCATATCCTCCTCTTTGCGACCTTCGCCTCCTTGGTTGCTCCTTTCGGCGGTTTCTTCGCTTCGGGTCTTAAGCGGTCTTTCAAGATCAAGGACTTTGGCGAGTCTATTCCAGGCCACGGCGGCATCACGGATCGGATGGACTGCCAGTTCATCATGGGATTCTTCGCGTACATGTATTTCCACAGCTTTATTGCCGTCTACAAGGCCAGCGTAGGAGATATCATCGAATCCGCCATCACCGGATTGACGATTGACGAACAAATGGAGGTCGTCCGTGGACTCAGCAAATACCTATACAACCAGGGAACGCTTTCCGAGTCGGTACGTACCCTAATTCATCAATTCAATTCACACCCACTAATTGTCGTTAGGTTTTGGACAGTCTAAGCACGGAGCTTCTGCGTCGTTGAGAAAAACCGTTTGGGATGCCGCCCTCATCCCTTTAACCCGACAGTGAACGAATACATTCTCGTGCGAGACACTTATTTGCTTACGACTAATAACTTATAATTGACGTTAAACCCTTTGGCCAGCCTCCCCTTGGACGGAAAGGGGAGATTGGCGCGTACGGCCGTTGGGAATTTTTGGATGAGTTCTTGTACATGTGAGGGCAGTGTCTCCCATACTTCGAACCGTGCCTTTTTACTATTGCATGCTGTCGGCTTGGTCTAATCTGGCCGGTGGGTTTGATGGACATTGATATGTTTCACACCAACTTCCTGACTCTAGGAAGTGAAAATTGGACACCTAGTGAATAGTCAATACACCATTCAGTATTAGAAACTTTTCTCACACCTTCTCTTCTCACGCTTAGCCCTATCAAAAGCCTCCTTACAAACCCCACCGCACATCAACAACATGCCACAAATCCACACAAAACTACCTTCACGAGGATCGCCGAGCATCTTCTCGATCAAGCGTACAGCCTGGCCATAAATCCTAAAAAGCAGCTTTCTCTCTCGTTGCCAGTCTGCGCGCTGTAACGATATCTGCGGCAAGCAGCATCATGCTAAACAGGAGTTGGTCTATTTAAATGGTCTCCTGTGAGCTCGTGATGTTGAAATCGGGGATTAATTACGTCCGCTTTCGCTTTTACCTTCAATTACTGAACCGTCAGTCTCATTCACGCTTTGAGGCGCAGATTCGGATTCAAGTTCGGCATTTTTCGTCTCCATGGATTCTCCCACTCTCCTCCTTTTGTCAGGTTCACCGGTGTTCGCGGTACCGATACTCGAGATAGAGATGTGAGTCTATTTAACGAAGTGCAGATGTTTTTTTTTCGCCCGTTGTTCTTACTGGTGATGGCACTGGGTGGATGTGTAAGGATAGTGCACTGCCTAAGCTTCTTACGGACTGGTGGTGGTGGTGTAGCGAGAAGTGAGCAGTCGGAGTCTTGAGATGCCGAGATCAAGATCGAGATTCAGGTCGATCCTGTCGCTGATACTCTTTGTTTTGCTATTTTGGTAGCGTTAATTGATCGGGTTCGATTGAACTATTCAGTACTCCGTACTCTGTGGTCTGTCGCAATGTTCCGGTGGTTGTTGTTTTTGATCCGAAGCGCAACGCGTTTCTGTATACGGAAATACAATACAATGGATTAGATAGAGCGAAGATACAAATATAACTATATCCCCTTGAGAACAATAGTATTGATGATAGCGGTGATACTTCCCATGACGCGTCTCGTGTCGCGGTACCTGCAATGGAACAAATTCCCGGCACATTCTCGGCCCCTTTTTGCAGAACCAAATTGCGGCAATCCATGGATTCGGGTCTGCTCATCATTTCGATTTTTTGTCCTCAGATCCAAGTCCACGACCCCGGCGGCTCGTACCTTATGGTTCTCTTTCAAATTCTTTAGTTGTTGGTAGATGTGGGCTTGGGTTGAATGGATGCCCTGCATTGTCGGTGGGCAGTTCCGAAATCCACCTGCATTTACCTGAATGGGCCATTTGAGTATGGGGTTTAAATATACACCGTTGAAAAATGTCCGTATATTTTGTATATACCTTTAGCAACGATATGAATTTTGCAAGGAGAACGGGAATCGGGTAGATGATGGGGATATTGCCTTTGAAGCCCCTGTTTCGTTGAATTGTTTGTTGATGTTAGTGGGCTTAGCGATATATATATATATATTTATACAACTTAAGCATTCGAACACCACGTTTTACCATAGTAAAGTGATACCAGAAATAAACGGGACAACGTGCTTATTTACTTTACTCCTAATCTATAAAATCGAAAAAAATCAGGTTGTCTCTCGCCATAACTCTCAACGACCTCGTAAATTCTTCTCATACCATACCAAGGCTCCAACAATATCCGTACCAAGACAGAATTGGAGACTTGGAGTTAGATACTCAGTAGACTGATAAGCCAAAAGTAAAACCGCGCGACCAAGGAATCAGGATCAAATCCTTAGTGCGAGCATCGACGAGTGAAGAGTCGAGACCGAGCAGGACCGAGTCTAGCCATAAGCCAGCTGCCAATGCTATGCGTAAGGATTCTGGGGGCGAGGTGAGTGAGGGCTACTACTACTGGCTTGGTCTAGCGGAGGCATGGATGTGCCCGGCGCCGTCTTTTGTGTCGGCAGTTCCGGCAGAAAATCATGTGAAAGTTATTTTAGACTA
The DNA here is from genome assembly GCF_001890705.1 of Aspergillus sydowii CBS 593.65. Taxonomy (NCBI): domain Eukaryota; kingdom Fungi; phylum Ascomycota; class Eurotiomycetes; order Eurotiales; family Aspergillaceae; genus Aspergillus; species Aspergillus sydowii. Next base: position 240,832 of record NW_024467867.1, read on the forward strand.
CTGTATCGAGTAGTAGACCCTCGTGCTAGTGCTTTTGTTCTGTTGGCCCTGTTGGGGGTTCCTGTACCAAGGTTGATTGTATCCGTCGGCGGAGTCCGGAGTATTGTCTACACTATGACATCGAGATGGGTAGACGGATCTGATCTGATGAGTCGAAGAAGCAAGAAGCGCAAAGCGCGAGACGATCTCTACACAAACAGATGGTCGTCCAGTGTTCTTGAGTTAGGTAGATTGATGATTGGCAGGCGCAAGAACGCTGGATGCTACGCTCTGTTCACGTATTCGCGAATCAAGGACTGCAAATGGCGTTTCGGTCGAGACCGTCAACCTGTTCATGGGTTGAGTTGCTGTCACTGGCAGAAATAGGATTGTGAGGGATCGCTTTTAAGCATATGCTAGGGCTGGAAGGTTGATGAATGGTGGGTGAGGTGTGTGGTTGGGCATGTCCAAATCTTGAATCCCAATCGGTTGTGACCTGTCAGAAGTTTAGGTCCTTCAGAATTCGTTGGACGAATTGAAGACGGACGGCTTGTCTTTTCCTCCTCCCGCCCGTCGCCCGTGACATGGGCCGAAGAGCCTAATCTCGTCGTGAGATTGATCAGGAATTTGATCGGTGCCGTCGCGGAGACGCTGTCTGATTGGGACATGGCCCCAGGAGCGCGCAAATATTTCCCGAGTTGACGACTCTGGGCCTCGACGGCCTCGCTTAAGCTGGGATTTCTCTGCGGGCGCAAGTGGCGCCATGGCAACCTCGGGATCGATCAGTCCTGTCATGTCGTTGTAACTGTTGATCAGTCAACCTGGTTGCTGGTAGCGAGCCCCTAGCGACTGACAGGTAGTGGAGTCCAACCGGGCCGAGATGGACATAGTTGCATAAACTATTGCTGTAATCGGCGGGGACAGTCCACTTCCCTGGGGCCTGGAATGCTGGGAAAGGGTCGAGTCATCTCGCCGGACTCATAGAAGACAATTAAAATGCGAAGGGCTGGTTTCTGTGTTTCACAGCCGTTTCACCTGGAAATAATCGGGAAGTTAGTAGTGAACAGTCGGGAGGTTAGTCGCACAGCTGGCCAATAGAGGTCGTACCGTTGTTGTCTGGCAGCGAGCATGGCAGGGTTATTATAACTGGGCCCTGCATGGCGTGTTGCACCCGCTGCTTTTATTTATGGGGCGAGATCCTCATCCATGAATCCATGACGATGTGTAGGCAGCTCCCAAGCTTTACCTGGTGAGGGGTTAGCGTAACGGTCGGGGCCAGCAACCGACTCTGCAGAAGGCATGGCAAGCCATCCTGTGCACAATGGAGAGATCGAAGATTGGCAACTGTGAAAATAAAGACTGGCATTCCCATGAAGTGCACTGACGATATCTGAGTTGCTTGACATTTGACCGATGTCACCTTCGGTCGCATTGTGTGCAATTGGGGCGGTCCGCTGCAGCAATAAGCCAGGATGATGATCAGCAAACATGATTCATGGACACGGCAAACAGCAGTCTGAAACGACCGTATCCTGGTGGCGGTTATTGGACCATTCCTTGGTGTCCCGCCATGCCTGGGGGTATCGCTCGGGTCAACTGTTCAGGCTGGGATTGAAGAAAGAATCAATAAGTCTGTTCACTGTTGTGAGTTATGATGGACTGATCACCTGGGAGTGTATCACGAGGGAGTACGGATACTGAGAACACTGACAACTGACAACTGACAACTGACACTGACAAGAGCTGACGTTTGCAGGTCGTCTTCCTCTTAAAGTCTAAGTTACTATCACTTCCTACGGAGCAGTTACTACGTCTGCTAGTGCTACTCTGCTTGGCGAGTTCCCAGGTCCAAGCTCGGGCTGGAGCCTGCAAGTGCACTGACGATTATCACCGGAAGGGATCCGGGAATAACAGCCCCTTTGTTACAGCTCCCATCGGACCGGCGGATTTTCTCCCTTGATGACTCGATGAGCGTCTATTTCTCCGCAATTTTAGCCTCCTCCATCGCAAACTTAAAGCTCCAGCATCAGCATCGGAGGCCGCTAACCAGTAACCGCACCGTTTAGGCAACAGGGCAATATCTAAATCAGGAAGCACCGCAATGGCACCGTTTTGTCCGGGGGGTCGATCCTGATTTCAAAGTTCTGGTACAACTAAAAGGATTCGTGTGCTTGTCTCCTGGAAGAAGACAGTGCGACAGCGGGGGAAGACCGCAGGCAACGGGCGCTGGTAGCTCCATGCACGCTGCAGTGGCTCTGAAGGAGTGGAGGAAGGACAGCCTTGTGATACTCCGAAGTAACGCCTGGAGGATCGCAAATACCCAATCATTTCATTGGTGCCGTCCCAATTCCGGACAATCGCTGTATCTAGTGATTTAGGCTCATGCAGAATGAAGACGACATGCGGCTAGCTGTACACACCATGGCCTCAACTTCGAACAGGCGACAGTCGAGGCTTGAGAGCCAGACTGGTCAGTGATGCGCGAGGAAAGCGGCCGCGAAGACGATAGCTCGCTAGATATGCGAGGGCGACGCATTCCACTTGCCGTATGGGGGAAGCCATTCTGCCGCATTCCGATCGTACAGCGGGAGGGACCGACGTCATGTACCCCTGGCAGTGGCATCAAACCGTCCAGATTCCAAAATGCACGTCCGAAGTTGCAAATCGGACCCGACGGGTTTGGTCCGTATTTATCTCTGGAACAGGATGAATGGTTCGTTGGAGGCGTTGAGCGAACCGTGGTCGTAGCTGGACTGGAACACTGGAACAAAAGGCGCCCAAAGAGACACAGACTTAGTCAGGAGCGCTAAAATTTCGGCGACCCAAACAACCTGACTCAGCGTCGAGTCCTGCTGGCCTTCATTTGCGAATATTTTTGCCTTCCAGAAACCTCCGTGTGGTGGGGTGTCCCGGTCTGAGGGGACTTGCAGCTGCGCCAACCTAATCTCTCTGGGAAACTGTCGCGGCTGGACGTTGGCTGGCATCATTTGTCAGTTCGGTGGCTGCTTTGTTGGTTTTCCATGGCCGACTTGCACTGACAGGAAACGCCTGCGATCGGCAGCTGAGAATTCGGCAGATTAGGAGATCATTATAATTCGCTTGTTACCCGTGATTGTGAATGACGAGAACGGAAATGGATAAATGATAAAATGAACAAGGACTGAAGGAGCTGGGAAGAGCGTACCCAGGACACCAGGGCTCGTCCCGTATACTACGTATGGCGGATGCTCTGATGCAACTATGACCTGCAGGCCCGGCTGGACAGGCAATTCTCCGATTGATAGTCGAACAATACGGAGGAACCGGCATCAGCGACTGATCAGAACTGAGAACAAGCCTGCAGAATTATATCTGTAGAAAACAATAATAGAGGATCAGGGGTGTCCCTGAAGGCCCACTATCCGGAGCCCATCCATGGATGCGCTTCATTCAATTCATTCGCGAATTATTCTCCCATTCCCACTCCTCAGCTGCCTCCGTGTCGCTGCCTCTGTCCAACTGTCCAACTTCTCTTTCTTTCTCTATCCATCATTCTTTCTCTCCTGTCTCCTTGCTGTGCGCTAGTGCTCTAGCTCTGTCTCTCGTTGCCCATCTCCTCCACATTGCTCTGTCACAGTCGCACCCCCTGCCCACCGGCCTGCTTCCACTGGCCTCGATTCCTTCAGTTTCAAACCGCCAGCTCTTAATTCTCTTCGTATTATTGTTCTGTCTCCACCGGACGGCTCTTCTGCCTTTCTCCGCGCTGCCCCTAAAAGTATCTTCCAGGCTTTCCTGTCTGCTCTGGCTTCGTCCCTAATTCTCTCCTCCCCCCTCCCCCCTCCCTCCTTTTCCCTTTTCGATCTCTCCGTCGTCAGCTTTATCTGGCTGAGTTTGGCCCATGTGGAAACATCGTCCCCCATCGCGATCCGATTCAAAGTCCGGGACCGTCGATTCAGGCGAACGTGGTTTCTTTGGCTGGTCGAAGAAGAAGTCTCCGCTCTGTAAGTCCCGTCCTAGCGCTCTCGCCACTGCTGCTTTGGTTCGCATATTACTTGCTTGGGGCCTTGGTCTATACTGGCCCCGTTATTACTATTCCTCCCTCGTCATTCTTTTCCTCTTCCTATTATTCCTGTGGCCCTGATTACTGTTACATCTGGTAAAGCTTCTGGCCCCTTCTTCCGGTCTGCCTTCTTTGACTCTGTTTTGTTTTGTCATTGCTCTTTGTTGCTCTCTCCATCCCACTGCCAAAGTCGCTTTCCTGTTCAACCCCAGCTTCGTCCGGATCCTGCTGTATACGCCACGGACTCTGGAGTCTTGTTCAACCCACCTTCGACCGGGGCCTGCATGCATGACAACCACACCGTCATCCCTCCCACTGCTCTCTCATTGGCGTCGTCGGCTTTTTTACTTTTCCTCTGCCCTCCCTCGTTGCTAACCTGCACCTCCGCCTAGCCGTTGCGCGTCCGGATTCCCCCGCTCGTTCGTCTTTACGGCCTTTTCGCTCTTTTTCCCGTTCAGATCGGCCGGACAGCAGTTTTTCCAGCCACCCTGCAGCTTCACGCTCTCGCGCTCCTTCGACAGTAACTGCTGGCTCCTATTACTCCGAAGCCCCCAGGTCCGCCTCGCAATTCAACTCTTACTCCGACAGTACAATCTCCAGGACAAACACACACCTGACCGTGGACTCCAAGGCTGGGACGTCAATGGCTGGTTTGATCGATGTTGACCGCAGCCGCTCGCGGCGGGAGCGCACATTTGTCGGCAGCGAATGTGCTGTCTGTGAAGAGCCGTTGGAACACACTCTGCGTGGCGAGCGCGTACTCCAATTTTCATGTGCCCATGTGGCCCACGAGGCTTGTTTCTACGAATACCTGCGCGAAATCGAGGGTCAATTCTGTCCGACATGCGACGCACCATTGGGGCTTGACTCAACGCGAGGAGGTAACGTGCTAGACATTGGTAAGCAAAACTACTCCACAATGTACCAAACTGTGATGGCTAACAGGGCTTGACTGCAGAGAAATTAAGTAATATTGTACGCTCTGTGAACAGCGATGCCGCTACTCAGCGGAGCGGGTTGACTACTCCCACGCCGTGGGATTCTGTCACTAGCCGACAAAACCCTCCGAGTGAAGTAGGAAGTCGGCCGTATAACCGCGACAGCCGGGATCCATACAACCGACGGGATAGCAAGGACACCGGAAGTCAGCGTGAACGAATTGAGCGTCTGACCTCGGGATCCCGCCAACAGCATTCTCGGAATGGCAGCGCTGCTGGGTCCTCGGGCGACTATCATGAGCGTCGCCACGACTATGACGTTCAAGCCATGGAGTCCGACTTGAGCCCTCGCACGGCCCCGACTATGAAGAACCCCATTCCGGCACCCACAGTTACCATCCGCAGCGAGTTCCCGACGCTCAACCGGTCTCGCCAGCAGCAGTCGCTCACGTGTTTGATCACGGTTGAGATGCCAGAGGGGAACTGGCGTCCAGATGCGGAGGATCTGCGAAGTGGATCGACGACGAATTCGCAACCCAAGGATGAACCATACCCATCTCGCTTCCCACCTATTCAAGAGCCGAAGCCTGCGTCTTTCGAACCTCAAGAGAACCTTGAGGAGATTGCGGAAGACCTCAGGTCAAAGGTGGACAACTGGCATGGTTTGGAATTTCAACGGTAAGCCACCCTTCACGTGCCATCTTCGTATTCAGCTGACCATCTAGATTTGGCAAACTTCGGTTGCATGGCCACATGCGGGTGGGCAAGGACCGTGAATCATGGCAGGAGTTGGAGTGCTACCTGTTCCAAGAAATGCTCATTTGCGTCAAGGAGAAGCGGATGCCGGACCACCAATACGATCCTCAATTGCCGAAACCTCGTCCTCGATGCACACTGAAGGGATCAATTCTCATCAAGAAGCACTTGAAAAGCATTGAAGACCTCCCTGGTATGTTGTTGACGGTCTTACCATGACAACGAAGACGAGCTAACCTTATTAGATGAACCTATCCTCACCTTACACCTATCTGTCAGCGAACTGCCCTGCTTCTATCTGCGCTTCCCCAATCGGAACCAATTGGACATGTGGCGCCGTGCGCTCTTGGACTTCAATGCAGTTGATTTCCTTCGGAGCCCCGAGATTGACTTTGATCGCCAATCCGGGGCCGAGGACGATGACTACCGGACTGGAAATATGAAGCGACAAGCATCGTTGAACTCCTCATATGGTGCGGCGCGGTCAAACATCACTGCCATCACCGAGTACACCAACATGGGCGTGGAGGCTTCGCCGATTCAGTCGATTCATATTCCCGTAGACATCGTGGTGGTAATTCCAGTGTCTTCGTCTATGCAAGGCCTGAAGATTACGCTGCTCCGCGACACTCTGAAGTTCCTTGTCCAAAACCTCGGGCCCCGCGACCGCATGGGCCTGGTGACCTTTGGATCTAGTGGAGGAGGGGTGCCCTTGGTTGGGATGACAACAAAGTCCTGGGCCGGATGGTCTAAAATCTTGAGTTCTATTCGGCCTGTTGGACAGAAGAGCTTGCGAGCGGATGTGGTTGAAGGTGCCAATGTAGCAATGGACCTTCTAATGCAGCGAAAGTCGTCGAACCCGGTCTCGAGTATCCTTTTGATCAGCGACTCGTCGACTTCCGACCCGGAAAGCGTGGATTTCGTCGTATCCAGAGCTGAAGCTGCCAAGTGAGTTGTCACTGATGCCCAACAAGGGGGAAACTGTGCTGACTAAGTATTATATAGGGTTGGGATTCATTCCTTCGGACTCGGATTAACACACAAGCCGGACACGATGATTGAGCTGTCGACAAGGACAAAGGGCTCATATCTTTATGTGAAGGACTGGATGATGCTGAGAGAATGTGTCGCTGGCTGTCTTGGTGCCATCCAGACAACCTCTCACCAAAATGTGAAATTGAAGCTGCGACTGCCAGAGGGCTCTCCAGCCAAGTTTGTCAAGATCAGCGGAGCATTGCACACAACCAAGCGAGCAACAGGACGGGATGCTGAGGCTGCTCTTGGAGACTTGCGCTTTGGCGACAAGCGGGATGTTCTTGTACAGTTGGTGATTCCACCAGATACAGCGACCCATGACTCTCCCCCGCAGGACCCTTGGGAAAGTTTGGTGTCTGGATTGGAAGCCCTAGGCGGCGTTTCGGATGGCGACGAGCAACGTGTTTTGAGCGTAGAGGAGGTCCCGCTGATTCAAGCAGACCTGACCTACGGCGACTTGCTCCGGGATGGGCATCTGACACACTCACCACGCCCATCGCTCCTGGCAATCACCATGCTCCCACCGAACCCTCGGTACAAGGGCACTGGAAGACCGAGCACACCTCCTATCCCTCCTCACCCGTCCATCGTTCAACGACGCATGGAGCTGCTCACTTCAGACATGCTGACTCGTGCTCTGACACTTGCTTCCCGGGCGCAGCACGACCGAGCCCAGCATTTGTTGAACGAAACCCGGAGTATCCTCAAAGGCCTAGGAAAAGGCAGCCTCCCTCCGCTGCCTCCACCTGCACAGAAGTCTTCCGGCGACCCAGAATCCCGCGGCGAAACACCCACCTCCGGCTCTCCCAAGTCGTCGAACTTCGACAGCCAGTCGTCGACTGCTTCTGACACTGCCACCATCACCCCCGTCGCAGCAGTGGACACACAGACCATGATGGCTCTCGATGGCGACCTCGAGTCTGCCTTGGAGTGGATCAACCACCCGGCCGTCTTTGGACGGGACTCTCGCAAGGCGGTGCTGCAAAGCATCGGTGTGATCTCGTCGCAGCGAGCATACACCTTCCGCTCGCCTTCTGAAGCACACTGGGCGCAGCGCATTACGGGCGTGCGACGACTGATCGAGCGCTCAAGAGAATGGCGCGAAACCGGTGATGACGCATTGACCGAAGAATAACTTAGACATGATTGATTACATTACGCGTTCGGCGTACTCATTCCGTTACTCTCGATCTTTTGGGTATTCCGTTTTCTTTTCTTTTCTTTTTCTTTTTGGTTTTGATCTGTTTTCGGCTGGCTAGGCACGCGATCAGTTCACTTCGTTTATGATACCACTTTGTTCACCATGGCTGTGCGGCACGATACCACGGTTTTATTTGATTTACCTATACTATACTATCACACCCTAATTTCCCTATTTTCTCCATATCTACTTACTTTTTACTGTCTCTGTTCGAAGCGCTGGATGGCCATCTGTCTATATCTACTATGTCTGTTGTATATGGACCCCCTTCTCTTTATATTTTCTTTTGGTTTGGGATTGTGGTCATGAATGATGTATGCTTGCGCATTCGCGGGTTCTTTACTTACGGGACCTGTGATAGTCATGATCGTATAAGAAATCTTTATTGCATTGCATTTTATTGGCACCATATCGCTTCCTTCAAGTCCGTAGTGTATTACTTTCTTCATACCGCTATTTCCCCAAGTATGTCTAGACCCATCTCGACTCGACTCGACCAATTTCGTGTTGTCGACCCAACTTAACCGTACCAACTAAATTAAGCCCAATGGCACTGCCACCTACTTGATTTCAATCGTGAAGATATCCTCCGCAATACCTGCCTCCATTCCCAATCGGCGAGTCTCACTTCGCGGCGGCACCAGCTTGATCATCCGCAGGCCTCAGCGCCAACTGCATTAAATCCAGTCTGTGCGAGACTGAGGTCAGGGGGGCCGGCGCTTCCAGCCATCTCGTATATTTTGGAGATTCCACTACCCCAAATGAATACAGTGGATGTTTATTATGGGACAGACAGACAGGAATTGGTGTTGGGGGCAATTATTATTGGCACGGTTGTTTACAGCTATTGAATTATGAAAGAGAATTTAAGATAGCCAGGCTCTGCCCTCCCTCCCTTCCTGGCTGATCTGCTCTGATCTGGGCTGGTCAAATAATGACAACACCTGCAGGCTCAGCGCTTCTAGGTCCGCACGTAGTAAGGAAGGCTAGCATTGCAGAGACCCAATTACCCTACTGGGTATAAACTAACTGGCTTACGGACCCGTTGCTCCTATTTGAGGATTAGACCCCGCATAGATGCCAACAGGACCTGGAGACGGCGCCTATCAAGAATCGCAGATGGATGTAACGTTTTTGACTTTTTTCTTGGATCTTGTCTGGGTTAAATCGGTGACTACGTACGTGCACCATGTAGCTATATAGAGAAGGGTTGGAGTACACTGTTGGGTAATAGGAATTCCCGATTCCTAGTTCCCAATTCCCGTAGTATACACTGACTGAGCAAGATGTCTCCCGCATTTCTGTATATTCCAGACAAGGCATGGCATCAAATGAGATGAGGGGTTGCATTCAGTCATTGGTCTGTCGTCACCCGGACCCTGATGATTCCAATCTGCTTTTGGTTGGTTCGTCACCTGTAGGGTCAGCGCTTCCAGGCATTCGCATCTACCCTGCGTCTCATTCACATGTATATTGGCCCTGGACCCCGCAGGGATCTAACTGGTATGACTCCACGGCGTCAATGAGAAGAAATGTTGGGGCCAATTATAATATCCTACATGACGTCTTGTAAAGAATGTCTTCCGGGTTGGATCGGGGGTTTACGCAGTCAGATGTGGATGATGGAGGGGGTGCCCATGGGCGATTATCATGGGATTGTTGGGCAAGTATTCCGTGACGTTCGTGTCTCGAATATAGGTATAACGAGAGGTCTAAGACACGGCATCGAACAGGGGAGTCTGGAACGGACATACTCAGCGAGGGTGGTATAGAAGGGGGTCAAGGGGGATAGCTTCATTCATTCATTGGTTTACTGAGATTGTAAACAGTACACTGAGCTTACAGTACGTCCGATACTGACAGTTCCAGTATAATCGAGGTGTAGTGTCGTGTTCTTTAATTCGCGCATCGGATCAGATGCAGAGACTGACATCCCGTTCTCTTCAGAGTAACTAGAACCTGGCTAATGAGGTTGCTGAAATCAGCATTCACGACCAGGACGAAAGACGAATATGGCATCTTGCATCTCTGGAGTTGTCTCCAGTGTGATCTGGATGAGGTCCAGAGGGATGCAGTGGCTATGCGTAGAGGTGATCTTGTTCTAGATCTTGACTTCTAGTGGGGTTCTGCAGTACGTACTCCATAGCGGCACGAAGAGCGTAGATAACCAGGAGTCCATGATATGGTCATAAGATGTAGGAAAGCTTCAACCAAAAAAAGAGTATCGGTGTAGAGTTGGTCGTGGTCTCGACTTTGATCTTCAGCGGGGTTCCCGTCTTACGGGCCACAGTTCTCCATAATACCCCGAACAGTGTTGGCTGTCGGGTATCGAGGGATGCAAGACACGGGACTGATATGAAGAAAGAGTCTCCAACCAGGTGAGCGAAGAAGACGGACGTAAGCTTGGTTTTGGTCTCGATCGTGATCTTCAGCGGGGTTCCCCCAGTCTGTTCTCCATAACGGCACAGACGCTCTTCAGTGAGATACCGAAGGATCCAAGACACGGCATTGAAGCGAAGAACATGTTGCCAACCAGAGAACGGGAAATGCCAACAGTCGGGTTCTACCGCCCGGGTTATTGGTCTCGATCTTGCTCTTTGGCGGGGTTATCGTTTCAAAGGTCACAGTTCTCCATAGCGGCACGGCAATTCTTAGAGACCTAGCATCTAGACACGACAACGAGGTGAAGAAACGGTCTCTAGCTAGAGAGGGGAAGACGTCACGCGCAGTATTAGTTGTGGTCTGAATCTCGATCTCGGTCTTCACACGAGTTTCCGTAGTACACCATAGCGCCTAAAACCGTCTTCGATATTGAAGGACCCACGACACGGAATTGACGCCAAGGTAGAGTCTCCAACGAGAAAATCAACGCAGATAGTACATTGGCGCACTAGAAATGAGGATCAAAATATGTAAGCTGCTTAAAAACATTGCCTGTATAGTATATATCCTGGTGGCAGCGAATCAAAAGGGCCGAACATGGGGCCAGCGCTTCCCAACCGCCCGCATTGATATTGTATACCTTCTAGTAGATTTTGAGAATGACGACAAAGGCAAGTCAGAAATAGGGGGTTGTGTTGATTCTCTGTCCAACCCTGCTTGTATTGGAACTGCCCGGTGAGAGCCTTGCCCAATCCCAGCCCAATATCCGCAGAGTATCCTAAACTCCACAGTGGCACGGCGACGAAGCGCTTTAGATCTCAACGTACAGATCAGGGATTATGCCCAATCAAAGCATCTCCACAGAAATAATAGCAAGCAGACTCCATTGTCTCGGATATCTCCAGCGGCTGGCCCCCGGAGAACGCGTCAGTTATCGTAGGCTTGGCTAAGCCCTTTTAACGATTTACTAATTCTGATATGCACGTAGCACTAGACGTCCTACGTAGGTAACTTTCCCTGCCGGCCCACTTTGGCGGTTAGGGCTGGAAAGGCAGTTGGTTAGTATGATTGGACAGGCTCTGGCAGCCGTTTGGGAGACTTCTTGCTTTTGGGCGGGCTAAATGATGTTCCTACCTAGACAATCTGAATGGCCAGGATTCCGAATAGTCTTGCCAACGTGGTTACGAGAATGCCGGAGATTGTTGTTGCAGTATGAAGAGTTTAGCCGACTGGGAATGATATCTGATTTAGAGGGCTCATGGACCGAAGATGCATGCTTAACCGGGGGTACGCCTTGGCTTAATTAGATCAAATAGGAGAGGTGTGGTGGTCAAGTGGGCCAGGAGAAAGGATGAAGGTTTTATCTAACAATAATTTAGGATGTTACTGTTATACGTGGGCCGTCAAACAGATCCTCGACTATGATGGTCCCTCAGATGGATGCCTGCGCTGACGGGACGCAACAATTCATAACTGGGGTGTGAAGATGGTTGATCAACTTCTGGTGGGTATTAAGGTACTCTTTGTAAGTCTTAATTTATCGAAAAAAAGCTCTTTTGAAGACGAGACAGGTAATTGACTGTGTGATCCATCCTGAGGAGGAAGCGAGGAGAGGGGCAGGCTAAGTATAGAACAACAGATGAGCTCTTGCTTTGCCAGCCGACGAGAGCATAGGGTAGCTGCTAGACGAGAAGCCAAAGCAAGATAGCGCGGGTAGATGAAATAAAGCTCTGTCTTTATTTAGAAATGAGCTAGGGGTGAGATCAGGGGAGAACTGGGATGACCAGGATAGAAGTGATACTTTATATGGGTTTAATAGTAGTAGGAACAGCGGGGTGTATGATACGATACGTTACGTATATCAATACAAACCATACCAACGCAGCCGGATTACAACAAGTCGGACGACAAGATGGTGAAGAAAGACAGCTAGCGAAGCTTGGGGCCGGGAGTAGAACGAACCGACCAAGAGCAAAGACACGGAAGCGCCGTGATGCTGCAAGGTGCAGGCTGATTTCCGTGCCTGATTCTATAATTAACTGAGGATGGGGAAGCTCAGTGGTTGATTTGACGAATCAGAGGGATAAGGATGGATATATACGGTATAGTGACTCCAAGAATAACTTCTCGGGGCTTGCTAAAAGAGCTTTTAGTTTGACAGGCGGCGCGAGGAGCTTGTTATAGGCGAGTTGGGTTGGGATAGAACGGGGGACTGGCCAATGGGGGGTAGGTTTTATGAGGAAGCTCTGTGGGATCGGAAGGGGAGACTTAAAAAAATTGATGATGGTGATGATTATGATGATAAGAATAGAAACTGGACGGAGATGAGCAGAGCTAAAATTAGAGAGGTGAAGAAGGAGAGATGAAGTATGCTTGTCAGCGCGTAGAGAAGGCTTCTGTAAGGGCAGTTAATGTTAGTGTTGGGAGCCGGTGACGTGCTTTGTGGAGGATGGACAGGGATTGGCTGTTTTAGCTCAATTGATTTGAGCGGTTTTTATGCGCGTGCAACTGACTGTAAATTTAGACTCTTGAGTGCTTACGCTTGAGCTTTCTGTGCCTTCAAAACTGGGAAATACCACGCAGAATGCGCAGTCTAGTTGTATAGTATAACAAACACTCTCATTAATTCCCGATACCCAAAGTAATAGCGAAGCAGACCTCATTGTCGAGCGCAAGAGGAGGAAAAGACGGTCAAGCTGGCGAGGTGAGGTTGAGGTCTAAAAATAACTCACTGATCTGCCGCTATTCTTAGAATCCCACGCGGTGCCAAGACTGCCTGTTTTTGCGCTCTATTGGACACACCCTGGCGACCTCGGCGGCTAGATGATGGTGTCTCGAGAGTCGCGATTGTGCAGCTGTCTATGATTGGCCAGGGAAGTCTGCTCTTGCGTCTGGTGCGTTCCGTATTTAGCACCTTTCCGGGGGATGATGAGGGGGTCAGGACATAGGGGCACACAGTGTGCTGAGCGACACCTGCATGGGGAACGAGAGCTCACAAAGGATAGGCAAGATTGACATCTCGGTCGAACATAGTGAAGCTGTTGAATTCTTCAACTTCGAAAGCAGCATAACGGCGCTTCTCGTGGAAGATGATTCGCCAGAGACTTTCACATAGACATGCCCCGACATCACCTTCAGAGATTCTGCATGTCAATGTCACTAGTCCAATGAACTGGGCAAAGATATCCGCCAGAAAGCAGTCTCTATGACAACCTCCGCATTCGCGCCGGGGTGGATATGGGAGGAGCGCAGCGCCGACCAGAATCAGGGTCCATGCCTCCGCAGAGCGCTTGGTCCGACAGTTTGAGAGCGGTAGCGCCCCCTTACCCTATGCCAGACAAACTCACTTCCAATGTTGTGATTGGAAGATTGAACATCCCAGATCGAGTTCTGCAAGCTATACCATTCCTGGACGCCTAGCTCTGCAGGAACATGTTTCGAATGCTGACCCTTGCCCTCTTCTCGAGAGAAGACAAGGGATATCCGTGGCCGACTGAGCCGCGCGTCTTTGTGCAGTTCGCGAGATCCAACAATTGGAGGAGATGGAACCTCAAGGGTATCCTGAATCTGTGGGTATATTGAGGGGTTGATTCAGATAGCGCGCGACAACGATATTGAGCGATGTTGAAGATGTCAACAGCGCCAAACTCTTGAGCTGATGGATATATAATGCTGCGAGTTTCTGTTCATAGTCATTGTCTGCACGTCTCTGTAGTTTTCCTGATTTTCAAGCCTTCGCCTCTTCTCTTCTTCTCCATAGACCCAAGGTTGTCAGCTGGTCTGGCCTTGTCTTAATCACGACGATCATCCGAATCTCGAGCCATCCAGCAAGGCTGTGCAGCGGTTTCCGAAGGCATCAGACAGCCAAGCAACGGACTGCTGCCTCTTAATTTCTAACGCCCTCGCAATCACACACTGGCTGTGTGTTAGTTGTAAGTGGGCCGCCCTGGTATTTGGGCGGGAAACAGCACTAACCCGTTTAGGGGTATTGATACCGTATTGATACCGTCTGATACTCCATACATTGTACGTTTACACCACCTTCTCCTTTGGACGATGCCTTGTGCTCCTCGTTCTATTTCCAGCTCTGACTGATATAGATCTCTTCGTCCCCTCATCTGCCGACAGTCAATCTCTTCATCCTCCTTGCCTTCCCACATCACCACTTTCCGCCACCAACTCTACGCCTTTTTCTCGCCAACTCACAACTTTACGTCTCAAAACTTCACCTTCATCTCTACGCCTGGCACATTACACTTGATACATTGATCATGGCTCCTACAAGGCCGCATCTGCCTCCATTGAGCACCCCAAAGAGTATGACTTTCCCGTCAGAACTCCGAGAGCGCACCTACACATGTCTCGACTCTGCCAAACCGGTCGATGCCAGCAAGAAGTCAGAAGACATCGAGATGGCCATCACTCCGCCATCAGCGTACACTGAGTTCCTCAATACTTTCAGTCCAATCTTTGCCAGCCCAACCAGCTCTCGTGCAAACTTCTCAAAGTACATGCTCGACAAGCCTCGCCCGTCACCAACCTCTGCGCCCCCGAGCGCTGTAAACTTCCCTTCCTATCGCTGTCACGGCCGCTCCCACTGCCACCGTCGCAGCAGCAGTAATGGAAGTGGCAACGGAGCCTCAATCAAGCATACATCCACTGTCCTGCCCACCCCCTCACCCCGCTGTCTGAAAAGCCCGAGCAAAAGCCCGGACCACATTCGCCGTCTGCGCCTCCCTCCTCTACAGGCGCAACAAGGGCCGGGCCATCTCTATACACCAGTGACACCCTCGCCTCTAAGTGCCGCCAGCGCACACCCCTACCACCATCGGCCTTCTCCAAGGCCCTCCCACCCGCATCCACACCCCTACGCTTACTCTCAGTCTCAGTCTCAGTCTCCGTCTGATTGGAGGTTTCGTCAGCTCGAGACCCCTGCTCCAGACGGACCGTTTAACCTGCGTCAGGTTGTTACGACAACGGTTACGTTCCGTGTTGCGCCGAGACTTGCGGCGCCGCCGGCGGGGAAGAGGAAGAGGGCTGGGTGCAGGAAGAATTTTTGACTTGCCTTTACCGCTCCTTGCCATGTTAACTCTCTTTGGAGATTATTGAATCCGCAGGAACACTTGCCGGGCTGGGTCAGGTACCCTCAAAGTCCATCGATGATTTGTTATTTTGCGTCCTGATGCATTTCCTATTTCCTTTTTTTTTTTCCCCCCAGCTCAGCTTTGTCACTAGAATTGGTTATGGCATGGTATGGCGGGTATGTTTGGATTGGACACGACATGCATGCATCGCGAGTACGGGGCCGGTTCTCGGAATCGGGAGTTGGGGAGTTTATTGCTTGCTTGCTTGCCTGCTTGCTTGGTACTGGGCTTTGCTATGTAACTAATCTATACAAAAACCTCTTCAATTTACTGGCGGTCATTCTTTCTAATTTCCCATGCATTCGTATAGTTGTTCTCGGTGCATGCTTGACGGTAACATACACTTACTCATTACTGCCCATCCCATGTCACCGTAAGCCACCTATTTACTTACCATCTAGTTAATTTAGATTACTTACTAGAGCTTAGCCACGTGGACTCCAACCCAAGTAACGGACCTTGGGAGTTGGGAAGTTGGATTATAAGGCGCGCCGAAGGATTCCAGGATCCAAGCAGCCAGCCAATCCCGTCCGCAATGCGGCCCAACGGCGCCAGTTGCGCGGCTGCGAAGAGTCGACGAGATTCCTTCCAGAATTCCAGGGCTGGGACGGATTTCTGGATAGCGATTGTTCCATTTCATTGGGCTGTTGTTGTTGTTGGTGTTGGTGGCGGTGGAGGTGGACCGCGGGTAAGGTGGTCGTGTCGTGCTTCACTTGTTGATGTCTCTTAATTTTAAGGAGGATTTTGGGCTTCACAGGACGCTTCGAGGAATGGGACTTGGCATTATTGGCAGGGTTTTATACTCCTAGGAGTAGTGCTATCGGAACGAGTACTATGTGCATGGGTATAGAAGTACTGTAGCACCCCGGGAGACGGTGCGATAGTTTTTCCGTTGTTGCTTTGAATCATCATTTTCAGCGATACCCACACAGAGAGGGACTTTACGAATACCATAGCTTTTAGCAATATGAGAATTACATTCAGAATTCAATTGCAACTCTTCTCTACTGTTTGAAATCCTCCGAAATTGAAGAGAAACACGATACGGAAGGTCTTCAGCAAGAAGAAGCGTCAGTACCCTGCAAGATGCATGTGAAGAACGTTAGTACGCTAGTAGTGCGAATCATAAGGAGCTGACGTCGCGAAAATTAAGAAGTACTAAGAGTTGGTTTCATGTTCCATTATGCAGCCAAACAATAACTTCTAAGAAAAAAAAATAAAAAAAGGTGTTGAATTGAATATAGGTTATATAGTCGGAATAAACTAAGTACATCCGATAGAGGAAAGAAGAGGAAAAAAGAAAAAAAAATATATATATTCATGAATAGAAATAAAAATATGAAGAAATAAAAAGGGCCCTCTGGGATTGGAAACCTGTTCGTCTGACCATCGACACCGACCAAGCAGCTGTAGTAATGTGAGTAAACGAGGGATGGAGAATATAAAATATATGATGTAACGAGGGTATCAGAGGCCGTAAAAGAAGATAAAGAATAAAAAGGGGGTGAAGAGAAGAGAAGAGAAGAGAAAAGAGGAAAAGAAAATAGATAATAAATAGAAGTAAAAAAGGAAAAATTAGAAAACACCAAACAGAAAGCCAAGCAACCGAAACGAGCAAAATACAAACGCCACCAATTGAAAAAGAAGAAGAAGCATATAACAAGAAACAAACAGCAAATAGCAAGAAGCAACACCAGGCAAAGCAAGGCTGTCGTAACATTCAATGGGCATCGTGATCTTTGCTGGTTCAATCTCACCATTACATCAGTAAGTATTCCCATTTATTCTCCTTCATGACATCTCGCCAACGAGGTAGCGGCTCAGGACCGGGCTCCGACACCTGAGCCTGGGCCTGGGTCTGCTCCATGCTGGATGCATACTCCGATGAGGTCGACGAGGCCGGTGAGGACGGTGTACTGTCAGCTACTCGCCAGATGGCCTTGAGCACGCGGTACATGCGACCAAAGCTGCCAAAGTTGCCTAGGTATCCAAGGGCAGTGACGCGCTCGGCCATGACCTTGCGGAAGAGAGATGAGGGGATGGAGTGCGCGCCGGCCATGAAGAGCGGCCAGACGAGGGCACGATCGAAGCCGTGTGTACCGGCGGGGATGTACCTTAGGGTGTCGACGACGGCGGAGACGAGCGTTGTGATGGAGCCGTCGTAGGGGTCGAATGTGGGGAGGAGGCTGAAGAGATAGATGCGTGCCCCGAGGCGGAAGAGCGTTGTTAGGATTTTTATCAGGGCGTCTGGGCGCACGATGCCCGTGTTTGTGAAGGGGATTTCGAGCGTCGCGTCAAAAGGCTCGGTCCAGTCGAGCTGTGCAACTAGAGCGTTGATATGTTGGCAGACGGAGAGATTGTCGAGCTGGTTTTCGCGCTTGAGTGATTCGAGGCACGCGATCTCCGAGATGAGGTACATGATGCGGTCGTCACAGCCCATCAGCGGTTGGAGGCCTGAGGAGACGCCGCGGAGGTGCTTTGTGCGATAAGTGTGGGCGAAATGAGGAGTTTCCCCAAGCATGGTGGCGCCTAGGATGTCGATCCAGGCAATGAGGGAGACGTTGAATCGGCTGGGTGCACTGTGGAGCATCTTGACGACGTTGGTAACGCCTCGGAAGTGAGCGTGCCAGGGGATGTCAGGCAGGTAGTCGTCTGAGGTGCCTACTGAGCAGTTGTAGAAGATTATGGCGAGGGTGGCGTCCATGAACCCTATCTTGTTGTTGTTAGCGTTCTTGAGAGCCTCAGTGAGCTGGCAGATTGCTTCATAGCGATGCTTCACAATGTCGTGGTCCATCTCGTCGTGCATTCCCATACTGGTTTTGAGATGGATTGCGGAAACGCTCAGACAGCAGTGCATGTACGAGCGGTTGGATTTGATAAGGCTGAAGATCTCACGGACGCGGCCTGGCCCAGTCTGGAGGGGTTCGGACATGGGGAACACCAGGGGAATAACATTGTCAATAAAGTGATTGAGTAGCGGCCTGTCGGTCTCGCTGATTGGAATCATCGACTCTAGACATGAAGACAAGGGTGCTGGTGCTTGTTGGTATCCGTAGGGGCTCAGTGGATTATACGGTTGCTGGAGCATCTGCTGTGTCTGTGATGGAAAGAGAGTACCTGCAGTCACTGGAGTTGGCAAGGGATTGAGCCATTCAGAGTTAGTCACCTCAGGAGTAGCCATCTGTGGCTGCATGGGGTTGACGGGAGTAACGGGGGTAACGGCCTGGACTGGGTGGGCTGGGCTGACGGGGTTGAACGCCGTTGAATAAGGATTTGGCACAGTAGGAACCGTAGTGATTGGGGCAGGGGCAGGTGCGGGCCACATGGTTTCACTCTGGGACCTGAATTCGAAATTAAATGGGGTGACTGGGGTGGCGCCAGTTGCAGTGACCGGGGTGGGCAGAGGCTGGGCGACATAGGGCTGCTCGGCATAAGGGTTCACGGAGGTACTTGGTGGCTCTCCGAGTAGGGCATCAGCTGGAGCCGGCACAGACTTGCCGGGGGATTTGCGGCACAGCTCTTTGATGCGTTCCATATAGTCTGTTCCACGTTAGCCGATCTGATGGCTATTAGCCCGGATGCTAAGTAGCTAACCCTTCAAAGAACCTTCCTTCTCCATGACCTTGGTCTGGCGGATTCGCTCCTTGACTCGGTCCCTCTGGCGATCACGTTGCTCCGGCGTTGCCCACCACTGCGGAGTCTTGTACTCACAGCGAAGGCCATGCTTAGAGCAAGACTGGCAGGTAGGTCTCTCCTCATCACACTTCTTCCGCCTTAGTCGACAGGTAAAGCAGCCTGCATGCAGTAGTCAGCAAATAAAGATTTGCCAAGCCGTACCGGACGTGTCAGGTTTAAGTTTGTTTGGCAACTATGCATGCAACCATGCACGGACAGTGGACACATACCTGAGCGAGATCGACGATGCTCCCTAACAGGGCTTCTCCTTTTCAGCTCGGGGCCCGAGGGGTCGGGCAAGATGAAGCGGTTCTCGCCCTTCTTTGCTGAAGACCGTCTCTGAGAGGCCTTGGTGGACGCCTTCGGCATTGTGTCTGACTGAGGCGGGTGGTGTGGTCAAACGACAATGAAGTATAAGTGTGTCCGGCCAATGACGACGAGCTACCTTGGTCAAGACAAGACAAGCGATGGTCAAGTAAGACGAAGGAGGATAGTGACCTGAACCTCTGATGTCGAGATGAAACAGAGGATGGGGTCATGAAGGATGTAGGGCCGTCAAGGTCTTTATGAAGTTTGCATCAATTTAGTTTCATCACGAATCCTCAAACAGGGCCCTGAATAAAGTGCTTCTATTTTTTGCATCCCAGGGGGTGCACGTTGTTTCAGATGTCAGAACAAGAGAACCTGGAGTGGAGAATTATGCAGATAGCAAATCATCAAGACCAGCGCGATCTAGATATTGAAACAGAGACCTAAATCGGGCATGTGTGATAGAGGAAAGCAGCCGCTTATTCCAAGCGCCTGGGGATGAATGGAGTTTGATGATCGCTCGATACCACCGCCATGCAGGCCACGGGTTTGGACACGCGCTACTGGCCAGTTAGAATTAAGAATAAGACCTGGGCAAAGGAACTCGTAGGACACTTGTGCGCCGTCATTGTTGATTTGATGTCCGGCGCTTAAATGATCGGCTCTGATTGGCTCCGCACCAGGAACTGTCACCGAGTTCTTTTGCGGCTTTGAACAGCTTCTGACCACCTCTTTTTTCTGGCTTTTTGGGTTCGATCCTTACCGTCCATGACGCTCAAAGTCTTCTCGAACAAGCAGATTCCTTTTAGCACCCTGTTTACAATGCGCTTTTCCCGCTGCTCTCTACTCAAGAAATGGCAGAACTACAATGTGATGAAAATGCCCATCGAATCGTGAAGCCAAGACGCTTAATCTGTAAGGTGGCCAATGGCGCTACAGAATGGAAGCAGTGGATCTCGGCCCGCTCCCATAGTGGAGCAAATCTTAACCGCCGAGCTGTCGATTGGCCTGTTCCTCATCCATGTACCCTTAATTAGCAACATTTAACCGCCTTTGCTGCAGCTTAACAGCATTATAGCACCTGATTACCTGCAGAGTCCAGCACACTAGCGTGGTTAAATTTAGCTAAATCACCCCTCCTTGACCGAATGTCCTATTAATAACTTGCAAACTGGTATCATAATTAGCAACATTTAACCGCCTGGCTTGAGCTAAATTGCCCAACTGCCAATAGCACTCTGAGAAATCCCAACAAAACCAAGCCAAATGCCAGCAAAATCAACTTTAATGCACACTTTTTACTTGGCCTCTGGTCTGTTCACTCTAGCTTTTCGCAAGGATAATTTACACTGAACATTGCGCGTCAATGTCACTTACAGGGTGATTCTTCCCCGCTACCCTTTCCCTTCCCCAGAATCTGGCGCAGCGCCGCTGATTGCTGGCTCGCTAATGGGGGAAACTAGGTTTCCCATTTGCTCTTTTTTTTGTTTCTAAATTAAGTCCGCTTTCGCTTGCTAGCTAGCTATCGAATTCTGTGTAGTTTGCCTTCTTTTAATAGATTATCCCAAATACTTGGTAAACATGCCATGCAACTACTGAATGCTGATGCCCCGGACCTGCATCGATGGCGACAAAAATAGAAACCACGCAATTTAAGCTTGAATAACATCGTGGGTTCGATCTGGAGATATGCAGACGGAAATAGAAGCACCTCCCTCCTATGGCCCTACCGCTACTCCGGTTCCCTCGAACCTGAAACTTGACACCTGAAGCCGGGATTAACATCTCCAGACTCCAGACTCCAGAATCCAGACTATTGCGGCCTGTGGGCCATTAGGCATGGGAGCATTGACCATTGTAGATTGAAGAGCCTCCATCGAGGTTCTAGATGTGGTACTCCTCTGGCCAGTAGCCCTAAGCTGGCCACTGAGGACCACTGCTGAATGTCGAACGCAAGTACTACAAAATCAATGGGAGTGCAGTAGATAGTGACTCGAAATCTGCAATTACATATATGTCCTGTAGTTTGGGCATACTATAAAATCTCGCCATGTTCTATATTCAAGGTTCCTCGTTGTGCAAATCGATGCCCAAGCCCAGAGCATAACCGTGCTCTGACATTCCCAAGTTTGGCACATGACGATCACCATACTGCTGCTGTAAGACTCTAAAATACCCCATTAGTTACTGCCCTAATTACAATTTACGAGGTGAGATAATTCAGACAGAGACAAGTCTCGTCTCTCATTTCACGACTGAGACTCAGCGTGATGTAATGAGAGGTTTTAAATATGAAGGATGCACTTTGATTACCGCAGAGCCTGTGACTGTGACAGTTGGATCAAAGGATGTGACTATCCGAATTTTGCGGTGGCTTCGGGCCAAATGAGACCCGATCCATACAGATACAAACTTTGAGTTCTGGGTCTCGTCACCATCACACCGACCGTTCCGTTTGCCCCACTCTAAAGCATTCGACTCCCGAATGTATCAAGATTTGATATTTTTGACTGTTGATCGCTAATATTCTCTCTCGGACGGAGGATGCCATGTGCCATCCCTCAATACCCCCTGAGGGGTTTTCAATTCGAGGTACCCGGGGTTGGGCACGAACACGGATGGCTGTGTAACAGACTCGGGTATATTCCCAATCCCACCATGGCGACATGAGGGGAAGCCCTGTACCAACCGCAGTCTACTTTGATTACTGAGCGGGGAAGCAATGTGAATTCTGCGGTGCATCTGCGTTGCGCACCAAAGCTACTGCGGGATCGAGGCGACTAGCCCCCTTGGTAGTAACACGTCGTAAACAAGGCAAACTAACTCTGAGCCGGGTTTAGGGCTGGTCCGAGCAATTGGCATTGGTTCATCGAAAATAGAACCGAGCAAAGAGTAGCTCGGATAGTTGAATTCGGCGTTAAACCTGGAGGTTGGCGCGAACTGATATCAATGGTGCGATATGGCTCGGATTGACATTGGGCGATAGACATGAGGTCATCATGTTCGAGGAGAAAGGAGTATCGCAAGAACAAATGGAATTCGCGGGAATAGGCGCCGTTGGGTGGTTGCTGGGGATATACCGCTTCAAGTACTCCGCCAGCGACGGCCAGCCTCGCTCAAGGGCCAACGCCGATGATTCGACCCAACAAAATCCGGTTGGAGAGAAGTGCCGCTCCAAATATAGAGATTGCACAAATCGCGAACGATTCCTTGCCGCTGGGGGAAGGGATTGCCTGGCAAAAGATGGGCGGCCAGCCACTGAGTGCAGGCGATTGGACGAGGAGGGGCGAGAGCAGGGAAGTCGAGGACAGCAAGGCGCGTGCAGACTCGATGTGATTGCTCAGAGATCGGTGAGGAGCAAGCTTGCCCTGGGGGAGGATGGAAAACGAGAGGTGAAGGATCGAGGAATTTGCGGCCGCACATGAGCTGCAGCGCTAACCGTCAGCAGCCAGTCACGGGCTCCCGACAGCGAATCCCACGATGCAATCCCGCAGCCCGGCGCGTACAGACAACACACCAGCCTCTCACAGCCTCCCATCACCTCGCCGGCCCCTCGCTGCGGCTTGGCTCCTCATGGCGACTGGCTTTCATTGGTTGTTATTTCTGCGGGATTGAGCCACGAACCTCGAGCTACTGCAAGGTGATCACTACATCACCGTCCTCTCATGAGCAACGCCCGCAAAACTGGCCATTCGGCTATGCTGCACCGATGTCCGTTGTGAAAACGAAAGCGCTATGTTTCACCATCTCTGCGAGTCACGGCCCTCGCCATGGCCGGAAACAACCTGTCAGAACGATTGTCGCTGGGGCTACGTTTTAACGCACCCCCTCCCCTGCCACTGTCGCTCTGGCCTTAGGCGCCGGCTCATCTGCTCGCCCCGTTCTTATACTCGCCCTCTCCTCGTTTCACAGTTCTCCTCTTTTCTCTTTTACCTCCCCTTCTCCAGACAAGCTCCTCTCGCTTGACGATGCAGTTTGACCCTCACTCGAACTGCTATTGGTATCATTGAGTGATATCCTTCAGTTATCGCACTGAATCACCCTGACTGGCTCAGACTTCTATTCACACCTCGACATAATGGTAAGTCATTACAAGCAAGTGAGCATTCGAGTTTTCGAAACCAGGCCTAATGTCATGGAACCCAGGCCACATCACTTCGTGCTCGGCGGAGGGCAGCGCCCGCACAAGTCAATACCAAGACGGCTGGATACTTCAACCCTGACTGGGAGGTCGTAAAAACACGCTTATCCAACGTAACCGACTTTGCCGATACCGACTTTGAATACAGCGATGAAGAAGATGAATCCCCGCGTGTTAGCATGGGTTCAGTAAGTATTCTTGTATGTCGAACTCAGAAGAACAACACTGACTTGAAACCGCTCTAGTTTGGCCATGACAGCATCTCTTCGATTTCAACACCAGACATTGCCACGCCAGATAACGCACCAAGGCAGCCTTTCAACTTTCAGCTTGACAAAATGACAAAGGGACCCTCTGGTCCTCATCTGTTCCGCTCGTCGGTTGGCTCGATGGGCTCAGGTCCTCCCACGGCAGAAATCGACCTCTATTTCGAAAGGTCGCCCGTCCAAGCACGGTTCTCCCGGCCCGAGTCCCAGTCCGAGTCCCAACCCCGGTTCGGTCAGCCTCAGTCTGAGCCCACCGACTCCGAGCCCACTCCGAACAAGTACATGTTTTCTCCCTGCACACCCAAAGCTTATAACACGGTACACCCCGACGTCTCGCAAGTCGCAGAGCAGGAGATTCGTGACTGGAATCCCAGCCAGGTGGCTCACTGGCTGCACATCGGTGGATACGATGAGAGTGTGATAGACACCTTCCTGATCAACGATATCACTGGTACAGTGCTACTTAGCCTCCAGGGTAGCGATCTGAAGGAGCTGGGAATCAAGTCGTTCGGCAGGCGCCACCAGCTTATGGGCTCAATTGACCATTTACGCCATACCATGCGGAAGGGGTCCCCACGGGTTCAATCTAGTCTCGGCTCTTCTCGATCCGGATCCCCAAGGACGCGGAGGTCCTATGTTATGACTGTCTCACCGACTGGAGAGGTCTTGAATGGCCCAGAGAGTCTCCCAACTCAGAATCAAAATCCAGTCAAGGACAGGCAGGTCTCCATCGTGGGTATTGAGCAAGTTCTCCCGAAACCCCACAGCTGCTCCAAGGGAGTGAACTGCCCCAAGTACCGTCGGCGGCAACGTCAGATCGAAAAGCTCGCTGCTGAATTTCCCAACACTGTTTTCTCTCCTGCAGGTGATGCCTTGGTTGCAGGCAACCCTGGCAACCCTGAAACTGCACAGAACCTGCTGCGGCCTACTTCAGATGCTCAGCCATCTGTTGCTGCTTCTTCGGATGTCTTCGGTGCCATGCAGACTCCTCGTCTCTGTGCTGAAGCTCTGAATGAAGTATCCCGGGTGGATCCCCAGGAAAGCATTCGGCACTTCCTTTCTTACCAGGGTGTCGACCCGCCTTCTGGCTCTGACAGCGATGATAGTTCTCCTCACTCGGAGCCCCTTTACTCCCCGCCACCCAAGACTCCAAAGACGGCCCCTGCGGTTGTCTCACGGGGCAAGACCAGGTCTCAAAACCTTCGCAGTCTCCCGAAGCTCACGATCCCTGCCGAAGATGAGGACTCGGATGAGTTGACCACTGCAACTGGCCAGCCCGATACCGCTATGTACGCTTCCCCTACCGCTACCCAGCAGTATGGACCATTCAGCAATGCCCAGTACGTACCCTCGATTGATCGCTATCGCCAAGGCACTCCCTTCACCGAAGCTGATGTGCCCGTGACTGCGATCCCCGATGGACCCATTGCTCGGGACACCTCTCAATCCGTCCCGCCAAACATGCAGTATGGAAACATTATGCTACAGCGCCAGCAGCAACAGGAGCCATACATGCGTTCCGCTTCCACTCGGCCCCGGGCTAACAGCAACGCCGCGTCCTTGCCCCGGGTTCACGAGGATAAGCCGCTCACACCGATCGACAACCCCTCTGACATGCCGAAGACCTCCCGCAGCATCCCGCTTCACGGCTACAACTCTTCCCTTTCATCCGACCCTGAGGTGACCAAGGCTGGCTGGATGAAGAAGCGCAAGCCCGCTCGCTTCCTCCGCCATGACTGGCAAGATGCTCACTTCACCCTCCGTGGAACCAACCTTGCCATGCACAAGGATGAACTTGCTGCCCTTCGGCACTCGCGAGCCTTGGACCTCATCAATGTCGATGACTACACTGTCGCCTGCTCGACCAACGGCACTAACTCTAAGCTCACTGCTGCTTTTAAGAAGTCCGTCCTCCGGTCCGGTACAAACGCAAGCCAGGACGACGCCGCCTTCGCGTTTTCTCTTGTCCCCGCCTCAAAGGAAAACGAGAAAAAGGTACTCTTCAGTAAGAATGATATCAAGAGCCACCACTTTGCCGTCAAGTCCCGCGATGAGCGCATCGACTGGATGCGAGAGCTCATGCTCGCAAAAGCCCTCAAGAAGGGCAAGGAAGGTGGCGCCGAGATGCAAGTCAACGGAAACTTCATCTAAGCACAACATCTCCAAAAAAAAGATTAAAAATGAAAAAAACAAAAGAAAAAGGAAAGAAACAAAGCACCCCCGCAACACACTAATTGCCTTGTACTCTATTCTCAAGACCCGACTCCCACCTCACGTCAGTATATGGCTTTTGTTGCCCTCAGATGCATTCACACTGGGTCTGGTTCTGGTTTTCGAACGTACTATTCGCATACATACCCCTCATTATCATTTCCTTTTGTTTGTGTCTAATACATACACATAAGTGACGACTTAACGACCTCAAAGACTTCGTTGTCCCAGGACACACCAGTCGTCGCTGGCCGACGCAGAAGATTCAGATACCCGAGTTACTCTTCCATTTTATCCACAGTTTTCTGCGTTCCCGTTTTTGGTCTTTGCTTATTCCCCTCAGGCTGCGTTGCTTTTTGCTTGTCGATTGTTTTGCTGCTGCGTCTCAGATTGCCGTTTGATCTTGTCCTGTCCTGCCCTGCCTTGTCTTGTCTGGGTTTATTAGTTATGCATAGCCCGAACGATCATATGCTTAGTTAGTCGGATCAGTCTGGCCTGGTTTGGTAGAGATTGCGATTGGGACCGTGAGGGAGGAAGGAACTATAGTATCATATAGATAAATAGTATTGCGGCACTAGTGTCGTCGCTGAGGTGCTTCCTTTCCTTTTCCCAGCCGAAGCCGTGATTGAAGTAGATACACTCAACATCGAAGTTGTTCTGTGGCCACTTGGCGCAGAGTACGTGTTTCTATAAATATGCGTTGTATTGACTGCTAACTAACTGCCGGCGTTACGAGTTACAAACTTATGACTAGATTGACCAAGACTAAGGAATGGAGTAAACAGTGCTAGGATAATACCTGATCATTTGATATTGGTTAGGCTAAATCAGCAAAACCGAGATGGATCTAAGATTTCGCATAAATAAATCATCAAAAACGTCGAGCTCGGGTCATCTCTGTTTGATAAGTAGCAGCACGTATCCCATTACCCCATCATCCTTACAACAATGTAAACCCATCCATCCCCATAAGCCGCGCACCTCACCACTTCCTCCACAGGCGCAGACATGGGTACCGCAGCACCATGCAGCACAGGCTTCGCCAGGACAGGGGTCCTGCGACTCGGAAATAAATGGGGCAAGATAGAGTGGAGTGCTGTGCCGATAGTTTGCGTTTGGGTTTGCGGTGTCCCCGCAGATACTGAGCCCGAGACCCGCGATGAGGAGAGGAGGGTTGACTGGCTCATTTGTTGCTGGGACTGCGTGGCGGATAATGTTGGCGGGATGGGCGATTGGACGACTTTAAGGAAAGGGGAGTTTGAATCGCAGTCTGGTTTTGGTGGAAGGGGGAGGAAGAGGCGGACGGGGAGATTGCGGAGGGGTTGGTGGGAATTCAGTGGGAAGAGGATGTTCATTATTCGTTGGAAGGAAGGGAGGTCGACTTTGCCAGGTTAGCGTTGGCTATGTACATGGGAGCCTACGGTGTGGTAGCTTTTTGCGGATTGGGATGAAGGGGGTTTACCATCCTGAACAGCCTTCCACAGCCCCGAAGAATCGTCCTTCGAGAGAGTCATGATTCCCTTCGCGGTACCGTTGCGCACAAAATCAGCCTCCTTGACACTGTTGATGAAGGCATCGTTCATGACCATGCCTTGTGCGTCAAGGCGAACGAGCTCCTCGTCAGGCCAGTCGCTAAAATGCACAACAAGTCGCCAGGGAAGGGGACCAGTTTCTGAGGTGAGCGAGTGCTCATCCTCGCTCGATTTGGTCGCTGGATCCGCCCCCGCGTAAAGGTCATAGAGGAGACCGACGGGGTAGTGCCATTTCAGCGGGACGCCTTCGAAGGAGAACCAACCGTCATGGGGAGCTGAGGCGGCGGGGTCAATGAGTGAGGAGAAGAAGAAAGCCTTGAGTCTGGGGAGGAGAGATGGCAGATATGAGATTCGCGATAAGGAAATCTGGAGTCTTGATTAGCGTAGCTCATAGCGACACCGGGGAGTTGGGGGGTTCCCGTACGAGATATGGATCAGTCTGGTCGTAGATGCGGCTTTCAGATGGAGCGAGGGTAATATGTAGAGGGAGTTGGCCTGCCCAGATAGACTTTTGGATTGTGCTTAATGTAACTTGATCCATGGCCATGCTTGTGCCTGTCAGAGTGTTAGTGCATTGGTCCTTGCGGAGTCGGAAGGCAACAAACATTACCGAGACGATCTCCCCACGGAACTATGGCATAGTCCGCAGTTGCAGGTCCTCCTACAAGATCAGAAATAGGAGAAGGCCGTTGTGTAAAACTACTCGATCGAGAAGATGATGAACGACGATAGAATGTTGTAGCGAAGATGAAAGAAGTAATGTTGAGACTCCTCAACTAGGCAACTTTCCCGATAATGGCCTGCACGTGATACGCCCAGTATACCGTTGCTGTTCTCGATGTCTTCGTCGCTCATTATATGATTTA
Source organism: Aspergillus sydowii CBS 593.65 (assembly GCF_001890705.1). Classification (NCBI taxonomy): domain Eukaryota; kingdom Fungi; phylum Ascomycota; class Eurotiomycetes; order Eurotiales; family Aspergillaceae; genus Aspergillus; species Aspergillus sydowii. Next base: position 269,306 of record NW_024467867.1, read on the forward strand.
ACCAATCTATATAATATGATATTCAGTTATTCGTAAGACTTATAAGTCCACAGCCGCTCAATTTCCTGAATGCAATCTGCTAGGGCCTTAAGGGCCGGAAATATATATTTACTAGCCCTTGATATTAAAAGCGACATCTCACCGATTATGAAATAAATTTAGTAGTTACTACATGATTAATAAAATGTAGAACGCAAACTCTTTTCTTCTGTGAAATACACCACTTATCATCACCATATCCCCTTGCAGTCTACCTGTAGGAGCAACGAGAACCCCTCATTGAATTCGTGGCCATCGCTGAGGACGCAGAACGGACCGATTTTCATGACAGCAAAGTGCTAATGTAAGGTTTCTACTTTGGTAGCCATTCATGTAGGCGGGTGGTTGCCTTCAGCTTTGCGTCGGGACGCTGCTCGTACCCAAACCTTCGCATATTGAATCCCCACGAACCAGGAAAGGCTGGATGAACTCTGACCACGCGAGATAGGCTCAGCGGTAAACTTCATGTACGCACGGCTGCAGTTAGCGGACAACGCTGTACGCCATTTGCGCACCGTGGCGCTCCTCTGGGATTTTGACCTCAACCACGTCATCGTATTTCCGACGAGGAAGGCAACGGGCGTCCATTGCCTAAAGGTACATGGCCGCGGCCCGGGGTTTGCACTCAATGCATACGTACCATAGCCCGGAGTGCTCAAATCTTTGCCTTATATTCGCAATGGTACAGAAACGAGGATTGCGGCTCACTATTCTGACGTGAAATGGCCGTACGATTCAACAACGTACTCTGACCGCTACTCTGTTGAGCTTATGGGACCAGATGATCAACACCAGAATGTGCAGTTTCTGTTTGCCGGTTCTGACTTCCATAGGTTTTACAGTATGACTGCCACATGGAATAGAGAAAAAACTGTGACCTTGGCGGAGGCCTGCCAACGCCGGTGTAGTTGCTGCAAGCTGCCGAGCAGAAATGGGACGGCTGCCAGCCTGCAAGGGATAGAGCCCATCCGAGCGGCAACGGTGTGGCTACTGTCTTCGGCATGAGTTATGGCTCTTTTAATCCTTCTGTATCTGGGTTAGCTTGAAACATTGCATTCCTGCTCAGTCGCGTTGAAGCGCCCTTAAACCTTAGTCGAAGCAAGGGATACACGTGGAAGTGTTCCAACATCGGCTGCGGAGTGAGCTCCTTGCGAAGCTGGTTACCAAAAGCACGCAGAGAGCAGACGTGGTTCACAGTAATGGCGTTAGCCTCTAATGCCTGGGCGAATCTCGGCCGAATGCACTAAATGGCTTAATACGATATGTACGCTGGGGTGCCGTGGCCGCTTGGGCCCCATCACCAGGCTCGACCGCAGCTACTGTGGATCAAACTGAGAAATCATCTGAGATTGGCCCTTGCATATTGAGGGAGCAGTGCAAGGCTCATGTTCGTCGGGAATATGGGAAGTTGAGAAAGGTGTTGATTAGCCAATCCGGCAGGTATACTGCTGGGCCATCGTGGGTGATGCATCGAGCAACACAAAAGAAGTATGAGCTTGAGCACAGACCATGGAATAGCTATTTGGTGACATCAATTGCATGGGTTGCCAAAAGGTAAAGGGTTCGTCCGTGCTTAGGAGGAAAGAAATCGACTAACAAGCTGACTGTAATGGTGAGAATAATATAACGGCCGGCCAGGAGCCCATTCCGTGATTCCCGAAATAGAACCAAACCTCGGCATAACGGAAAGACGGCGCATGGGGGCATTTTGAACCGGCGACACCCCGTCTGAAAGTACAGAAAGGATTGGTTTGGCTCACCTTCTAGGCTTGGGGCATCGGGCTTCAGCCAAGACGGAATATACCGTATGTCGTTAAGAGACCCCAGTTCAAGTTTGCTTTCGGAGCCTCCGCTCTTTTCGGATTCTCAATATCGAATTTGGAAAATGGCGTGCGGGGAATGCTACCCAATTGAGAAGCCCTGCCTCTTATATAGGAGAGTCCTTTGCGGGCTAGAATGTGCAGGCCCATGCTGCAGATACTCGTACGGTCGTACCCGAGCAATTAAGTCTTAATGCAATTAGCTGTGGGCATCACGTCAAGCTTCATCTTGGCACGAAGGATGGAATCCATAACCCAGGTGTTTCAACACCCAGGGCTTCGGCTACGCAGGCGATAAAACTCAAGGGAGGATTAGCGAGGTGCAGCCGGTCGTCGATACCTTCCGCTCCTGTCACGAACACCATGACCGTGCAAAGACAGAAGTCCGTTGAGGCTTAGTACTGGTAGGTACGGGAGCTGTTCAAATCCCGCAACGAGCAGCGGACTTCCCTCTTCATCTCTTTCCGAATGACGACGCTGCTGCATTTCAATGCTTGGCATTAGCAGCGTATTCTTTGAGCTGCAAGGCAGTGCACCGCACAGGGCCACGAAGCCACACGAACGGCATTCTTGGCAACGGGGATAGCCAGCCAAGACCAATACGGCTGATGTTCGGACTGGCAGTGTCGAAGTACTGAAGGCTGGTCGCGTGGTTACTGGTGCGAAACCTGAGGCATAGGTTCGTTTCAGGGTGAGGGCCTGCTCATCAGCGACAATGTATGCTTGCAGAAACATGTAGGCGAGATAATGTCGACGGAGTGAAGGTTGGCTTTTTGCCCAGTGCCAGCCTGCAGCCCAACTTCTGAACTGAAACAACACCAGCATGTGCAATTTCCGGGGGCATAGCGAGGACGATTCCAGAGTAAGACAGTGATCGCCAAGAACTTGATTTTTTGGATCAATCCGATGTGGCTGGACGGTATCACGGCGGAGTCCAATTGAGGAGGAAACGACTCAGATGAATACACAAAAGTTCCGTGGACTGATATTTTCGGGTTATGAAAATAAATAGCCAAAAGTTAATATTTGGCCCACCCCTTTTCTCGCAGAACTAAAGCTGTTCGCGCCGCCGCTCCTAACCCAAGAGACGAATCAGAATTCATGTCAAATCCCGACTCTCTGGACCTGGTACAAACGGCGAGAAGCTTGATGAGCCGCGCCGGGGCATCGATTGTTGGTGAGGAGACGGCATCGCGTCGAGCCAGGTGGGGACAATTGTAATATCCCACGGTTTGGGGCGCAGCTGGACGGAATTTCGGGAGAGCAATGCCGCCCAATCGAGCAAGCATATTGCTTTTGAATAAGAGGTGCGCTTCATTCATCGTTTCCCTTGCTTTGCCAACCAAGCGGAGCTCACGTCAGAAACCTTAGTTGGCTGCAAACGCAGGGGTTCTCGTCGTCGTACTTAGCGCCTAGTTTAAGCAATAGTTATGACGATCATCCAGACACATCCCCTGGTCAGCTGAAGACGAGACCCAGCCGGGCAGCAACAACCGGTGGGCAATCCGAGACGCTATTCCCGTGAGAGCGACGTGAATAGATTGGAATTGGCCTTGTAGCCGTCGGGCTAGGGCACCGTGGGGAGTGGGAAACGTAATCTTAATAAAAACTTATCATTGATAGGTAGGGATATCGTAGGGAGCGGAGGGGAAGAAAAAAGCAAAAACACCGAGCTAGAACACCAATTTCGACATCGAGGCGTGAAACTTTTTATGCGTATTTGGGTGCTATTCATGACCAAAGGTGCAGCTGCAAAAATGTGCAGTCGAACTAGAAATCGCACCTTGCCATGTCAGATCTGAAGGTCCTGACAAACCTGCACGCTGTGCTACACGGATGTAATATTGCCTTTTCTTGGGTTCGTGCAGAGACACATGTGTAGTAAACTTAAAATTTCGAGATCTGAAGCGTGTGCCGGCAGTAGGTCCACAAGAGTGTGGGAGCCTGGGAGGGCTGATGACTCCATGAGCAATCGTCATCAAGAATTTTCATAGTTATATGGGATCGCCCACGTTCGTCCACATGCGGCTGATCTTTGGAACGGTTGTCTTTGAGATCCCTACTATCTTTGGCAAGCCGTTCTGGCACAGCCGCACAGCCCAATTAGCCAGACAAGCCTCGTTACGAATGACATTGCAATCAGTGGGTCGTGTGAGAGGTGCGGCCACGTCTTTGGCTTTTGAAGATGTCGAAGATTTGGTATCTGGGGTTTCAGCCACTGACCCTGCCAAGAGGAGTAGACATCAAATACCTAGGTCCCCACAGCGCTTGTTGACTAGACCAGTAATAGTAAAGTTATCTCGATGCACCTTCCTAGTCTGCGGCGAATGCCGATGGACGTTTGGCCTCATTGGCCCTAGTTCATTTACCGAGAGACTGGATCTGGTGGCTTTCGGCTCATGTGTCCGACGGACGCGATGCCCATGGCTTAGTTATGGACCCCTCCAGAGCGTTTGTCTGGGCGCAGTAGTGGTTCTCCGCGGAGGAACCGTCTACTTGGAGTGTCCTGCCTCGAGGTTAGCCCCCAAACATGGTAGATCATGACATTGTTGAGAACAAGGACGCACTGTACCAAACCATATACTCCTACAAGGCGGGATTGACACCATATTGTCGAGCACCATGGTTGCCAGTTGCCGAAGATTAGAGTGCGAGGACCGCACTCTAATGCGCGTAACCCTAATCAGAGCCGTCTCGTCGAATGACCTTAAGGAGAGGACATTAAAACGAAAAACCAAACTTTGGCTTTTGAAGAACATTTGACAAACCACCTACCCAGAAGCGCAGTATAGTTGAAGATCCCCATCTTGTTGGGCCACCGCAGCGTCATCCATATACTGATTTGCTCTATTTTTGTCTGGCCGTTTTTGCCGAATTGCGGTTTCATTTTAATCCCGCTTTCTGTTCGTCATTGGACCCTTCCATTTCTGTGCACAGGAAGTCAAGTTGTGTGCGCTGCCTAGATGTTATTCGGGTCCACCCATCCATGGTACTTGCGGCGCTTTCTATATTCGATCATTAGTTCTGGAGAACGGGATGAATAACTGGTATACTTGGGGTATATAAGCCCGCGAATTCCTCGAAAATTATTAGTTACTCACCTGCAAGCGCAAAGAACGACCTTGGAGACGAGCAAGCTCATTTCTATCTTACACCCTTCTACATAACTTGCGCTCCGACTACCCGATCATCGAGATTGGACGAGCATCATCACATCCAAAACTGCACGATAACCCCAAAGAACCAGAAGCATTGGACAGACACCATGTCGTCGAACGGAGAACAAACATCGCAGTAGGTCTTCAGAGTCTCTACAACAGGGGAAAACTTGCTAATGATACCATCTCAGGGCAACCAATGGAACTGATAACAGTCTCACGGAGGACAATGTGAACAATGTGCCCCAGGAAGCCAATAGCAGCATCGACAGATTCGCTCAATCGACTCAGTCAGAAGACCCTTATTTCGCTCATGCTGGGATGGGGGACCGTTCAGAGCACAATCGCGAGCTGGCTCGCCAACTGGAAGAAGCAAACAAGATTTTGAACAAATAGGAAGGGAACACCAATTCGATATTGCAAATTTCAAGGGTAGCACCGGCACAGACTACCAGAAAGGTTGTGGATAGACTGGCGAACTTTCTATATACAAGGTCTATTGTAAGAAGCATTGACATTAGCGATTAGGGGGTCTGGAAACTCTCGCCAGTGGAGGTCTAAGAATGGGGCGTCCAAGGTTCCAAAGATTGAAGAAGAGGGACAGCTGTTGATGTATAATCGCGGGGCTCAGCGAATCAAATCAGAGTGTCGAAGATGATCTGTGCGACTTCGTCGTATTTGGTGCTTGGAAACTCGTGGCCGGCAGGGAAGAATTTGAATACCACATCATTTCCAAGGGTTGCATTGACATCTTCTGTTAGTTCGTTCTGGAGGATAATAGGATCATTCTCGCCGCACATGATCACAACTTTGTCACCAGGGAGACCATTTGATTTCTGCTCGTCCACGGGGAGCTCTTTTTGTTGGGATAGATACTTTCCAAGGCGCTCCCATGTTTCCCGTTGCCGCTGGTACAAGATGGGCCCATTTCGCATGCTAGATACGAATGAATGTACAAAACCATTGTGATTATTCACCTGCCAGTAGACAGTATCCGGAACGGACACCCTGGGGTATGACCGCGATAGGACTTGCGTCTCGGTCCCTTGCGAAGAGAGCTCCTCGGTTAGAGCATCACTGGCGCGGAATGTCTTCTGCGCGGGCTTTGGGGTTGAGAGAGGCCCAGCCCGCAGGCGCATACTGGAGAGAGTTCTGATGATCCCGTCCGGGAGACCTCCAGAGTACAGAAACCGAGTGCGGAAGTTGATATGCGAGTCACGGATCAACCCTGCTGGAGCAAGAAGCACCAGAGCTGACAAGAGTTGGGGGAAGAACGAGGCAAAAGATGTTGCTATGCCGCCACCTAGGGAGTAGCCGACTAGACAAAATTTACCGGAGCCAGTCCCTGTCCACGGGACTGAAGATGAACCCAGAGCGAGGAAAATTTGAGTTGCGAACAGGCGCTCATCCTGGGGCAGGTCAGAGGGACAGTCAGAATAACCTCTGCCGAATCTAATCCAATTATCAGCAAACAATGGCTCCTATCCCATACGAACTTGTGAGACCTACAGATCAAATAACATCACTCGGCAACCCCGGTCTACTAAGGCGTGCCCTAGTCCACCGAGGGCAATGCAGGGGGTGGTGATTCCGTGGACGAGCAGTACTTTGCGACCATCTTCGGGACCCCATTCATAGACACGGATCGAGCCGTATGGTGTCTGCACATCTCGCGCTCCGGGGAGTGCATCGGGTGGTAGTGGGTGATCACGGTTATCCGAGATCGTAGATTGCGTGGCAGCTAGGGGGGAGTGTATGATTTTCTTCCCCACCTGTCGGTCCGGATAAAGGGCACGCAGGCAAAGAGCTACACTTAGCGACACCCCTGCAGCAGCGAGCAGGGAATAGTGCGAGCGAGGATCCGCCAGAGAAGCCGAGAGGTTCTCGAAAGGCTGGCTGTACCATTGAGCCATGGCTGCGTTCGGACTCAGTGAAGCTGCCACGGTCCGGGCTCAGAATTTCTATTGCTTCTTTAGAAAAGTGTGATTTTCGGAGAGTGATGAAAGAACCGAAGAGAGGAAAAGCGATGATGAAATGGAAGTGTCGGAGCGTCTCGGCCCAAAGGTTGAGGATAAGGCGTTCCTGAGTTGGATCCTTGGGGATAAGGCAGCCAGCCGAGGTCCGCTTCTACGCTAGCTCTTTATGGCTAGTAGGATTCTGTGCTCCACGTTACTCGACTGTCACGGGCACAGCATCATGTGACTCCTATACAGCCTCATGGTGAAGTCAACATTCGTCTGCCAGTCAGGTGTTGCAGTGCATATGGCATTTGGAGCGTCATGCGACATTTCTCTTCAACTTTGTGGGCGAGCCGGACGCGCCGGGACTGTCCTCGTCGCCGTGACAAAAAGGCAGCGCTGCGTCCTGCGGCTTCCATCCGGTCACGGTGGATCTCCCACGCTCCGCTTGACATTCTTCTGCTGGATGCAAAGCGGAGGAATCCTCCGTGGTGAGTTTGAGGAGTGTTTTGACTTGATTCCGGATAAACAAGGAGGAATGCCGGATATGAATCTCCGCGTCTCTTTGGTGGATGGACTGAGGATATTTCCTCTACGGCATCCGAGTGCAGAGAGGAAATGATCGGCAAGGTACGCTCTCCAGTCTCTACAGCCCCGTCATTCTTCACGCAAACCCGCATCCTCCACGACGCACCCCTGTCAGCTGTGACTTCGGTCTCATGCCAATCCATCTCCGAGACTCTTAGAATGGCTGGTGTTTTTGAATTTGCAGTAGACTGATGGGTCGTGGATCAGCTACAACGTCAATGCCTTTGAGATAGGCTCAGATCCGCTGATTCAAGATGGACGTGCTGAAATGCTTGTGAATCTTGAGTGTGTGGAGCATACTTGACTGTCAAAGGTCGAGAGTCGAGACAGGCGACAAGCGAAACACTGGCGTTGTCCGAACCCTCCTGCAGACTCCGTGGCCTGCCTACAATTGACGGGATTCCGGCGCCTCCCCCGCATCCGCTAGGATGAAGAACAGCCTAAGGGATATTAATTAATCTCCACCAAAACCCTGGATGCTTCAGGACACTGCAGATGCACAATCCACATCAGGTCCTGCCTCTCGCCGTGCCCCTGGCATTGACTCTGACGGCGTCCTTTGTCTTTGACATCTACACTCAAACGGTTAAAGTTCCCAACCCCACTTCCTGACTTTCCCCCTCCGGAGAAATTTTGGCACTATCCATGCTGTTGCTGTATGAAACGGGCTAGGGCTGACAGGGGATTTACTCTCCTCACCTCCAATCTGGTAATCATCTGATAGCGACGGGCTGTACTAGTGCGCTCATCTAGGGCCAGGTACCGAGTTATTCCTGAACAGCTATATGGGCCGTCGACTATGCCTCGAAATGCCTTCAATGGTTTCGTACATGAAACTGTCTCTCGAGGCTAGGATCTAAGGAGGCGAACTATTGAGTATGTGCCGTCGTTCGTCTTAAACCCCCGACAGCTCTATCGGCCACCATCGGACACGGCGGCAAGAGAGGTGTAGAGCCTTTCCACCCCTGCAATATCCCACGCCTCAAACGAGATCGACAAAGTGCTTCCCAATATTGTACTGTATCAGGCGCATTTTATCCGGAGATTCCTCCGTGGTCTTGGACTTGATTTGGTTATCAAACCAATTAGTATCTTTACTGCTTATTGGCAAGAACTCCACAACCTTCAATAGATGGGTCCGATCTCCTGGCGTAGCCGAAGGGACGCACGCATCCGGATTTGCGACATGGAGATTGCCCCGGTGCCTTGAATCTGCCATGGTTTGCTATCTCTCTGAAACGGTGGACAGAACGGCACCGCGGTCCGGAGCACCGTTTAGATTTACGGAGGGTGTACTGGATCCTCTCGAAATTGGAATCGAGGTGATTCAGGTTAAATGATTGATCTCCAGATCAGGGTATAAAGGCTGGCGCTCTGCCTGCTCCCTGAATCCGATTATCAACTCTGCCGGACAGAACAAAGACACCAAAGGAAAGCATCGTATCTTTCTCGACAACATGTATCAGCGCGCTCTTCTCTTCTCTGCCCTCTTGTCCGTTTCTCGGGCCCAGCAGGCAGGCACCCTGCAGGAGGAAACTCACCCAGCCTTGACATGGCAAAGATGCGAAGCCAGCGGAACGTGCACTGAAGTCTCGGGTTCCGTCGTGCTCGACTCCAACTGGCGTTGGGCTCACTCGGTTGACGACTCCACCAACTGCTATACTGGCAACGAGGCAAGTAACTTGTATTAACTTCCATGGTTCTTAACTAATTATGCCAAACAGTGGGATGCGACGCTTTGCCCCGACAATGAGGCGTGCGCTACGAACTGCGCGGTTGATGGTGCTGACTACGAGGGTACCTACGGTATCACGTCCACTGGCGACGCACTGACTCTGAAATTCGTCACCGGTGAGAATGTTGGCTCTCGTGTGTACCTTATGGAGGACGACGAGACTTACCAGACCTTCGATCTCCTCAACAATGAGTTCACCTTTGACGTTGACGTCTCTAACCTCCCGTGCGGTCTGAACGGTGCGCTGTACTTCACATCGATGGACCCCGATGGCGGCATGAGCAAATATGAAAACAACAAGGCCGGTGCCAAGTACGGAACTGGTTACTGCGATTCGCAATGCCCGCGTGACATCAAGTTCATCAACGGTTTGGTAAGATAAGAATTCTGGATCGTCCGACATTTTCGAGACCTCGCTAACACTGGTGCAGGCCAACGTTGAGGGATGGGAACCCTCTGACAGTGATGCCAACGCAGGTGTTGGTGGAATGGGTACTTGCTGTCCTGAGATGGACATCTGGGAAGCTAACAGCATCTCTTCTGCTTACACCCCTCACCCATGTGATGATATTGAGCAGACCATGTGCGAGGGCGATGCCTGTGGAGGAACCTACTCCGCTGAACGCTATGCTGGTACTTGCGACCCTGATGGCTGCGATTTCAACTCCTACCGCATGGGCAACGAGAGCTTCTACGGACCTGGCGGCCTTGTGGACACCAGCTCCAAGATGACCGTTGTGACCCAATTCATTGCTGACGGTGGCTCTCTTTCCGAGATCAAGCGCTTCTACGTTCAAAATGGCAACGTTATTGCCAACTCTGCCTCCAACATTGATGGTGTCGAGGGCAACTCGATCACCTCCGACTTCTGCACTGCTCAGAAGACCGCCTTCGGTGATGATGACATCTTCGCTGAGCACGGTGGCCTCAGCGCCATGGGCGATGCCTCCTCGGCTATGGTCCTCATCCTTTCCATCTGGGATGACCACTACGCCAGCATGATGTGGCTCGACAGCTCTTACCCCGAGGATGCCGATCCCAGCACGCCTGGTGTTGCCCGCGGTACCTGCGAGAACGGAGCTGGCGACCCCTCCATCGTTGAAACTGAGCACGCCGACGCTTCCGTCACCTTCTCTAACATCAAGTTCGGACCCATTGGCTCGACCTTTGACTCGGCCGGCACTGGCTCCGGCTCCAACTCTACTACTCGCCGCTTCTAAGCAGGTATAGTAGATGGTTGCATCAACATACCCTGTATGCTGCGAGATGTTCCTGATTGTTGATTCAATCTTCCGAGTCCCAAAATTTGTATATAGTGGACATAGACCCTGCCCCGCTAGCCTGGCTATTTTCCTTCTTGTCTGTGTATGATTTCGACTCCTGCTGGTTTACTCTACCGACGATCAGCAGGTTGATTCATCTTTTTGTTGAATTATCTCTTGTTCTTTTATGTACCGAATAAGATTAGTGAAATCATTTCCCGTTTTATGAATATCACCTTTTCGTGCTTTCCCGAAATACGTTGCCCATAAAAAATCGCCAAAACCTTCATTGTAGATGCCAAGGCCAATCCTTATCAGATAAGCGGAATATCACCCGGCCCGCACCCACACAACCAAACAAATCAAACACCACGCAAAGCTCCCCCAAAAGCGAGGCTGGAAAAAAACCGTCGGTCACCAGAAGATCCATCAGAACCAACACACCACACGCAATTGTGTCCCACCCCCATGTTCGACACAGTCTGCACCCTCCCGCTAAGCGGGGACCTCTTCGCACAGGCAATCCACCCCTCCGAGCCCGTGATCTCGGTCGGCTTGTCCACCGGCCACGTCCAGACCTTCCGGCTCCCGGTGGAGGAAGAAGAGGAGAATAGTGATGATGAAGGAGACCAGGGGTCAGTTTCGAGCTCGCGCAATGGTACGGGACACATCGATACAGTGTGGCGCACGAGGCGGCATAAGGGAAGTTGTCGCACGTTAGCGTTCGGGGTTGATGGGGAGACGCTGTATTCCGCGGGCACGGATGGGTTGCTGAAGGCTGCGAAGACCGAGACTGGGGTTGTGGAGAATAAGATTGCTATTCCGACGGCGAAAGATGGGTGAGTTTTTTTTGTCTTCTTTTTCTTTAGGGCCCTCAATGGCTGGTCTACAGTTTGTGGTGCTAATTGCGTTTACTGGATAGGTCTATTGATGCGCCGACGGTTGTCCATGCGCTTTCTCCTCAGACTTTGCTTCTTGCTACGGATTCGAGCAAGCTGCACTTATATGACCTGCGTGTTCCGTATTCGAAAGTTTCGGCCAAGCCTCAGCAAACGCACAGCCCCCATGATGATTATGTTTCGTCTCTGACGCCGCTTCCTGCCTCCGATACCAGTACGTCGGGATTCAGCAAGCAATGGGTGACGACAGGTGGGACAACACTGGCTGTTACAGATTTGCGACGGGGTGTGCTTGTGCGCAGTGAAGACCAAGAAGAAGAGCTCATCAGTTCTACGTACATCAGCGGTCTCTCAGCGGGTGGGACAAGCCGTGGTGAAAAGGTTGTTGTTGGCGGCTCGAGTGGGGTCTTGACGCTTTGGGAGAAGGGTGTCTGGGATGACCAAGATGAGCGGGTTTATGTTGAGAAAGGTGCGGGTGCAGCTGGTGGAGAGTCCCTTGAGACACTTACTGTTGTTCCTGAGGAACTTGGCAAGGGCAAGATGATCGCCGCTGGACTCGGAAGTGGAAAGGTGAAGTTTGTGAGGATGGGCATGAACAAGGTAGTTTCAGAGCTTACGCACGATGAGACAGAAGGTGTTGTTGGGCTTGGATTTGACGTTGAGGGCCGCATGGTCAGTGGTGGTGGGCAAATCGTCAAGGTCTGGCACGACACGGCAGACTCTAACGGTGACTTGGCCGGTGGGAAACGCATGTTTGGGGGCGACAGTGATGACAGTGACGATTCGGATGATAGTGACCGCGAGGCGCAGAAGAACGACAAATCGCGGAATAAGCGCAAGAAGCAAAAGGGCAAGGACCGTGGTAAGGGTCGGGAGGTGATGGCGTTTGCCGATATGGATTAAGGGACCATTGATTATTGAGTGATACCATACCCGTGTACAATATTTCCACAGTATTTTACTCTACAGTTAGAGCATTTAAAAACAACTACTCTGACGCCGCCCTCCAATTCAGCACACTGGCATCCGCATCTCTGGTATCGGAGCAGGTGGGGGATTTCCGACGAGTAGTCTGCCGAACACTAAGCATACCAACCAGCGCAAGCAACGGAACAATGGGACGCTCTGGAAATAACAATTCCAATCGCATTCGCTCCCAGCTTCCGTAATTCCATGACCTTATATGATACTTGGTATACTCCCATAAGCCAGCCTCAGAAACGGATAACTCTTATCCGACACAGCTTGCCCCGCGACTCCCCGAGACCCACGCAGCAAAGGATTTGCCGACGCCTACAGTTTAGCTTCATGACGTCCCAAACGTTGCTGGTGGGGTGTGGGGAGAAATGCGCCGATTATTCATGATGATAAAGCTTCTTATATCAACCAGCGGATTTCCCCCCCAATTTCCGTCCTGTTCCTGCTCTCCAAATCCCCAATACACAATCAGTATAACACAATGGACGCATTTGAGTACAACGCAAACCCCGGCCGCGTCGTCTTCGGCAGCGGCACTCTACAAAAACTCCCCGATGAGATCGCCCGCCTGGACAAGAAGGCTCCCTTGGTGCTCTCCACTCCTCAGCAAGTCAGTCATGCCGAGCGCGTCAAGGAGGTCCTGAAGGGCCAGGTCGCGGGTGTTTTCACGGAAGCCACCATGCACACCCCAACCAACATCACGGACAAGGCAGTGGAGTATGCAAAGGCGCAGAATGCGGACGTGGTTGTTTCTATCGGTGGTGGGAGCACCATCGGCCTGGGCAAGGCGATCAGTATCCGCACTGGCATCTACCACATCTGCATCCCGACTACATATGCTGGAAGCGAAATGACTCCGATCCTTGGTGAAACGGCCGATGGATTGAAGAAGACTCGCTCTGATCCCAAGATCCTCCCTGGGACCGTTATCTACGATGTTGACCTTACCATGACGCTACCTACGGGGATGAGCGCGACGAGTGGTGTCAATGCCATTGCTCACGCTGGTTAGTCTTTTTCTGGGTTTCTTACGAGCATCGCCGCAAAAACGCTAATTTTGTGAATCTAGTCGAGGCTTTATACGCCCGCAACACAAACCCCGTCATCAACCTGATGGCTCTAGAGGGTACCCGCGCCCTGGCCTCTGCTCTGCCAGAGATCGTCGAGAACCCATCTTCACAGTCAGCCCGTTCGCTAGCTCTGTACGGCGCATGGCTCTGCGGAACCTGCCTTGGGAGCGTGGGCATGTCCATCCACCATAAGCTCTGTCACACCCTCGGCGGCAGCTTCAACCTCCCCCATGCGGAGACCCACACAGCTGTCCTGCCGCACGCGATCTCATACAATGCGCCCAACATTCCTGAGGCGATGAAGAAGCTGGCCGAAGTGCTGCCTGAGAGCAACGGCGATGCGATCCACGGGCTAAATGTGCTGCTCACGAAGTTGAAGGTCAAGCGCGGCGTCAAGGACTTCGGTATGAAGGAGGTGGACATTGACAAGGCGGCCGACATTGCTGTCGGCAACCCGTACTGGAATCCCAGGGAGATTCAGCGCGCTCCGATCCGGGAGCTGATCCGGAGGGTATGGGCTGGCGAGCCGGCGAAGGCTGATCTGTAATGCGGTGGCATTTTGTCTATAAGCTGATACGGAAACCTAAAATATAGATCATTCAAGTATATTAAATCTCTTTGACAGCCGTGAACACAGGTTGACGCTTCGAATTAGCCCCTCAGTAATTGGCCTGCGGATGGCGATGGCGGGGTGAAGGTGGGGAGATCGGAGTCTGGCAGAGAAAAAAAAAATTCATCCCACATTAGAACAACCCCTCTCACGCCCAACACGACACAATCACAACCCGTTTTGCGGTTTTATAATAATATGACTTCGGAACTGGAGGCAGCACCCGTCTTATCTACCCCCGATGATCGAATCCTCGAAGCAACGGACACTGTCGCGCCCGAGGCGAACCGCTCCCTGTCGGAGGAGGAACTCGCCATTACTTATGACATCGAGCGAACGTTGAAGGAAATCCGCCAGGCGCGATATAAGCGGATTGCACTCCAGTTTCCGGATGAGATGCTTCCCGATGCACCGCGGGTATTTCAGCTGTTGAGTCGGGGGTTGGAGACTAGGGATATTGTGGATGGCAAGAAGGACGAGACGGGGGGCGAGAGCTCTACAACGAATGGTCTGGCTGACTCCGTATCTCGACTAGATGTTCGAGATGCGGCCGAGCAGCCGCCGAAGCTCTACATATTGGCTGATACATCTTACGGAACGTGTTGTGTGGATGAGGTCGCCGCGGAGCATGTCGATGCGGATGTTGTCGTGCACTACGGCCGGTCATGTTTATCGCCAACTGCTAGGCTTCCGGTGATCTATGTTTTCACTCACAAGGAATTGCGTCTTGATCCGCTTGTAAAGGCGTTCAAGGAGACGTACCAGGATCCCACCGCGAAAGTGATCCTCGCCGCAGATGTGACCTACTCAGACCATGTTCCAGAGGTATACACCCGTTTGATGCAGGAGGGATACAGCAATCTATTTGCTACGACGTTGCTCCATGATCCGTCGTCCGTTATTCCTAACCGCACCGTTCCGGACTCAGTCAAAGAGGCCCCTGAGTCGCTGATAGATTGGCAACTTTTCCATATCTCCGAGCCACCAACTGCTCTACTTATGACGCTGGCGTCTCGAGTAGCAGCCATTCACATTTATCCTACTGATGCTCCGGCGGGAGGCGACGTCAAACCTCTACCGGCGTCGACTTCGGCAATCCTACGCCGTCGCTACGCGATCTTAACTCGACTGAGTACGGTACCTATTTTCGGCATCCTGGTCAACACGCTCAGTGTAAAGAACTACCTTCATATCGTGGATCACGTAAAGCAGAAGATCGCTGCGGCAGGCAAGAAGAGTTATATGTTCGTCGTGGGCAAGTTGAACGCGGCCAAAGTCGCCAACTTCAGCGAAATCGGTGGCTGGGTCGTCATTGGGTGCTGGGAGAGCTCACTGGTCGATAGCAAGGATTTCTGGAAGCCGGTTATTACGCCGTTCGAGTTGGAGGTTGCTCTCAAAGGGGACGATGAGCGGGTCTGGACTGGAGCCTGGCAGAGCGATTTCCAGAGCATCCTTGACCAGCCACCTGCAGGTTCGTCTAAGAATGGAGAAGAGAGAGAGGATTCAACTGCAACTGCGACCGAGGACGACAACCAGGACGACGAGGACCAGGACCAAGGCCAAAACCAAGAACAAGACGAGGACGATATGTCCGAGCCCGAGTCTGCACCACCAGAATTTGACCTCCGCACCGGTCGGTATGTATCTCACACGCGTCCGATGCAGGAATCCGCACCCCGCGTATCTGCGCAGGGAGGATCAAAAGCTGCAAATGCAGCAATCTCTGCGGCCGACGGCCCGTCCGCAGCGCGAGCGCTCGCAAGACGGGCTAAGGGTGATTTGGCCATGATCGGCGGCTCTTTCTCGCCAGGGGCGGAATTCTTGCGGTCACAAAGGACATGGGCCGGTCTGGGAAGCGATTTCAATAGCGCAGCGAACAGTGTTCAATACGACGGTGAGGGGGAGGTGGACGATAGCACACTGGTTGTGGAAGGGCGCAAGGGTATTGCAAGGGGATATACAGTTGGAGAATCCGTAGACAGGCATTGAACTATCTGGCCTCCTTTTGAGATCGACGGGAACCGTTGGGCTGGAAATTATTTGACTGTATGAGGCTTGGTCGCGATTCACATCCGATCTGGATGCCTTGGGGACGGATTTTCTCGGCGAAATGCCTCTTTTTCGCGCAACTAAGCGCACTCATTCCCAGCAACGGACTCAGTAAATTAGACTAAATTCAAGCGAATTTCTAAACCATAAACAAACACTGATTCTTCACAACAAAACTCAGAATCTTGCGAACCAGCGGGACTGGCAGACCTGGTGAAAAGAAGCCTGAAAGTGAGCCGGGGCGACCTATCACATGATGGGCACAGGGCAGCGTCCGGGATTTTGTTAGGTCCTCATTCACTGGTTTTCTGAGTTGTCCAACGAACCCCCTCAGCAGTTGCATCACTCACAAGTTGGAGTTGGCTTTTTCATCGTGCCACTCCCTTTGATGGCTTTCCTCTCTCAGGCTCATCCTGGCTGAACCTCCCTTTCTCCGCGTCCCTCCCTTTGGCTGTACCCTTATGATGCGCCGTGCCCCCCGCAGCCTCCGCTGTGTTCGCGATCTCGCGTCAGTCTAAGCTTTTGCTTGAGACGGTAAAAGAGAGAGGGAAATAAAAAGACAAAAATAAGAGAAGGCTAGAAAGACACATACGAAGAGTGTTGCCATGTCCCTCATGCACGACTCGTTACCGCCCGGTGCGGAGAACCCGGAGATCGAGGAAACTGTGGAGGATGTTGGGGAAGATGACCACAGCCTTTGGGATATGGTAGATACTGCCCTGGAACAATCATCGCTTGCTTCAACGCAGCGCCCTTTGTCTACTTTCGAACGAGTCATCACAACGCATACTCCGATCCTTGAATCCCTGCTACTCCAGACGCCGACCGCTACCATCCTCAGACTCTCCCATGCCTCCCGGTACCTACGATCTTTTCTCCGCTCATATCCAACAGCATGGAAATACCTATCATTTCGTTTGCTATACCCTTCTGGTACACCGTCACCGCTGCGGATTGTGATGCCTGGCTCGTCGGATCCCAGAATACCACGACAGTCTCGCCCGTATGCTCTCGACCAGCTTTTGATGAACGTGGTGGTGCCGTTTAGTCCGTGTTTGAAGAGCCTGGAGCTGGATAACACAGCGGTCTCTGGACAGATCCTTATCTCTACTGTTTTACATTCGCGGCGGGAAACGCTGGAACACCTTTCTGTTCGTGGATGCAAGAATGTCTCGCTGAAATACCATATTATTCCGTACTTGATGATGTTCGGGCTGCAGTACGATGTCAGCATGGAGGATAACATTGGCAGTTCGCCGTCTACGAAGCATCTTGCTCTGAAAAGTGTCTACACTTATCGATGTCGCCATCATCGACGACGGCCTTATCTCTCTTCGTCTCTCTCCCGAAAAGACTCGGACTCGGAACCTACTCATGAGCTGGTAAATCTCTGCCACAAACTTGGGATCTGGACGGACACGGCTTGGTGCTCTACCCCGGCTGGTAGATGTTTCCGGAGGAGGGGCTACGTCGCTATGCGGGCTCCACAGGGCTCACCTGAAGTGTGGGTAGTTTTTGATCGGCTCTGGCGCTCGAAGAACTGGATCGGCCCGGTTGACGCACCAGTCAATCGTCCATCACAAAAGGACGGTAAATTGTGGGAGCACGATGAGACCGGATGCTTTGGTGAGGCCCTTGGTACCGGAGAGAAACGGGATGTGAGCGAGGGGAAGATGATGTCGACACACCTGCGCCGAAGCCATCGACGGTTTGTTGAGAATATTCGCTGTGACAATTGCTGCGAGGTAGTCAATGAGCGGTGCGAGCAATGTAGTATCTTGATGCATTGCGTTGGGTGTCGGAAGACGCTCTGTGCTAGCTGTGCATACGAACGGCCGTATCTTCATTCTCAACCACCTAAATCATCTACGACAGGAGCGTCGGATGACCCTTTCTGGTGGGCTCCTGGCTCCACTACCTCGCCTAGTTTGATGTACGATCCTGTCGAGAATACGCAAAACGATACAACCGTACAGCCCAACGTCCCTGCATCTTATCCCTCATTGAAATTTCACTGGTGCTGCACTGAGCCAATATTTTCAGGAGGTGGAGGTATTAGCATCGGTACGCCGAACCGAGATGTTGACCAAGTCCGCGCGGCTCCCTTACCCCGTGGCCAGGGCTGGGAAGACTTGGAGTATTCAGCACAGGAATGGAGCAGGTCGTTTCCCAAGTATGCCTATGGAGACCCACGCAAGCCGGACTATACACTTGAAGCTGGGCATATTGCTATGATGAAATGGCTGCTGGGTCCCCCCGATCGACAGGCTTCTTCTTGCCCGAGAAACCTTTGCAAGGAATGTTATGATACCCCACAGTGGAAGGTGCATTGTAAAAGCTGCTCCAAGCCATTGTGCATTGAACATGATCTGCGTGGTCTCCGCCTAAGAATCTGTGGATATCGAGATCTCACGTTGGAAAAACTAGCAATACAAAATCGAACCGAACCGTCAGTAACAACGAGCTCCTCAGAACCTCAAGTCGCCGAATCATCTTCAACACCTTTTCCTAATCCTGCAGCCACCGGCTTTGATCTTCCGTATAGAACCCAGCGGCTGATCGATTCCACCACGAGCAGCTTCACTGAAGACCAACCAGACGTTAATCCTCAACCCCTTGCAGGCTCCAGTGCTGGTCCATCTCAGTCTTCCCACCCCCGCTCCCGCAGCGTGTCCGCTTCGAATTCCAACCGATCCAGATCATCATCTCCGTCTTTCTACTCCGACTCGCCCGTAGAACAGCAGGCTGCAAAATGGCAAGGCTGCCAATCCTTCTTTTGTCCACAGTACCGTCCCCTTGGTGACCAACGCCAGCGCTGTGGTAGTGTTCTCCGCGAATGTACCAGCTGCTCGGTATATGTCTGCCAAGACTGCGTCACTGCGCATCCACCATGCAAATGCTCGTTCTGCGCATCAAACTATATGTGTCCGAATTGTGCCGTACTCCGTGACCGAGATGGCACGTGCCGCCGAGCAGAAGAAGAAAAGGCTCTCCATGAGCAGAAACTCCAGCGCGACTTGCAAAAGTTGGAGCGGATCCTGGAGACAAAAGTCGCCAATGAGGTTGCAGAATATGCAGGCCAGTTCTTCGACTTTGTTGATCCTTCAAGCTCCATGGGCATTCCGGACCCTGGTGTCGATGCTGATGACGGAGAGATCGAGGAGATTGAAGATGTCGCTGATGCTCAATTGTCTTCGTCACACCAAAACACCGACATGCAGGAGAGCTTGTCGCTCCTGGTCATCCAGACTCTGCTAGACGTCAACGAGTAATCTTGCATGTGCATTTCACATCTACCTCATCATCAAGCGTAGTAGAATAACCTGCTCCTTAAGATACCATGGCGTCGGACTGTTAGCGGATCCTCTGTTCTCCTTTACTCATGTTCGTCTTTTTTTCTTTTTGTTTGCACAAGGAGCAAATCGGTATGGAATGGGATACTTAGGCTGGTTGTGATATGGTCTGATTTCATTTTTCGATCTTCAGTGTGATTCTTACTGTCGCGGCTTCGCGGAGCATCTAACGGCGTCTATTTTCTCATCCCATCGGATCACTTACATTGTTTCGAGTAGCTCGTGAGCTAGTTCGTTACCTTCAAAGTACAGTTTGAGCTGTTCCAGCTTAGGCATTGTGAACTAATCAATATATTTTATCATCCTACTCATGCTAGTCTCTACTTTTGGCTATACAATCTGTAATATCTAAAAATGGGCAGAAACGTACCATTAAGCTACAGAAACAGCGTATTATAAACTATGGAAGCACCCAGAATAACCAAGCCTGGAGCTCCGCCGATCAGTAAAGATTGCCCCGCCCTCTCGCGCCGCAAGCTCAACCTTCCCCTCCAAAATATTGGACCCAACATTCTCTCCTCTTTCTCCTAATCCTACACCACCTAGAAAGATACCCATGTCCAAGATGTCCGACCAAGAAAAAGAACCCACGCCCGCCGAGCTTGCCGCCCGTGAAGCCGAGGAAAAGCAACGCAAGGCCGCCGAAGAAGCGGAACAGGCTGCGCTCCCCTACAAATGGACACAGACGATTCGCGACGTGGACGTGACGATTCCGGTACCCGGAACACTCAAGGGACGCGATCTGGACGTTTCGCTTAAACGGGATAGTATTCGGGTTGCTGTTAAAGGGCAGGAGGCTATTATTGAGGTCTGTCCATCACCTTGTCTACGAACGGATACGGCCGTGCCTATCCCAGCTACTTGTCTGGTGGCTTTGGTGGTCGCTTTGGCTATCTCTTACTATCGGGAGAATTAGAAGCTAATATGTGTGTTTTGTATGAATACAGGGCTCCTTCCCACACCCCATCAAGCTCGATGAATCATCCTGGACACTGGAGACGACCAAGGCCGGAAAGGAGATCTCGATCCATATGGACAAGGTAAATCAGATGGAATGGTGGGCGCATGTTGTGACAACAGCGCCAAAGATCGACGTCAGCAAGATTACGCCGGAGAATTCGTCACTGAGCGATTTGGATGGCGAGACGAGGGCCATGGTTGAGAAGATGATGTACGACCAGCGGCAGAAGGAGCAGGGAGGTCCGACCAGCGATGAGCAGAGGAAGATGGATCTATTGAAGAAGTTCCAGGCGGAGCATCCGGGTATGTATAAGTATCCCCTTTGGGCTTTGGCTGCTTTGGGTGCTTTGCAGCTGGGATTTGGATTAAATGACTACGATGCTAACAGGTATAATTCACAGAGATGGACTTTTCGAATGCGAAGATGGGTTAATGAGTGGACTAATGATAATGAAGTTGATGATATTTCTGCATCTTGAATTTGTACTGTAGTGTAGATCGATCCCCGAGTTGGAGAAGGCTGAATGCGGGACCGCCGGGCACTTTTACGAGCGTCCTTCTCCCACCTGCCTGCTCATGACAACTCAGCTCGTACTCTGACCCAGGGACTTACGGACGATGAGTCTCTTCTTCTTCATTCATTGTCCCGTCGGGCTGAAACCTGGTTAATCCGCCATGGAAGGCCAAAACGCTCCATTCCGTGTCAAACTCCCATCTAGACCCGAGCAACGCGTCTACCATGCCCGTCGGGCTCATCGCAAGTCGCGCGAGGGCTGTGCGAAATGCAAGCAGCGGCGAGTCAAAGTGCGATTATATCCAACCCCCGGACTATTCATGCGATGTGACTGACAAGAGTAGTGCGATGAAACGCGCCCCCGATGCCAGAAATGCGAGCGACTCGGCCTCGACTGCACTTACGAAGCGATCCTCCCTGCAGGCTGTGCCAAAGTGAAGAAGGGAGACAGCAACGATGCTCTTATTGCACAATTCCTCGCTCGAGTTCCCGTAAACGCACCTGACAGTACGGCGCACTCCCTCGCCATCCGTGCAGTTGCGATGCAGGTCAATCACATACTGGATCTCAAACAGGTCAAGTTCAAGGAGTGCTTTAGTAATTTGGATACGTTGCGCCTTTTCCAGGATAGGATTACGCCGACAATCATCAGTAATTCGGGAAGAGATGTTATGCGAGGGAAGATGATTCGGTTGGCGTTGCAGGTATTTGGAACCTCTATCGCAACAAGAGCCTGGGCTAACATCTTTGGTACAAGTCGCCGTATCTAATGCATAGTATTATTGCTGTTTCAGTTGCGCACCTTCGCAATGCCCTCCCAGATAGCGATACAAGTCTAGATAAATACGGTGTGCTTGAAGCACACCACTGGCAGCACGCGATAAGACAGTACAGCACGGAGCTTCAAGGCCCCATCGGCCCTGAAAACATGGACGCGATGTTCTCCGCCTGTCTCCTAATGACTGTGAACTCCTTCTCAATGGACGAGTACAAACCGCGCAAATCATTCGTCTTCTCGCCGAACCCTGCAGAATCACTGAATTGGCTTTTCGTTCAGTCTGGCCTGCGCCATCTACTTGGCCATGCCAAGCCCTGGTTGCGGAAAAGTATGTGGTTCGATATGTTCATGGAGTCCAGAGATGAGCTTTTTGAAGATACCCGGCCTGGAAGAGTGGGCCTACACCCCGAGCTTGCAGACCTATGCGGCATAAACGAGTCCTCAACGGAAGAGAACAACCCATATCTTTGGCCGCTACGAATGCTCTCGCCGATCCTGAGGCTCGAGCCGTCAGCGAAGACGTTCCCGCGGATAACGACCTTCATGGGACGCCTTCTACCACCTTATTATGAACGCTTGATCGCAAAAGACCCGCCTGCTTTGATAATCCTCAGCTGGTGGTTGGTGCTCATGCAGAAAGTCAACTTGTGGTGGGTGCAGAACCGCGCCAAGTCTGAATGTGCTGCTATCTGCATGTACCTAGAAGACAGCTGCGATCCGCTCGTCCTGCAGCTCCTAGAGTTCCCTGCTGAAGCGTGCGGGTATCTTCTTCAGCATGTCCAGTTGGAAATCGCCTTCGGGAATCCGCATCCCAACTTGGAACTGGGTCCTTTCCACCCATTACAGAGTGTGTCCGAACCATCTCATGAGGGGGAGATAGTTGAGGTCTCTGATGATCTTTCTCTTTAAGATCTGTGATCATAACAGTCCTGGAGTTGTCGTCCCTTTCGCGATTATAGACCATGAACCCTGGACGATTCTTGAATGTGATGCATAAAGCGTTTCCGAACAATACTCTTGGGAGCTACCATTCCAGCGGTCTCCGGAGGCTTCTCAGCTGTTGTCCATTTTGTCTGAAGCGCACTCGACAGCACCTCACGGTGCTGTTGCCGTAACCCAATAGCCACTGGTCAAGTGAATGGCAGAACAATAGTGAGAAGCCCTACAACCCGGAACAAGTCCCCGGTAATCTGTCATTCCCGCACACTATTGCACCAAGTCAAAACGAAGTCCATAATGTCTGTCGGTATGCGACTTCGTTGGGAAGTCGCGTTGAAGGAAGTCGCAACCATGAGTCCCCAAACCAAGCGTCAAATATTTCGAACCCCGCTTTAATATAAATTATCTTATCCTGATACAGATATCTAGTCTCCATTTTTATCTTGACATATTTTCATTGCCGTCTATTCAATTCTTATATATCCATATTGAACCCCTGCCGAACGACGCTTTAACTATGACAAACGAAGAAGGCGTTACCAATGGCGACGCTACCACATCCAATACAGCTGAACCGCTTAAGGATAGGACTGAGAGGTTGATGTCGGAACTTCGCGAAGCTGTTATGCGTTTCGAGCCAGAGAAGGTCAAAAGGCTTCTGGTGCATGATAAATGTCCCATTGATCGGACGATCATCAAGGATGCAGCAGTGGTGTACTATAACAAGGCTGTCTTCGAGGTTCTCGCGTCACAACTTTCCAAGCAACGACAGGTTCTTTTGAAGCTCGCTCGAGAATATCTATCAAGCGAACAGCTATTCCAACTACGCATACATCACGAGAAGCGCAATCTAAATGCTCAGGCCGCTTCGGTGGCAGTAGCTCTAATCGCAAGCAATGCGGCCGATTACGAGACAGTCAGGCTGCTTGTTCCCGATATTATTTTCCCAAGCAGTGCCACATCCCTCTACTTTCTGGTCGGCTGCAACAGGGACGCGGCGCATATACTGTACAATACTGGTTTCATGAACGTGGACGAATTGGACCATCTCATGTACTCGCCGCTTGCAGCATTGACCATACCGAAACTGACCGGCTACGCTGGTGAGTATAGGGTCGACACTGCCGCGCGTGCTTCCTTCAACTATGTCAAAATATGTACATGGTTCCAAGCTAAGCAGGCCCTGTTGCATCGCGTGTTCGGATTGGCGCAGGGAACGCCCCTGTACTATGTTGCTGGCGAGCTTGGAAAAGCCTTCGCGGCTTTATATGAGGAACAACCGGTAAAGAACCCGGAGGAAACTACAGAGTCGCCTAGCTATCAATTTGCCATGGACTTCGCAATGCTGATCCAGCCGTACATATCCAATTCACCCATCATCCGAGAGATAATGCATGATACAAGCCACCGCGACCAGTTTTCTTGCCCATGTTCTGCTGAAGGCTCCCTTCCACTGAACGTCCTACTAAATGAGATCATTATCAACCACTTCCTGGTCAATAAGATTAAGACCGCAGTAGTAATAAGCAAGTTGGTTGGAGCTTTTCTCTTCTCCCAGCAGCCGACAGTGTATCTCGATCATCTCGAACATGTCGCCTCAACAGTGCTCCGTGCCTGCTCGTTTGCAAGCCTCGGCCTTGCGCATACGTGTCGATCTGCAAGCACTAGTCGCCTCGCCGTGATGCTCACCGAGAGACGGAATACTCACGATGAATTGGACAATCTGGTTTCGGCATATGAGGCGAGATTTCAACAGTCAAACAAGTCGTTAGCGATATTTCTCATAACCGATTGGGCGATGGATATGGATGCGTTGCCAGTTGCGAAAAAACTATCTTAGGTTCTAAGAAATTGTCAAGTCGATGATCGGTAGTTTACCCAGACTAGATATTTATAATAGGATAGCTTGCTTTCAGTGCTCCAACTGGCGTTCGTTCAGGCTAGATATCATGGGTGGTTAATTTATCTAACAAACATCCTCAACCTTTACCTCCTTTCCATCATGCTCACCCAGATCAATCTTAAGGGTCCTTCCAAATACCTCTAGAAGCATCTCAAAGCACACCTTGCTAATAGCCGGATCGTACCGCCCTTTGCTGAGCTCATCGCGGATAAACGCGTCTATATGTGGTTAGTTATATGTAACTGGTGAGATAGCATACAACCTGAAATGCGAATGGTGAACGAGGGAAAAGACATACGCTGAGCCCAGGCAACCTCATAGAAACTAAACAAAACACCCTTCTCATGGAGCGTAGAGCGAATCAGGTCCCGCCCCGCGGGGGGAACATGCGTGTCGTTTTTGCCAAAGATCTGTCGCAAATCAAGATCATCAACCACTAAACCAGACCACGCCCGACATAGCTTGAAAATCCAATGTGTACATAGAACAAACATACCATAACAAGTTCTCCCTTAATATCACCCGCCCTCTTCAGCGAATCATCGTCCTTGCCCTTTCCCAATGTACGGCTGTGGATATCCGTCGCGAAATAGCACAAGGCTGCTTGGACTCTGTTGTCCAGCGCACAGCGGTACGCGAGATGTCCACCTAGACACATCCCCGTGGCCCCGACCCGGCCTGTACATGTTGGCAGACTGAGCAGATACGAGACGGATAGGGTTGCGTCTTCGTCGTAGGCGGAGAGTTTCTATCACGCACGGCCCGTACATTAGCACGACTCACTTGCAACTCCAACTAACATTCCAGTGTCGGAGAGAAGTAGGGGAGGGCGACCGAGGGCCGTACCTTTGAGATCTTCCACTCATTCCCCTTATCAGTGTCCTCGGCGTTATAGCTTAGTGCTTCGGGCCCCGTAAACTCGTGGTAGCTCGATGGTGCAACGACGATGTATCCTTGTCCAGCGATTTGGCGGGCGAAACGGGCGACGGGGCCGGTTACTTTGTCCACCAAAGATACCAATTAGCTATTTTGCTCTTTATTTTATATGGGAAGGTGGGTTTGATCTGATGTACACGTACCCTGGTAGATCTCACTAAATACGACGACACCGGGGAAACGTGCATTGGGATATCCTGGGATGGTGGGGTGGAAGACATATATTCCTGTTTGGTGGTTAGCAAGCGGATCGCTCGGTGATTGTTAGGACCGGGTGGACAGACGCATTGAGCCATTGCCGTCTGCGGTTGTGGGGACATCGTGATGATACTCCTTGATCAACATTGTGACTGCTTTTATGTCAATTGGTGTTAGGTTATTGAGCTTGTAGCTTGGAGCTTGAGCTTTCTACGCTGCAGTGCGGGGTGACTGATAAGGGAATCACGTGATAGATATGCCATTTTTTATTATCGGTGATGCTCTAGATCATGCGTGTCTTAAATATAGATTATCGTTATTAGAATTTGGCGTCATGGCCATCCAGATATGACCAGCAAGCTTGTATCCTTTGTATTGGTGAAGAAAACAACAAAGGAGAGGGGTAAAAAAAAAAGGAAACCAAGAGGGTTAGAAAACAGATGCAGAAGCGAAGAAAATAGATACAGCGAATGGTAAAACAGATCAAGGGCTGATAGACCCCGAAAGAGACCGCGAGCGAGGATGTCACAATACAACCTTGGCGTCGAGCGGTTGGTTGACTGAGTAGACTTGAATGGGTAGTCCATAATTTAGTGGACTAGACTCAGATGTGGAGGAACGCGTTTAGAACACGTACTATAGGAAATTAGTGTGTGGTCATATAAGTGCCAGTACTTATACATACAGGGATGAAAAGGTATGGGACCTGTCTCTCGTACTCGGCCCAAGCCTCGCCGTACTTGTTGCGGCAGCGCTGAATGTCCCGGAGAGCACGATGCGAGATCATGCACGCAAAGAAGACGGGGTAGAACCAAGGGAATGGGCTGTTGAAACCGGTGATAAGGCCCCAGTTAAGAGCAAAGTAGAGGTCGCAAGTGTAGTGGATCTTGCGAGCCTTGCCGTCTGTGACAGTTAGTACAGTCCGCGAGATTCGCTTAAAAAAAAAGACACTTACACCAGCCGTCAACCAAGATCTTGGAGCCGTCCGCGGCAGTGATAGTCTTGGGGTTCTTGATGGTTTGCCAAGGCAGTTGGGGGAAAGCCTTGCGGAACACAGTGGTGCCACGCTCCTGCTGGCGGTATCGGTTCTTCTGGCTGTTCGTGGTATCCCAGACCCAGTAAACAAACAGGTAGGCCACATAGAGGAAGGCCAGGAAATAGCGGTTCCAGTGGTAAGTAGCGGGGTCGTGGTTGGCAAGGTAGATTGTGCAGTGGCAGTAACTCAAGGGCACACCAGCCAGGTTCCAGAAGATCAGCATAAAGCCCCATTTTTCATAGTACATATCCCTGAGAACGTTAGCTAAACGAACGGCTGGTTTCATGCTTGCGCAAACTTACCATGTAGACACAATGCATTCTTCACCCTTCGAGCAGGCGTTCGCATAGAGGAAATGGGCCATCAACAAGAACCCAACTTCTCCAGAAACGTATCCATAGACTTCATACTGTCTCGCAGCAGTACCCATGGTGACAAGCAGAAGAATGTACCAGGGCAGACGGACTTCGAAGAACATCTTGAAATCCAAGATGCCGAACATCCGAGGGTTGAGCTCTGCTCCCATGAAGAAGTCATAGATGGGGTATCCGGTCATACGGTGCTCCGCTCCACGAGCCAATGCCGAAAAGTAGGCGATAAAGGCGACGATAAATCCAGACAGGATAGCCACGCTCATGAGAGGACCGAACTCATCGATGATTGTGTACAACTTGAAAATTCCGGTGAAGTGGAGCGTGCAAGCGATCGCGATCGTAGTCCAGAACGACCAAAGCGCAGAGCAGTAGTACGGAAGCTGCTTGCCTCCAAGGTGAGGCAGAGGGCGACCCATGACAGTGATTCCAGGGATAAGCAGATAGCAAGCACCCTCAAAGATGAAAAAGACCCAGTAGATTGTCCACGCCTTGAGAGACGGGAATGCACCTTCGTACGTCAAATGGCCGAGGTGCGCGAAAAATTCCGACATGCTCTGACCCTCTGAAGGACGAGGGAACTTGCCATCATAGTAGGTTGCACCGATCCACATGTAGTACATAAGGAGAGGGAATCCGATCATCATCGAGAGGACACCGGCAGAACCACCGAATTCGTAATGTCCGCTGTAGTCGACCTTGGGATCCTTGCCTTCCACCCAGCCATCAACGATACGTTCCTTCTTGGCCTTGGAGTGTCCATTGGCGAGCCCATTGCTCGACGCAGCGTTGTCCTCGTCCTCGGAGATATCTTCGCTCTTCACGCGCGCAGAGCGTCGTCGAGTAGTCGATCTTGTCCGGCTCCTGGACTCGGTCGCTGAATCGGATGGCTCCTCGGACGGCGCAGCGCTGCTGCGGGTGACTCGACGGCCACCGGGCGTCTCGACGTAGCCGGGACGGTCAACTTTCCTAATCAGACGATAGATAAGCAATTGGCTTTAGAAGACGGCTTCCAAGGGGCATCCGACACAGCGGAGAGGGGTGAGTGGCTGTCGCAAGGAGAATTGTACCCCTGATAACAGAGTGGCAACTTACTTGGGGGTTCTCCCCGTCTGCGAGCGAGTGACGGTCATGATCTTGTCGGCATGCGAGAATTGGCAATTTAACCTTTCCAAAAAAGAAGTCTGAGAAGGAAGAGCGACGGCTGCCGGCACGGGAGAGAGAAGGGAAAGACTGGGAGGGCGGAATGTTTTGGCTTTTGGCGGGAGGACAACAAAAATAAAGCCGGGGAACTTTTTAGCTCGGCGATCTTTAAGGGGCCAACAACCAACCAAGGAATGCTCCACATCAGATCGCTTGCAGGCCCAAGCAGTTCGCTCTTGTCTGTCGGATTCTAGTGTATTTACTATTTAAGCATTTCCAATGTTCTTCTAATTCAGGGCTATGTAGTGTATGATTCGTGAAATGCAAACAATGGCCGTCGACTCCTGTCCGGTTTATCCCAATCAAAATACCGCTTTCGAACAGACGTCTAAGAAGAAAAATACAGAAGAGATATTACAAGGCAGTCAAGCACCCCGTTGAATATTGGTGGACATGAGTGTTATCTTCTTGTTCTTCTTTCCCTTCTTTTTCGCCTGCGAGGAAGGATTATTCTCATCCACCGCGGTTTGAGCAATCAACTCGCTCTCCTGATGGGCAAACAGCTCGTCTTCCCACCCTTCTCGCCAACCGTCTCGAGGAGTTGCCCTGAGGTGGTCGGGCTTTGTTGCAGGTCCTGCTACAGCAGCGGTTCCCCAGACAGTGCGGGCGCCGGGAGGGCTGGTCGAAGGACTAGCCAATGCACTGAAATGGGATGGTGGTCGAGGAGGTGAGGCGGAAAACCCAAGTTCGATGTTTCCAGCATCGGCTGCGCCTGCTAATGGTATAAAATCACGGTCGGAGAATGGTCGATCGCTGGTGCTGATGCTCGGTCTCTTCTGACGCGCTGCAGCCCAACGCTTCTCATCCTCCTCTTTCTCAGCTTTGACGCGACTCTTTTCTTCACGAACTTCTTTCTCTTTATTCCGCTTCCGTCGCTTTCCTATTTCTGTGCTAAACTGTNCTAGAACCTCTGGCATGACCACATCTCTCCAATCGCACTCGAGGAAATTGACTTCACAGCCCTGAGGGAGATGACCGAGGTACTTGACGCGTTTGCGCAGCTCGTCATCCATGATATGGCCCGTAGTTATGTGTTCGACGCGAGGTAGGATGGTTGCGGGAAACGAGGAGTAGTCTCCAAATGCGGTTTTGAGGATGCGGATATCAAGAGGAGAAAGGTAGTAATGTGGTAGAGCTTGGTAGAAGTAGTATGGCTGGTCGGCAGGATGAGGCGCGTTTGCACTCTTTTTCCGGTCCGACTGTGCATTATTTCGACCAGTCGCAGGGTGCTTTTGTTTGGACTTTGTGCCATTCGTTGTTTCCAAGTCTATATTATTTATCGCCTCGGTTGTTTGGTCAATTTCACTCTGCATGATCGGTTCCTCACTAGGTGAAGATTTGCCTGCCTTGGTGGCATGCTGTGATGCATACATGAGCGCAACTTCCTCCGGCGGCTCCTGGTGGGTAATTGGATCTTTCGGTGGTTTATTGACGACTGGGTGAGGTGAGACTTCAGGAGGGTTCCCGATCCCTTGGAGTCTTTGCTTGGCTTCGTTTATGGCCGACACGGCCTTTTTGGTCCATGTGGTCTCGTCTCCAAACAAGACCTCGTCTTCTTGCTCCTGCCTCTGCAAATCTTCAATCTCGGTATCATATTGGGCGTTCATGTAGTCTTCTCCCCCCTTCATGATACGCGCATAATCCGCCACTTCCGCAGCGTGGTACCAGGGGATATCCTCTTCCGGAGCAAGACTCTCAGCACCGTCCCTGGGTAGGGCGAGGGTACTGCGCGTGTCCCTTTTGACAAGTCTCAGCACAACGTCACCACCCTCGAAAGGAAGAACCCCTTCTTGGCCGCTGAACCACCTCACTGGCCGGGTTTCCGAGATGTATATTATATCCCAGCAAATAGGGCACTTTTTGCAGCGCGCCTTCCTTTCGGGAGCTGGATTCTCGTTGTCTGTCGAGTGCATAAAACGAATCAGACAGGGCAGACAGAATATATGTCCACACCGAGCCATCCGAGGTGCCACAGGTGTAGACAAGCAAATAGGGCAGCTGGACGCCTGAGTCTGGGCAGAAACAAGTATTTGAAGAATCGAGTCCCAGTCAAGGTGGACGTCGGCATTAACTGCTTGTGCATGGTAGACGCGGTTTGGTGTTACGATGAAGCGATAATTGGCATGAACGTAGCGGGCCTTGTCCATCGCATGATAGCCAGACCCAAGACCCCATGATGTGTAGCGGCGGGGGTTCCGTGGGGGAGGATGATGGTATTCGGGGCGAGGGGGTAGAGAAAAGTTCATTAAGTGGGTGATGGACGTCTGTCCCTTCCGGCTGGTTGTCGATCTCATGATGGTCTACATACTCGATCAGCTAGGCCAATTGGTAAAATTGCCCAGGGGAGCACCCACCGACTCATCAATATCATCATCCAGTAACCGAGGACGCCTTTGCCGCTTGTGCTGGCTTTTCAGAGCCTGGTTGTTTCGAGCAGAGCTTGAACTCCTCGACGCTAACCCAGCTCCAAAGCTGCCTGATCCTCCCACGCGTCTGGTACCACTATCGATTGCAGGTGCGGAGTGGAATGTCGAAGATGACGACTTATTCGGGATGTTCACCGCCTTAGAAGAGGGAGGAGCCTGGCCAGAATTGGACGACATTGCTTGCCTATCGGAAAGCAAACAATGTCTGTAGATTTGGGACAGTGAGGGGAGTTTCCAACATGTATTGATATGAGGGGTTGAGTCACGAAGACTCGGACGGGGGCGTCTCCCGCAGGGGGTACAATCCAAGCAGCAAAACGAGATTTCTTGTTATCCCAGCAATGGATGCGAGCAAACGGATCAAATGAAACCCCGAGGGGCAGCAGCAGGAGAGGAGAAGCACCAGAAACCTGATCCTCCTCCGGCTCAAGGCGAAAAGAGGGAGAAAATCGAGTGAGGGGCGAGCCGTGACGGTATGTCATCGCTGGTCTTGGCGCTGGGAGCCTCAGGCACGTGCCGCCCGCCGAAGCCCCGAAAAAAACATCATCTCAGCCCAGTTGGGGAACTCGTCGTCTTTCTGCCGCTGCCCGTTCCCGGTCCCTCCCTCCTCCTTCGCCCGCCCTCTTGGTCCCGGGCTGTTCTATCGATTCCCACTTGCAAACTTGCGAGCTCCTTGCATTTCCGGTTTGTATCTCTCCGCTTTTTTCGCTCTCTTTCACACCACGGCCTCCTCCCTTCCGTGCGTTTGCCATTGGCGCACCAAGCTAACACACCACCTCGTCTCTGTCTCCAGAATTCCCTCCGCCGACATTCCCCGGTACAACTGCAACGAACTCTCCCTTTTCATCAATCTAGCTGTCTCGAGGGATAATGGCCGCCTTCTAGGCTCAGCGTCCTCTCTCGAACCTTCCTTCAAATCCTCATATGGCTCCCATTGAGGCAACGCGCGGCTGAAATTGTCAAGGCGGCCATTCTACGTGCCTGGACATGATGAACCATCATCTGCCCGCAATGCCCCATGGGCAGCCACCCATTCCTGCGCCTCGGCGCCAGCAGGACGTTCCTTACGCGAGCGGACCTCCCAATATGCGGTCGCCTCCCGCCTATATGGGTTATCCGCCTCAGATGAACGGCCACCACCCCCCTCCGGCCTACCCTCCGCACCAGTACCCCCAGTGGTATGCACCTTTTCCGCCGATGCAGATGCCTCCTCGTGCATACCCCAATCCCTACGCCCCGGCATTCATATCTTCCTACCCTCCACAGCAGCCCCTAATGGCTCCGGCCCATATGCCGCCACAATCGCTTCCTCTCCAACCGAGAGCTACAACCCCCTTCCAGAACCCGATGTCGCCGTCTATGGGCCCTGTCCCTGGAGCGCTCCCACCACAAGCTCAATCCCCTGTGGTCATGCCAGTTCATTCTACACCTAGCCCGGCCACCACGTCGTCCCCCGGTCCGGCTCCGGTCAACACTGTTCCGCCGCCAAAAGAACCCTTCCGCGCTCCGGTAAGATATCTCCCGCTGTTTTAGTAGTCCGCAATTGATAGCTAATAAGTAAATATAGCTTCCATGGCTTTCGAACCCCGATAGTCCTTTCCCGGCCAGGGCTCCCCGTAGACAGCGCAAGACCCGCAACCTGCAGGCTTCTTCCCTTTCAGTGGAGCTTCCTATGAAGGATGGACAAGGATCTCAAAGGGGTGGAGAGCCAAGACAGGCCAAGGCCCAGCAAGCTGAGGTGCAGACGCCTTCTGAGCCCCAAACCCCAACTTTGTCGGCTGCCCCATCCATCGCGGATTCCACTCAGCCCACGACGCCGTCTTCAGCTGTGCAAAGCTCATCCGCGCGCCCCCAGAGCCAGAACAAGACCCCGAAGGCAGCTGCTCCCGTTGTCCCCGTTGTCCCCGTTGTCCCGGCCATCCCAGCGCCCAACGCCTCGCGTCGTGCAACCAAGAGTGACGATGCTAGCCGCCCCTCCGAGATACCGAAATCGACCTCAGAGGTTGCTGGTCCAGCCGCCGAAGAAGTATCGGACACTGCCGAACGGTCCAATGAACCGGCTGAGACCAAGCAAGAGGCTCCCGCGAAGCCCGCGGCGCCGAAATCGTGGGCAGACTTGGTTCGAAACAAGAACCTCGCCCGCGCTGCGGCTGGCCAAAGTGCTCCATCGCCAGGAGTAATCAATGGTGCTGGAAAGCCTCGAAACCAAACCATCGCTGATGTTGTTGCAAACCTGGGAGATGATGTTTCTCAGTACAGTGACAAGGTGACTTTCCTTGAACCTCGAGGCCTCGTCAACACCGGCAATATGTGCTATATGAATTCAGTTCTTCAGATTTTGGTTTCGTGCGTGCCATTCTATCAGTTCCTCGACCACATTGGGAAGCGCGCGTCCCACAGCATTCACAGCGACTTCCCCATGGTCGATGCTCTGATTATGTTTATGAAAGAGTTCCGTGTCATTGATGCGGCCGATGACGAGGAGCAACTGCGGATGAGATTGAAGGCCAACGAACTTGAGCAATACGGAGAGGCGTTCACCCCGGAATTTGTGTATGAGGTTATCCGTCAACTGCCGCGTTTCCGAGACATGCGTCGCGGACACCAGCAGGATGCTCAGGAATTCCTGGGGTTCCTTCTTGAAGAAATGCACGAGGAATGCGCTCGCGCGGCCAAGGATAAGGATTCGTCCAAATCTCCTGCGACGAGCGTTGGCCCTGCCGCATCTTCTACCGACGGCGAGGGCGCTGACGGATGGTTGGAAGTTGGCCACAAACAGAAATCCGCTGTTACGCGCTCGTCTGGTCACATTGCGTCGGAATCTCCGATCACGAAGATCTTTGGCGGCAAAATCCGATCCGAGTTCCGTGTCCCTGGTAACAAGGCGTCGGTGACCCTTGAACCGTATCAGCCTCTTCAGCTTGACATTGGCGCACCCGATGTCCACAACATTGTGGATGCTCTGAAGGGGTTGACCAAGCCGGAAAGCATCCAGGGAGACTTCAACTCTTCTCGCGGCCCCAATGTCACTGCCACGAAGCAAGTTTTTATTGAGATCCTGCCTCCTGTTCTCATTCTTCACCTGAAGCGGTTCCAGTACGACAGCGTTACACACGGGACCCAGAAGATCTGGAAGAAGATCGGATACCCTCTTGATTTGGAGATCCCGCGAGAGGTATTCCCTCCCCACCGACGTAATGTTATGATGGCCCAGGGCGGTCTCCCGAAATACCGACTTGTTGGAGTTATTTACCACCATGGAAAGAATGCCAGCGGCGGTCACTATACCGTCGATGTGCGTCGCCAGGAGGGCCGTGAATGGATCCGTCTCGACGACACCGTCATCCGTCGGATCAGGAACGAAGATGTGGCGGAGGGAGGTGGAGAAGAAGACCCCAAGGTGCTGGCCACTGCGCTGGAACAGCACAAGCGCGACAACTCGCCTGCCAACATTTACGACCACATCGATCAAGGCGAGCAGTCCGACGATGGCCGAGGCTGGAGCCAGGTTAATGGCACCGGCTCGGGTGGTCACTCGAGCAAGAAGTCCACCTCAGCTGCTGTCAACGGAACTCCTAACGCTTCCGGAACCCCCTCTGGTGTCCGTACCCCGCTTGGACGGTACGGAACCCGGGACAACAAGGTGGCGTACTTGTTGTTCTACGAGCGTATCCCATGATCGCGCTCTACCCATTTCAACCTAGGGAGACGACGGCTTGAAGAATTGAGGGACGCTATTTTCAACAACTTACCTACTTATCAACCAATCCCCATAGATCGTGCAATCTGATCAGTTGCACGACTGTCTACTTTTTTTTTTATCGTGCACATGATCCCACATCTAACTCCCGACTTTGATCAACAAATATCTACACCCGAGGATGCCAGTTTCGTTGAGATCGGAGGCGCGAACTTTGCGATTGGCATCTCTTACTTTCCGATGGCCGTTTCGACCATCTTACCCATGTAGCTATATGCTGCTTCCCATCTACATCATATCCGCTCATCTATTTGCATGATATGGTATCCTTCCCTTTTGACCTTGACCTTTGACTTGTGTTTAGTACTATGCTGTATCTGGTGGATGTCGCTCTGATATATACCCCCCAATTTCCTCGCATAGCCCATTTGGCTCACCTCATTCACGGTTGCATGTCTTTTGTACCGTGGCGTGAGGCGGGATTATAACGACTGCATGAATTTCCTTTGATAGATGTGTGCGTGTTATCAAGAGCGTGGTTGTTGATGTTGTTTGAGACGAGGATATCACTACTTGATTGGTGTGTTGTGACGCTGGGATGTGGACGGCTGTTTCTTGTGCCATATATTAATGGTGAGGCTGGAGTTGGATTTCATTGGCAAGAAGAGAGGAAAGTGCGTGGGAAGATACAAAAGCATGCTTCAATAAACAAAATTCACTTCAGCGATGTCTCCAGTCGTATGCAGTAGTATCCTAGTATTCAGCCGGCATCAGTCTCCAACAGTGCCGTCCGTGGCTGAAACGGCAAAACTCCGGTCTGCAGGGGTAAACTGACTTGTTTCATGTGCAGTTTAGCCGTAGATTAGGCAATATCAGCAATAACTGGCTGCGGAGATGTGAATGAGGTTTCACTATCGACGATATATAAACAGCCCCCCGCTGGCTGAATGGGTGATTGGTAAAAAACAAGGAGGAAAAGAACAACATCAACCAGGACAATGGGCTTCTTCAAAACTATTGCTCCCGCCAGTGCGATCCTCGCATCGCTCCCAAGCATCGCAGCGCAGTGCTCCCTCCCCTCAAGCTACAGCTGGACCTCGACCGACGCCCTCACCGAACCAAGCTCAGGATGGGCGTCCCTGAAGGACTTCACAACAGTGATCCACAACGACCAACACCTCGTCTACGCCTCGTACTACGCCGAAGACACCGGCTACGGGTCTCTCAACTTCGACCTCTTCAGCAACTGGACGGAGATGGCATCCGCCTCCCAAAACGCCATGAACGAGGGTACCGTGGCGCCAACCATCTTCCGGTTCGCGCCCAAGGACGTCTGGATCCTCGCATACCAATGGGGCCCGACGGCCTTTTCATACAAGACCTCGTCGGACCCCACAGATGCAAACGGCTGGTCTGAAGCGCAGCCGCTGTATTCGGGCAGCATTCCCGAGGATGAGTCGGATACGGGTGTCATTGACCAGACAGTTATTGGGGATGACGAGGCTATGTATCTCTTCTTTGCTGGGGATAATGGCAAGATCTACCGCGCGAGTATGCCCATCGCGGACTTCCCGGGGGACTTTGGCACAGAGGCTGAGACGATTCTCTCGGATACGCGCGAGAACCTGTTCGAGGCCGTGCAGGTGTACACGATCACCGAGGGCAGTGAGTATCTCATGATTGTCGAAGCGATCGGGTCTGAGGGGCGGTATTTCCGGGCCTTTACGGCGTCCAGTCTAGGCGGGGACTGGACGGTGGTGGAGGGGGCTGGTTCAGAGAGTACCCCCTTTGCAGGCAAGGCGAACAGTGGCGCGACGTGGACGGTGGATATCAGCCATGGGGATCTGGTGCGGACCAACTCGGACCAGAGGAATCTGGTGGATGTGTGTAACTTGCAGTTGCTCTATCAGGGGAGGGATCCGGCGAGTGATGGGGCGGAGTATAACCTGTTGCCGTATCGGCCGGGGGTGTTGACTCTGGCGGTTTGAGTTGTGTCTAGGGCTGTCTTGACTATATCTGGGCAGATAGTGAGCGTCCTAGTTAAGACGTTACGTCTAATCAAATGGTGGGCTTCCTATGGACCATTAGAGAATAAGCTAGATCGACAGTATGGAAACAGGATCTTGTCATGCTAGATAAATAACAGTTTGATACTGGCTGGCAATCATGCACTCTCAATCACGAACAAGCAATAACTAGTTAAATATCACACCATCATAGAGTTCTGCCTGAGCCTCGGAAGAACCGAACCAGAATAATGGAAAGCGTACATATAAAGCTCTGAAAATTCGATCACAAGCTGACAGCCTGAGCGGCGAGGACATTGTAATATTATTCTATGATCGACGAGCACACCATCCCTCGCTCCCCGCGTGTGTGGTTCAAGGGATGGCCTGTATAGCATCAAAGTGGGCCGCGATGGCGCGATGCGGCAGATCCAGACTGCAGACAGGACCACCTCACTGGCCAGATCCTGATTAGACTTGGTCCTGTGGACCATTTAGTGCACTTTTTCTTTCTTTCTTTTCTTTTTTTCTGCTCGTTTTGGCTGTTCGCTGTCGTCTCTCGGGCGAGAAATGGACAGGCGAACTTGGCTCAGTTGGTGCCCTATTCGCCCGAGAAGACAGGCACAGCTCAGATCCAAGCTATTGACAATCCGTGCTAGCTGCTGTCCTGTCAATCAGATGTGATGTGACTGGTTGTGCGGGGGCTTGGTCCAAGCTTGGTCGCGACGGTCCTGCGGTCAAATTCTGGGGATCCCCTTCTGCCAGTCTCTTTTCTCTCCTTGAATCTTTAAAAAGAACATTATTCTCGTTTAGAACGAGAGAATGCGATATCACGCTGTATGGAGATATCGGCTTGAATCAGTATTTCTGTGAATACTGGTTGGATAACATGCCAGCAAATCGACACCCTAACTCCAAGCTCAGGTCGTCATCCGCCATCAAGCACCTCATCGCAGGCATGAATCAAGTCATTGTGGATCGCAGCGTGCTCATTCGCCATGTCCAATGTTATTGATTCCTGCCGGGGGAACTCGATGCAGCATGCCCTGGCTCCATCACATTTAAGCATACTTCTGTCCCGGTCGGTCCGTTGTCTCGGTAGCATGCCTTGAACTGCTGTTCGTCTTGTATATCTTGTTTATTCCTTGCATTTTCCTTGCATTTTCCCTGTGCGAGTACATATAATTCTCGTCATACTCTCGGTCTGGACACACAATGCCCCTACTTGCTAGGGCAGACGTCGACACAGGGTCGGTCCAGCCGCCCTTGTCGCAGACGGTGGGATATATCGTCGTCGTGCTCATTGGAGTTATCATCGCTCTAGGTAAGACACTCTGGCCCTGCCATGACTAGTGCTAACTGGATAGTGATGATGGTGGTGACCAAGGTCCTGAAAAAGACCACTGGAGAGGACAACAAGAAGACAGAGATGTTCGTCCAGTCAACCAGTTGGATAATGATATACTGACGCTGTCAGGTTCATGACGGCAAACCGGACAGTTCGAACGGGTCTTACTGCATCTGCGGTCATCTCGGTTGGTATACTCTAATCTATACTGTGTTATCGCTAACCTCTCAGTCCTGGCTATGGTCGACTGCCCTCCTCGGCTCGTCCTTCACTGGGTATAACTACGGCGTCTCCGGTCCCTTTTGGTTTGCTGCTGGCTGCAGTCCGATGATTGTGTTCTTTGCCTTGCTCGGTATCTCGTGCAAGCGCAAGATCCCTGAAGCGCATACCTCGCTTGAGGTGGTTCGGATTCGATACGGTATGTCCCTAGGCATCTTACTACAGTGACAGACTGACTTTGTAGGACGCGTTGCACACATTGTGTTTATGATTCTGTGCCTGGTCAACAACATCTTCGCCAGCGCCAACATGCTCCTCGGTGCTTCGGCTGTGATTTCTGCAATGTGCGTCTCTTATCTACGGTACCAGGACTCGACTGACATGTAAAGGTCTGGAATGCACATCATCGCATCGACATTTCTGCTGCCAGTCGGCGTCACGGTCTACACCTTTGTCGGAGGCATCAAGGCAACGTTCCTGACGGACTATTTCCACACGACCATCATCCTGATCATTGCCTGCTACTTCTCGGTCAAGGCCTTTCAATCGGACCAGATTGGGTCTGTGGGGAATCTGTACGAGCTGCTCAAGGCGGCTGCTGCTCGCAATCCGGTTTCTGGCAACGAGGCTGGCACGTACCTGACCATGACATCGAAGGATGTAAGTTGGCTTGTCTTTTTTTGTTTTAGCTGGTACTGACTATTTAGGGTATTCTTTTTGGCATTCTGCATACTTGCTCCAACTTTGGTCTTGTTATCGTACGTTCTCCTTACTAGTATCAACCGGTTAATTCTAATTAACCCCCCAGATGGACACCAGCTACTTTATCAAGGCCTTCTCTGCCTCGCCCAAGGCCGTTGTCCCTGGATACACCATCGGCGGAATCATGTACTTTGCCATCCCCTGGGGTCTAGGGACAGTGATGAGCTCTGTCGCTCTGGCCCTCGAGAACCAATCCAACTTCCCAACCTTCCCCCGAGTGCGTATCTACACATGCTTCACATTCTGCAAGTAATCAATACTAACATTCCACAGCGAATGACCTCGTCCGAAGTCAGCAGCGGCCTCGTCCTCCCCTACGCCGCCATCACCATAGCCGGCAAAGGCGGCGCGGCAGCCGTGCTGCTGATGATCTTCATGGCCGTGACATCGACGCTCTCCGCGCAGGTCATCGCCGTCTCGTCCATTCTCAGCTTCGACGTCTACCGCGAGTACTTCAAGAAGTCGGCCACAGACCGCGATGTGATCCGATCCAGCCATCTAGGCGTCATCTTCTTCGCGGCCTTTGCAGCCGGATTCAGTACCATGCTGCATTATGTCGGTGTTGATCTAGGCTGGACGCTGTATATGCTGGGTATGTCATCCACCCCAAACCATACCCTAATACAGGCATGTATATTAACGTTAGTCCAGGCGTCGTAACCTGCCCCGGCATCTTCCCCATGATCTTCACCGTCCTCTGGCGCCGCCAAAGCAAAGCCGCCGCAATCCTCTCGCCCATCCTGGGTCTCGCCACAGGCCTGGCCGTCTGGCTCTCCACGGCAAACCGCTTCGGAGGCGCCGTCTCCGTCGCTACAACGGGCGAAGTCCNCCCCTGCGTCTACGGCACCGTCGCCTCGTGCTTCTCGCCGATCCTCTACTCCGTGCTGATTACGGCGGTAAGACCGCAGAATTATGACTGGGCTGAGTTTAAGCGGGAGAAGTTGGCGCTGGAGAAGTTGGGGAGTGACCTTACGACTGCTCATCATGATGATGATACGTCCCAGCAGCAGGGGAGGAGGGATGAAGAAGCAGGCGAGAGCAGCAGATCTAACGAATTGAAGAGATGGGGCCGCATTGCGGCGTTCTGGTCTGCGGCGACGTTTTTGGGGCATTGGGTGCTGTGGCCGTTGCCTATGTATGGCTCGCATTATGTTTTTGGGAAGAAGGTACGCATTAAAATCTCCCCTCCCCAACTATCATTAGGTATATGGGTTAGGAGGTTGCTGACAGGTAACTAGTTCTATATTGCATGGGTGGTTGTAGGCATCATCTGGCTATGGGCGACGCTGTTTGTCGCGACGCTGTATCCGATTTTCGACGGCGGGTATCAGCAGATTATGCAGGTGTATCGCGGCCTTCGCGGGCAGCAGCAAAGTCTGGTGGGGTCGAGTGGAAATGGGAAAGTCGTCCAGGGAGAGTCGTCGTCGCCGGAGAATGGGTCGGTTAGTGATGGTGTTGCTGTGAAGGACAGTAAGGAGACATGATGCAGTATATTTGTTGGATGTGTGGTATTTTTTCTGGCGGTTCTTGTTACCTTGGAAGTTGATAATCGTTAATATCTATTCCAAATACTGCTTTAGCCTGCGTGGTCTGGACTGCCGAAGCCCGAAATCGTGCAATATAATTATTTAATATC
Organism: Aspergillus sydowii CBS 593.65; assembly: GCF_001890705.1. Lineage (NCBI taxonomy): Eukaryota > Fungi > Ascomycota > Eurotiomycetes > Eurotiales > Aspergillaceae > Aspergillus > Aspergillus sydowii. The sequence continues at coordinate 309,760 of NW_024467867.1, forward strand.
GTGTGCTCTATGCCGGTGACAAACCCGCGACAATCTCCGTGGGACTGGACATTGGCCCGTGGTTTTCCTTTTGCTTTGCTTTTATTTGCGATGCTACTGACTTATTCTATATAGGCAATGAGCGGGTGGCCTTCGTATGCGTAGAACCATGCCCAGTTACGCCGGCAAATGGTTCTTGATCCTGGGGAGGACGGGGTTGGAATTATTGGACGTCGGCATGTAGGGCCAGGGAAGTGGGACATGTTTGAAAGGAGATTCCAAACAGTCTATATTATAGAAGGTATACACTATGTATAAAGTTGGCTGTATACTCCGTGTGGTGCCCGGCAGAGTCATTTCCCGCCACGACGTCATCGTCTCAGCCAGTCTCACCACCAACACCGCTATCAGCCACCATCATTTCATCACTACACAATGCAGGCGCAGGAAATAGCAGTCCTCGGTGCAACCGGAAACCAAGGCTCGGGCGTCGTGCGCGCACTACTCGAAAAGACCTCGCCGGCATTCACCGTCCGCGCCCTCACCCGCGATGTCTCGTCGGCCGGGGCATCAAATCTGCGTGAGAAATACGGCGAGACAGGTCGCTTGACGTTCGCGGCAGCAGATGTCTACGACAAGGACTCGCTGGTTAAAGCGTTCGAGGGCGCTTATGGCGTCTTCGCGGTGACGAATAACCGGCTTCCGGGGAGGAAGATTGAGAGGGAGGCGGATATGGCTCATGAGCTTGATGCTGGGAGGAATATTGTTGATGCTGCCAAGGTCTGTCACTTACTTGACCTCCCTCGATTAACTTGGATATGAGTATGTGTTGACTGAGAACAGGAATGCGGCGTCCAGCATTTCGTCTTGAGCAGTCTGCCGAATATCAACCAGGCGAGTAATGGCCGCTTCACCAAGGTCTTCCATTTCGACAATAAGAACCGGATCGAGCAGTGGGCGAAGAATGAGCTCCCGGCCGTGACTGCTTTGCATCCTGGTAAGTTTGTTTGTCATTATGAATCTGATTCTTGCACTAACCGATGTAGGCCTGTTTTATACAAACATGCAGTGGCCGCAATACTGCAGACGCAATAGTAAGCTCGCCATTGCACATTCATAGCGGACAAGTATGTTATATCTATTCTAACAGTATACTTATTTTATGTTCAGCCGATGGCACCATCCGATTCTGCCCCCCAGTAGACGGCAACAAACTCATCGACTGGGTCGATCCAGCATACGACATCGGCGTCTACGCAGCCGGTACGCTTACCTTCTAACAAACACAATTCTTTTCGAAAACTGACGAAAAGATAAAGAAATATTCACCCGGGGCCCATCCAAAACCGCCTCAAAAACATACCCCGTAATCTCGCCCAAATTCCCCTCGACCGAGTTCCCGACGGTCTTCACCCGCGTCACCTCGCAAAAGGCCACATTCGACCCGATCAGCCTCGATGAATGGGGGGCCACTGTTGCCGCCGCTGCGGGAAAGGGGTATGAGAAGGATATCCGGCAGATGATGGAGTGGGTTGGTACTGCGCCGGATGAGAGGGTTTGCTACGGGACTATGGATCGGGAAGAGGATCGGTCGTGGGAGGATCTGGGGGTTCGGGCGAGTACGTTTGAGGACTGGCTGTGGAGGAGTGGGTGGAGGGGGCCTTGAGATTGTACGTACTGTAATAGTCTGCTCTGGCTTTGTCGAATTTTGAGTCGATGGTTGATGACTTGATATACAGACTATTGTGATCAGACGTACCCTAATTATGGGTGAATATAGGATAGTGAATATACCAGGGATCTGCAAGTCTGGACACCTAGGATACCCGTATATGCTTCCCAATGGTCTCAATATTTAGAAGCATACTGAGAGAGTCGGGTGAAAGGATGCGCATGGAAAGATGGCAAGAAGGTTTAATTAAGCAACAGGCGAATATAGACAGTTATGCCACCAAAGCCGTTACAAGGAAGACGATCTGTTTATGCATGCTCCTATAGCTAGAATGCGTAGCGGTAGTCCCTAACCTGGACGTGCCTGAACACTGCATAGAGCTGCAAGCTGCAGCAGCAACGATACTGGACTACCGATGTCCAGAAGGCAGGACACCCCGACACTGACGACCAGAGAGGTGAGAATTCAAGTCAAGTAAATAAGGTTTGCCAACTGTACCAGAACAGGAAAAAGCACAGAGCCAAGTCCAGCGTCAATCCGGCATTGATATTCTTGTGCCAATTTCGGGCTCGGGAGCCGAGAGGCGACGGTTGAGGCCGGATGCACGACTTCCGGCTGATCACAAAGATGCCGGTCGGGAACTGCTGCTTTGACGGAGATAACCCGGAAGCTCTACTTTATACCCTGACTTTCGGGTCTAGCACTGACCAGGACTCCTCTACATTGTGACGCTTAGGGTGTAGTACTAGCTAGGAAGAACCAGGTGCAGGGGGAGTCAAGGTGCACCCGCGGTCGTGTCTGTTCGAGTCTGCCATAGCAAACCAGGTCATAATCACCAGTATTCACTATTCAGTCGAGGCTGACATTGCGACGCTGACTCTGCACGTTCAGGGGCAGACTATAGAATTATTGACTTGAGTTGGGGAACTGCGATGGAGGTTCTCCACGTCGTTAACTTCCGCACATCCGATCATCAGCATGGATGAGCACTGACGACTGAGTTGTAAGTCAAAGCTTGTGTGGAGGGTTTGCACGGCGACCGTGGCGACATGGAGACTACCGTAAACGGCATTGTCGGGGACTCGGGGGAGGTTTCCATCTCTTGAGAGTTGAGGCTGGACCTGGGATTTAAGTTGAGTTGAACTGGTCAGTGAGAGCGGGGAGATGGAGATCTACGTATAATGGCATGGACAGTGGGAAGAGAGAGGAAGCTTTTGTTGGGGAGGATGTGCAGATATTGATATCGCACTGGCTCCTCCAGTGGGCCCAGGGGTGTATCTGTGATATTGGGTGAGGGGATCATGATGATTCGAGCTTGGACAAGAACATGACATGACCACTGCCGAACGGTCCACTCTTTTGACTCTGGAGATGCAGCTGCAGGAAACGCTTATGCAGGTTGCTGTGGTGGCTGCCTGGCAGCGCCTGTTTGGGATATTGCAGAGTCACTCGGGGAAATGGTGAAACGCATCGCAAACAGTCTAGCCTGATTACAACTTACAAGGTACAACTGCAACGGTCGGACACATGGCTGTTCCACTCCAGGGAGTCAGATACTGACGTTTGGGTCTGATGGATGATGATCCCTGGGTTATCCTGGGCTGGAACATAGATTGGCTACCTGAGACACGACCCCTATTATCATCCTGAATCAACTATCAGTCTCAGCCAGGGTGTACAGAGTAACGTTTAGGAAACTGCTTCTTTAGTATGATTCAGCTGGGAACGACAGGCGACTTCCACGAGTCAGCCAGGCTACAGCCACAGCCCACGCAATGGGAAATAATAGGCGCATAGTTTGGCTAGACCGGCTATAGTCGCTTATAATGTCCTTGCCTGCTGGAATGGATCTACTATAAAGGCTATAGAGGCTATAATTAATGTATTAGCTCGGATGGACTTCGGGCTTCTGAGCGAGCAGTCGAGGACATGCAGTCTCGGCATTTGTTAACCAATCGTCAACCGTCTGATTTGCCAAATAAGTGAAATAACACGAACAAATTGGTCCATTGGTCCACTGGGCCCTAGCAGTGGGACTGTGGAACTACACGTGGAACTCAACCATACTTTGATCTGCTGGGATCGGAGATCATTCTAACAAGGAGAAAGGGAACTGCTGACCGCGACTGGATGAACACTCTTGCTCAGCTAAAAAAGGAGAAAAAACAGAGTATAGACTGCTTAATCTGCCAGTGCCCACGGATGTCTGCGAAGATCGGAATATTCAACCAAACGTTGGAGGGGGATCCTCCAGGATACGTGAAGTTCACGCACAGTCCAAGTCCCCACACGATCAGCCTGAACGGTGGAAGAAAATCAAATTCAAGGCCAATCACCATATCTGGAACCGACTAGCGAACTTTATACGGTTTGCTTGTTTGCCATTGGGCCTGGCCACTGATCCAGGCCCTCTCCGCGTACGAAATACGCGACAAATGCCGAATTTTTGCACGCGAACTGGACCAGTGCCGACGTCCTAATGGCAAATCTCCTGCAGAAAATGCCCCGGCGATTCCTTTTTGGGCAGCTCGACTTTGCCCGAGTCATGCTCGAGATCCAGCAGGCCCACTTCTCAACCTGACTATTATCGTGCAGACTCCTGCAGTCCTGCTGCTGCTGTACCATGACGCCGGCCAAATGCAAACTGGATCGCACCTTGTCGATGATCATGCATTATTAAAACCCTGAACCAGAGTAACAGCCATGATCTCCAGGCCCTAGCCCCTCTTGTCTCGCCTCTTGCGAGGAGGCTCAGACTCCACTGGCACACCGTATAACATACCACTCCCGCCGCTCCAGCTGCAGCTGCTGTAGTGTTGCACCCTGCATTCCCATCGATCCCGGACTCTCTGGCCATGGATCTTCCAAGTTGCGCGGTACGGAGGTCCCTGTTTATCTAGCTCGCCATTGGCATACTAACATGGTTACTGTCGCAGCTGCCGTGCCTGGTCTCGGCCGTAGGCAACTCAACATGCGCCCTCACCGATACAGCCTGTGTCTGCGGGACGCCCCAGATCGCAGCGCAGCTCGAGCCATGCATTATGGCTGCATGCACCGTCAAGGAAGCCTTGAGTATGTGACTGTGTCTTGATTCCAAGGGTTGGGTTAACGAATGCAGCGTCGAAGAACATGACCTACACAATGTGCGATTACCCAGTGACCAGCGACACCGAGGTGTTTCCCATTACGAATATCGTCGGTATCGCGGTCGCCATTGCGGCGGTGCTTATGCGTCTGGCGAACCGCGCGATAGATAGGAAGTTGGGGCTGGATGACTATATCTTGGTCTTCTCTCTGGTGCGTTGAACTACATCTTACAGAGTGAATCCAGGCTAACAGGTGCGCTGTAGCTCCTTGCTGCTGGAATCTCGGGCATTGGAATCGAGCGTATGTATATCCTTATGTCCTTGATATCTGTCTCATGTGTCCCAGTGCTAATGGTTTGTTTGTAGTCCGCGACTACGGCCTAGGGAAAGACATGTGGACAATCCCCTTCGACGACATCCGGCAGATCCTCAAACTGTTCTTCATCGAGGAGGAAATGTACTGCGTCTGCATTGCCGCAATCAAGGTCTCCATGCTCTGCCTGTACCTCAACATCTTCCCGAATCGCGGCCTGCGCATTGCAACGTATATAGTTCTGGCGATAACACTCGTTTGGGCGATTGTCAGCTTCTTCGTCCTCCTCTTCTCGTGCAATCCCATCAGCTACTACTGGAATATGTGGGATGGCGAGCACAGCGGGAAATGTATCGACCATGATAGTATCTTGCTGGCGCATTCGTCGGTGAATATCGTGCTGGATGTCTTGATTGTGGCCATTCCGATGCCGACGCTGGCGAAGCTGCACATGCGGCTGGAGAAGAAATTGGGCGTTTGTCTCATGTTTGCCGTGGGGATTGTGTACGCCTCCCTCTTTTATCTCTGTATAGATATACTGCTAACTCCTCCAGCGTCACGGTTATCAGCATCTTCCGGCTCGTCGAAACAGTCGGCTTCAACAACACAACCAACCCAACACGTACGCACCACCAGAACAAGACATGACTATTAAGCAGAACTAACATATCCCTGCAGGAGACTTCGTCCCCGTCGGCATCTGGTCCCTCCTCGAATTCGACGTCGCCATCCTGTGCGCCTGCATGCCCGCCATCCGCTCCCTCGTCATCCGTGTCTACCGCGGGCAATTCAAACCACACCTCACAGCCCTCTCAAACAGTCTCTCCGGCTCAACGCGGTTCGGCAGTAACAACAACTCCTCCAACAATACCTCCAAGAACGGGAGCGGTTCAAGAACAAGAGTGTCGCATAACCTCTCCGCGTCGATGTCCGGGACCAGGACCCGCGTCAAGGGCGCAGATGATTCCGTAGGCCCGTTTATTCGCCTGGATGATGTCGGGACCACGGCTGAGGCTTATTATAATGCTGCTGGGAGTGATCATGATCATGATCATGATCGTGAGGCTGGATATGGGCGTGGCCATCCCGGTGGTGGACTGGATCTGTCTGAGCCTGTGCCTGGGACTCCGGGTGCTGGCGCTGTACCTGTCTCTGCTCCTGTGCAGAGTCCGAGTAGGGGATATTTTAAGCGCTGGAGTATATTCTCGAGGAAATCGAGTGAGCCTCCTCAGACGCCGATGCTGCCGCCGGTGCCGACGTCGCCTGGTCGGCGCTGGTAAGGTGGTATCAACTGGGTTGTTGTGTATAGTATAGTTACTGCGATGATGGGAGGGTCTTTGCATTTGCATTTGCATTTTGGATACGCCACATAGTTTGTTATGATTTATGAATGGATACGAGTCTGGGTGGCTCGTTGTTATTGACACTGGATTGTCTGGCTGTAGTACTGTAAAAGTAGGAATAGAGACTGCTGTAAGATTGGGAAGATATAATTAGGGATTACTAGGATTACTATGGTGGATATATATATATGATAGTACTGATATATCTCTGCACCATGAACAGTTACAGAAACCAATTCTCTTCACCGATCTGACCAGATAATATGCAGTATCCCATCCTTTATATATTCATCCCAGTATCTCCTACATGACTACTAAACTCACAAACCCCATTCCAGCCTCCCAATGTCCACCCTCGGACTATCCTCATACCCAATCTCCCAATCTCACCAATGACTCTACTCTCCGAGTAAACCGCGGCCACTGCATCTCACCGGAAAGCCATATTCCGGTTGACCACAGAAAACAGCCCAAGCCGTTGCACCATCTGTATGGTCTGCTTCTCCGGCACCGAGGGCTCGAGTCCAGTTACATCGCTGGACGTCCCAAAGACCATGAACAGGGGATTGCGGTGGTATGCGCCTCTCAGATCGGCGAGTGGGCCCGCTACTATTATGGCTATAGAGCTGTACGTTGGTCCAGCTTTCGAAATAGAGGTACTGCCAGACGGGCACATTGTGCGCGGTGCGGGCGCGGGCGTGGGCTTAGGCTGCTATGACGCTGGTGAATTCGGACAAGCGAAACTCGTTGACACGGGTCTCCGTCTCTGCTGGGAGGGCGTCAGGCAGTTTCTGCTTCCGTTTGATAGAAATGGAAGAGCGTAATGGCGCTCTTCTTTATCATTGTGGTCGAACGAGCACGGCGCGAGTGAGTAGTTAGGGTCAGCTTCAGGGATATAGGCTGAAATTGGGAGGATGCCTAGCCTCTCCAGTCTCGCGAATAGACCTGCTGTGTTTAAGGGAAGTAATTGCTGGATACCTTCTTGTTGTGACCTGGGAACCGGTTGGCTTGGACCAGATGTTTAGGGTTAGACAGGCTTCGCCCTGGGGGGTCTTGCTTCCTGTGAAGGCAGCGAGGCTGGCTGGTGTTGGGCTGTGAGTACGTGTTGAATGGAGTATTCAAGAGGAAATATACTATCCCTGATGATTAAAGAAATATTGTTCGATAAACAGAGCGACGCACCCAGTGTGGGGCTTCGTATGGCCTGCTTCTTTCCAGCTTCTGAGACGGTTTAAACCGAAGAGATTTGACAGGAGGGTTTGCGTAGGGAATGCCCAAGTACTCGACGGATGTGTCGACAGAAGTTACATGGCCCTGAGAATGCGGGGACTGTAGATCTTGCAAAGTGTAAAGAAGATATTTTACACACTGGAAAGGCAGATCTGATTTAGCTGATCGTCACGCAGCTATTTTTGGCGACATTTCCTGCTAAGAGGGTGCATTGCAGGGGATAATAGTCTTGGTGGTGTCTCTCGCTGAAGGTCTTGGATAATGGTGGCAAGATCTCCCAGCACTCATTATAGATTCACCACCAAGAACGGCATATCGTAAGTAAGAGGTATTTGCCTCTCTGCCGTGATGGCCACTGCATACGGCCGGACAGAGAAATGGGGGCCAAACTCTTGGGAATATACGAGTGCAAAGACCAGCTGGGCTGGGGGAATATTGGTCCAGAAACAGGGCGTGATGGCATTCCAAGACTCGATCGACACGAGACGGAACGAACTCCGATGGATCCGGTCTCAGGGAATCCCATCATCCTTAAGATTGGCTTGCATCGTATATTCAATCTCTTACGGAATCTTTCGCCAGGGTTGACGTGCCGGGGTGGGAGAGGGGGATGGATTCCTGGATGCTCGGATGAAGGGAGAAGCAGCTGCATGATAACGATACAGAGACGATGGAATGCTCGCCTGGAACTGCCAATAGGTAATGCCTGCTGTGTGGTTCTTGGAGACGCCTGCAGGTTGAGGATGTCGAAGCGATCTCGGGTCTATTAATAGCATGAAACGCCCGATCGCAGTTGTCAGCTATCAAATCAACTAATTAAATCAACATCAACTCTGGGTCCAGGTGCAGTGTCCATTCTCATGCAGTCTTGCCACTACAACTGCCAAAGAACTGCGAAAGAGCTGCAAGAATGCCAGTTCTCACTTCAAGGCAGGAAGGACACCCGCCAAAGGCCAAGTGGCAGATCTTCCGCCAGGAACTGAGCTTGTCTCGCATCACGTCTCGCCAGCGACGCCTTTTACGAGCTAGAGCTCGCTCTGACTGCGACGCGGTGATACGAAGTGGCTCGACTAATATTTCCCAATCTCGGCAAGGCATGAAGCTGCAGCTGCAAGGGCTACCACTTCTGCAACGGGCACCCACCGACGGCCTTGATTGGCAACCAGAATCCGGATTCCTGCTGTCCTTGCAGTCCTCTTGCATTCTCCTCGGATTCTGAAGACTGTGATACGCCGCTGCTGCCTCGTGGCTGAATCTCGATCCGGCTGGGCCCGCGCGAACACGAGGTAACATCCACGACATTCATTCATTCATTCAGTCTTATTCTGGCCGAGGAAAGTGTCGATTACATTGCCCCCTCTGTCAACTTGTCCGACGAAGCCATTGCGGATTCAAGATGGCCTCAGGTACAGGTGCTCTCCCTCGTATCAAGCAGTATCTAACATCCTCAGATCCAGAGCCGCCCGCCCCGTCAGGCCTCCATCGCAGCTGTATCTTCTGTCGCGCGCGCAAGATCCGCTGCTCCAGTGGCCCGATTTGCACGGCCTGTCGTGAGCGCAATATCAACTGCGTTTACAGCCCCGAGGCCCGGAAGGGTCGGCCTCGACGGAGAGGCACCAGCTCCTCCGACCAGCGCCAGCCACGAAAGCCTCAGCGCCGTCGTTTGCTGTCTTCTCCTCCTCCTTTACCTGGTGTTGCCTCTTCAGCTGGCGTTGCTTCCCCAGCATCTGCGTCTGCGCCAGTGTCTACTGCATCTGCCGGCCCCTCGCGGGCACCGTCGCCTCAACCGCAGCCAGTTGGGAATGATTCCATGGAGGACCACACTTTGGGCAATGAGCTCGAGCAGATGTTTCACGAGTACTTTATCCGAAAGAATGGATCGCGATCCAACCTGTTCCAGGACTCGATTGCCTCCTTCCAGCGACACATGCGCAAACCGAGTCCCGGACATACTCCAACCCAACGCCCGCGGCCAAAGCTAAGCTACGATGGGATGTTGTCCTTTCTTGCACATGAAATAGTTGAGATTCTGCTTCTGCGCTTCGGGCAGCTGGGCTGTGAACAGTCGGAGCCCAGCACGCACCAGTACTTCTACATCGCCTCGCTGGCAGAGGAGATGACTTCGAGCATGTTCGACCCTGCTCGCCGGCAGAAAGGTCCTCTTGCAGCCCTGGGGAAACATCGCGTTGTACAGATGGTTCATCTCTGGTTCATGATGCACCCCCTGTCGCCGCTGGTCTCGAAGACACTCCTCCTAGATGCGATCCAGGACGAAACGGTGGACGACGCACTCCTGGCAGTCATCTTAGCAGATGCATTCCAGGCGCTGAACAGCAGTGACGGACAGAGTGACGGGCAGAGTGGGAATTCACTTCCTGAAGAATCGCCCCGGCTGCTGGCGCACTTTGCTGCATCCCAGTTGAGACATCGGCCATTGTCGCACATCGACTCGGCGCCCATCCCGACAGTGCAGGCATTGATCCTGCTAGGATGGAGGGACCTCGCTCAAGGTCTATCACGGCGAAGCACCTGCTACATCGGGTATACATGTCGTATCATCTCGCGGCAGTATCAGCGTCGAAGTCGCAATGAGGGTGTGCCGGAGAGTATGAAGCTGAACGGGATTGATATCGGGCAAGTCGAGCAGGAGATTCTGCAGAACATCTACTGGCTGTGTCTGTCAACGACGACCTGGGCCTTTATGCAAATCGACCAGCCATTCACACTGCTGCTGCCGGACGAGATCCCCGACTTCACCAGCCTCGACGAGACAACATCTGCAGCCCTGCGCCTGGACCGGGCGTCTAACAATATCTCGACCCTTCCATCCCAAGTACAGGCCATGCGCTGGCTGTGGCCGCTGAGCCATATCACCAGCACCGTTGCCCACATCTACACCATCTACCTCAACGCCCCTACCGAAGAGCGCAAGGTCAAGGCCGCCCCATGGCATATACGACACATCCACCAGCTCCACCAGCTCCTGCGAGCCCGGTTCGAGCCATCCAATCTCTCCCTCGAAGTCCGCGCTATTCTTATCCAAGCCATCAAGCTGGTCGAGCGAGAAGTCAGCACCCCGCACACCCAGTTCTTCCTCTTAACCTCGTACTACACCATCATCGTCCACATGCTCTTCTCCCCTGAACAACGGGCACCCCCGCCAGTTACACCCTCCACCATCCAAGCCCTAGGCGAGTGCATCTCCGCTGTCCTGACCATTGCAGCGGGCGTCCCTTCCCTCCCAGCCAGCCCCGTACCAACCCAAGCTTCCTACGGGAATAGAGCTCTGGCGCTATGTCTAGACGCCTGCAGCCGCGCCCTCGTCCGCCTACACAACCAGTGCCAGCACGACTGGCAGCAAAAGCAAAGCGGTAATACCATTCCCGCCGTAGCCAAGCTCGCCGAGTACGCAGAGCGCGCACACGGAGTCTGCAAGTCCGACTTCCTGGGCCAGCACGCATTCATCCTGCGGCCGGCAAAGAAACGCTTGAAATGGGTCAAATCGGCCCTGCGCACCCTGGCGTCTCCGTCTTCCACTTCTACCTCCTCTATATCTGACATGAACGAGATGGCGAACGCTGCTTTCCTTTCACTATCCCCGCCAGCCAACCTTTCCCTCCCATTCGACAGGACCGGTGGTGATCTATCCCTCGGATCATCATCCACAACTTCAATATCAGACCTCATGCCACCACCGTACCAACTTCCCCCGCCACTTGAGATACCAGATCCGGGATTCTTCTGCGACGATCCAGCACTGGACTCTTTACTCGGGTTCCCGGGGATAGCCCGCGCAGCCGATCTATACCCGAGGACAAGTGATAGCTCTCCGTCTCATCATCTATCGCTAGGAACGACGCCAACGTCAACGTCAACACATCACCAGGATAGACGTGCATGTGCATTTGGGGGGCTGGCGCTGGAAGATAGTACAAAAACAACAAGCACCAATGCGGCTCTAGCTGATCTGTTTTTTATGAGTCCTGATACTGATATGGCTTCGCCTGGTTTGGATGGTTTATTGCTGAATAGTAGTAACCCGTTTGGTGGGTCGGTGGTGTCTAATGCTGCGATGGCCTCTGGGTCTGGGTCTGGTGCTGGCTCGGGCCCTGATCGTATGGGTGGAGGTGGAGGTAGTGCTGGTGCTGGGGCTGGGACGCAGTATGATTTTATGAGTGATCTCCATATGTAGCTTTTCTTTTTTATTTTATATATATATGTTCTGCCTGATTGGTGCTTGCAGTCGGATACAGGATTGGATTGGGTGAGATTTCTGGTGAACGGTTCGAACTATTTCTAGATGGCATTGAGCTTTACCTAGGTATACGATAGAGGTATTACAAATTGAATAGAATCAAGTTCAGCAGTGGGCCGTCATAAAATAGGTATTTACTACAGCGTTACTATTAGACGAGACGCCGCATCGCATATAAAATAGCCGAGAGAAGCAAGATCTAGGATATTTCCTACGTCTTCGAATAGAGCAGACAGAGAGTAAGAAGATAAGAAGGTATCAATATTATTTCTTCATGAGGGTATTACATCCATTAACGTAGTATCGCATGGAAAATGGCGTCAATCATCATCATCGCCTGGATCTAGTGCTTGAGGCCCTCTATTATAAGCAAAATCAGCAACTTATCTTCCGCAATAGACCAGGCTTTGTGATAAGAGGCTTACCCTTGTGGACATCAGCCTGAACCTCGTGGGTCTTCTCGTCCTTCTTGTCGAAAAGGGCGTCCTTGGCAGCAGTGACACGCGTGGCAATGTCGGCGTTGTTGTCCTTGGCGACCTCCTTGTTGACCTCCTTCGAGGCTCCGGCTCCGGCGCCCTGGACGGTCTCGCTGACGTAGTTGACGGTGTTCTATGGTGATTGTTGTACTTAGTATATGAATTGATGGATGGGTATTGGTGGGCTGCATACCTTGATGGACTCCATTGTGGTTGTAGGAAGAAGTGTATTCAGGAATGAATATTTTGTTTGAATGGAAATTGTGGTTATAGTAAGTTGTGTATTGAGGAATGAATATTTGAATGAGAATGAACAATTCGAGCAGGGATAACAGGGTCTTTATATGTCTTTCCTGTTCCTAGATAGACCTCGGCCTTCTCCAGTCCATCGTCTACTGTCTAAGGGCATGACATCATGCAGCAGCCCCCCCTGTCCAATGGAGACGCAGTCAGGAACATCCAGGGATTCAACGTTGTGAACAGTGCGAGATCTGCTCAGCCACTGACGCCAGTCTAGTACAGATCCGGCACAGATCTAACACAATTCTGGCACAGATCTGGCCCCTCTACGTCATAAACTCCACTGAAATAACACGTGCAGGCGCGGAACCGAAATCCCGTTCTAGACTGCTGGACTGTCGTGTTGGATGTCTACGGCCGAGACGGGTGTATGGCAGATAGTATTAACTAACGTCTCACATTATGAGGGCGAGTTATGAGTATTTTCCCAGTAACCTGACGATATTCTTGCTGTGACTTTGCTGGACTCTGCTGGCAGTCTGGTCAGGTTTTTGTCCTCTCGTCCGGAGAACACTCGCAGTCAGAGCCAGACTCCTCAGAGATCGACGATCACTCAATTCCTTTTGAGATCACTCCATTTTCCCCTCTGGGCGATGCAAGAAGAGGGGTTGAACGTGGCAACTACTGGCAACTGGGGGGTAGTGGTAACTTGGAAGACTCCACTCCTCGACGACTGTGGCGCAGCGGTCTTCATTTACTGGACGACATTGGTGGCGGTCCTGGAAACAGATTCCGCAAGATGGTGCTAGAATGTCCACGCGGCTTGCTCCGACCGTATTTCGGAAACTGAGTCTTGTCTCTCAACTTTTGCTTGGTAGTTACTAGTTATCCACTGTTAGGCCGCCTCTCGAACATTCCCGCGGCTCGCACCGCCAGCAGGGAAATATGTTCTAGGTTTGCTTCACATGCATATCGGCCGTGGGTTATTTGTGGCTAGTTTGAGGCATTTATTGCTGGTCTAGAACGTTTAAGCGGCGGCCACGATATCATGGGGGTGGCGTTTGTAGATATAATAAATAATATACACTCCGCGAGCTGCACAACTTAATAGCCAACCGCCAGCTCGTAGTTTCTGGAAAATTTACATACATGATAGGAAAACCCAGAAGACTCGATATTACTAGTAATACTTCGCGGTGTAGAGTAAGTAGTGATATACTCCGGTCTGTGTGTATACTGCAACCTCCAGTTCCCTGATTTTGCACTGCAGGCAGATCCACTATAGCGCCACCACTGCCTATCCGATCTAGCGATCTAGACCCCCCCCCTGGCACACAACAGTCTGGAAGAGTGGGGTGCAGCGGCCGCGGAAGGAATACGCTTCTTTCCCTCTGTATGAACTGGATCGGAGACTTGCCGCGTCGATTTCGTTGCGAGTTTCCCTGGGAAAGCACGATTGCTAGTGAACGTCTATTACGACCAGGCCTCGCCAAGTTAACCTGAGTCAGGGTATGGCAACATCTCTTGGCTGTATATATTAGGATGGGTTGTAGCCCTTCATAGCCAGGAAACTGGTAGCGATAATAATTATATCCTGGTCATATGTGCCATTGACTACGGAAAATGCTGTGGATAGACTATACAATTTAATCATATTAACTCCAATGCCAGCGTGATGTCTGATTCCTATGCCCCATTCCACCTCACTATTGCTCCTTGAGTACAGTATCCAGCTATATAGAATAGACCTTGTTAGCAAAAAAAGTACCAGAAGGAAATAGGAAGAAACAGAAAGAATATACCCTTCTTGAAACAGGTTGAAAGCCATACAACCAAGTCAAATACCACATCCAGGCCGCGCTCGGCAGCATCCGGTATATGATCGCCCGCAGCACCTTCCCAGCGACAGGGCCAGGCCAGGACGCGGTATGCAGACGGGCATACCGCGCCGAGAACGAGGCGACATCGTGCGCGCGCTTCTCACGCACGCGGGCGTACGTATCTAGGGCGGCTTTGTCGCCTGCCTGGAGATATAAAGAGATAGAGTCCGCGAGGACCGTGGCGTCTTCGATTGCTTGACAGGCGCCCTGGTTTTGGTTGGAATTATTCAGGAGCTGGATCGTAGTTTACTTACCTGGCCAAAGAACGAAGTCATGGAGTGCGCAGCTGGGACAAGGAATAAGTATCTGTTCGATTTGATGTACAGGTGGATATACGTACCATCCCCAAGAAGAGCAACACGGCCGCGAACCATGTGTGGGAAATCAGCCTCCTCGAAGACATTACTTGCAACGACGCGCTCGGACGAGTTCACGACTGTCCTGGTTATTATCACCAGGAATCTATATCAAGCGTGGATATATACGTACTGGCTTCCACACTGCTGTCCTTCCCAAACGGGTGGAACTTGTCCCCGTACACAGCATTCACGGTTTCAGGGGTTGCGCCCTTCCACACAGACCGGTCTGGATTCTTCGCATCGCGCGCAACGGCCTTGACCCCGATGAACCACTGGCGGTTCTCCTTGCACGGCCAGGTGGTGAGAATGCAGTCGTTGTATAGCATCCAGTGCGCGATGCCCAGATCATCCGTGGAGAGATGCGACAAGGGCTGCGTGTAGCCGGACATGTGCACGCGGCCGGTGAACCGGATTGTATTTTCCGGTTGTAGGCCAATTGATCGAGATAGCTGGTTGGGGGTGTCTCAATCAGTCTGTGTATGTTCCAATATATCACAGCATATACATACAATCCGCCTTGTTACACTGCGGATCCCATCCGCCCCAACCACGATATCAGCATGCACTTCTCGGCCATCGTCGCTCAGAACCCGTAGCGCACCATCATCACCTTCGAAGTTCTCAATATTAGCGACATTCCAGCCCAGATTCACCACCTCCTCGCACCCCGCCGCTTCGTACAGATACCCATGGAACTCGTGCCGCTCAATCGACAGCACATTATATCCGAACCACCGCTTTGCGAGTCCAAAGTCAATAGTGCCCCAGCAGTTATTTTCGCGGTAGACGCGGATTCCATGGAGTTCCTGCGCATTCTGCTTGATCTTGTCGTAGAGACCTAGTTGGTCGAGCGCGGCGAGGCAGTTCGGGGCCAGCGAAATCCCGGCGCCCTGTGGGGTTAGAACCGGGGCGCGCTCTAGGATGATGAAAGAGATTCCGAGTCGGTGCAGAAATGCGCCTAGGGTGAGGCCTCCTATGCCTGCCCCGATAATGGCTACAGCGACTCGAGGGGTTGTGGGTGATGTCTCTACCATAGTCAGGGCTGGGAGATTTCGTGTGTCAGAGTTGGTATCATGAACCATTACCGCGAAAGGTTAATGCCTGTTTTAAACAGTGAAATTTCATGGAAACATGTCGGAGATGTACAGAGAGCGAGAGAAAGTCTCCGTTGGCGTTCGGAGGCTCGTATATGCAGCAGTGAATATCTCCGTTTCGAATTCTGCAAACACGAGGTGGGCTAAATCTAGCCAAAGCCAACTCATCTAATCTATTTACAGTGTTTATTCAATATCCCTCAAAACATCTCTTAGAATGGTTGTCAGTTTGGCCGCAACCCCAGCATCAAAACAGGCATCATGCGTGGCAGCAAAAGGAACCGAAACAAAGCTGCCAAACTGCCCAGCTCGCCATCCATTATTCGGATCGGCGCTATTCTTCCTAGCAAATGCCCTTCTCCCCTCGCTTAGAAGGGGGGAGAGACTGCCCAGCGCTGTACACTTGACCAACGTGACAGCCGTCTCAGGAAGGTGGACACGACGACGCAGTGTCTGATACGACGCCAACATGCGCAAACCCTGCGTAATATGCTCGCGGAGCAGATTCATAAACTCGTCTATATCACCTTGGCTCCCGTCCTCGTCCTCACTATCGGATCCGTAGTCGGTATTCTCCGGGCTGTTTTCGCTACTCCCTTCACCAGACGCCGGGCCACTCCCACCAGGACTACCTTCGACGAACCCCAGCGTATCCGTAGGCCCATTAACACGCCACGCAATAGCATTATACGTAAGAGTTGAAAGAACCTGACGCTCCTGCGTGTCGTGAAAGGGCAGGTATACCTCCGGATTAAGCGAGTCAATCAGAACGACATGTTTGACTGTTTCGCCCTGCGCAGCGAGAATGGCGGCCATTTCGACCGCGATCATCCCGCCCATGGACCAGCCGCCGAGCAGATAGGGGCCCTTGGGCTGCACGTCGCGCCGGATGATGCGGACGTATTCCAGTGCCAGAGAGGGTAGGCTCTTGCTGTGGCGGCGGAAGGTGGAGACGGATTCGAATATAGGGGACGACAGCCCGTAGACGGGCCTTGAAGTGGCTCCTTCTGATAGAGAGCCAAGGGCAAAGTAGGGCAGGGCCAGGCCGGAGATTGCATGGATCAGGATGAGTGGTGTCAAAGGGGACGAGGGATTCCCCTGGATGTGCGCCAGGGTCTCGGCCATTTTGTCCGTGTGGGCTGGCTGATCGGAGGCATAATTCTTGCGATTCAACAGAGAAATATAAACTGCTAAACCATGGGAACTTTTGAGCCCTGGAAATTAAGGGGGCAGGGTGGTATTGCATACACTCCGCTCCGAAGCGGACAGTTCTCAGGGCTAGAGGGGGCCGAGCTTGTTATAAAAGGACGGACACATCCGCTTCCCTGCGTGTTAATCGCTCTAGGACAGCGTACATACCGACGTAACAATGTGGCAGAGTATTGCATTTCTCGCCGTTTTGAATGGGGCCATTGCAGCCCCTACCAGGAGGGCCCCCGGGGCGTTCGACATGCCCCTAACCTGGACGCCCTTTGGTTTTACTACAAACACCATCAAAGTCGGCAACCCACCTCAACCGCTCGATTCCTTCGTGGACTGGACCTGGATCGGCCAATATGCGTTCACCCCGCGCTGCCATGGCAGTCTGCAGGACACCTTCGACTGCCTCCAACCAGGCCAACCGCTGTACAACCAAACTCAGTCGTGGACCTATACCAACCAGTCCAACCTGTACCCTGACAGAAACTGGAATCCAAACCATTTCTTCTTCTACGATGACCTCTCCGTCGGTTTCGGGTCTGATATTCAACAGGTCGGCCCGGACCACCAGGCAAGAGTCACCCTGCAGCTGGCGGACATGCACTTCCAACTGGACTTTGCATACCCATTCGCTGGTGTATATGGTCTCTCACCAGTATTCAAGACGGACAATGCCTCTACGCAGTCACCGTTCTACCAGATGTGGGAGCAGGGTGTTTATCGCTCGCCACTCATCTCCTTCTTGTACTGCCACAACAGCACCTTCGACAGACCGGCGCCCCGTCGCGAGCTCTGCAATGGGAACGACGGCCTGCAATCTCTGGGCGGGCCATCTCCTGTTCTAAGTCTATCAGAAAGCACCTCATCATCATCATCCTCCTCTGGAAAGAAGGGTAAAGACGGTAATGCCACAAACCCAGTGCTATGGTACGACAACATCGTCTTCCCTCCCGTCAACGACATCGACTTTGAATATGAACCCGCGGTATACAACTACTGGGCCGTCCGACTGACGCAGCATCTCATCGGAGACGAGGTGCAAGCCCTCAACACGTCCACCTCTATCGGCGGTAACCCGGCTGCTATCTTCGACCATGCCAGCTACGGCCGCGGCGTGCCCATGTCGGAAAACAGCTATGCGCGGCTGATTGAAATCACAGGCGGGCAGTCAATTACGCTGGACGAAGACAGTGCTCCCAATAACGGCAACCAGTCGTTTGTCTCGGTGGACTGTGCCAAGGTGCCGTCGTTTCCCAGTGTGAAGTTTGTCTTTGAGGGCCATGAGCGGGTGTGGGAGGTTGTACCGGAGAATTATGTTGAGATTCTTGATCTGGGCAAGAAGGAGCAGGTTTGTGTGTTGAACGTTAGGACTCTGAGCGAGGGAGACTTTGTTATTGGCAATTTCGGGGAGACGTTTGCGAAGGACAAGGTTGTCTTGTTTGACTTTGAGAAGCTCAAGGTTGGGCTGGCGGATGTTCCTCGCGGTGCTTATTGAGTTCCTACTATGACACTTGTATACGAAGTTTAGATGGACAAATTATCGAAATACCATTCGACCATAAAAAGCCACTAGCGGTATTGGGCTGTCTTTCTATTGCATTGTATGCCAACACAAATAATAGTATGTTTATAGCATAATATGTGTGATATATTGCCTAAGCCAATATAGAAAGAAGAGAATTATATACAGCAGGAAATATGAAAAGTCAATTCTAAGGATAGAATAACGATATAATGAATACTCAAACCACACTACCAGAATCGCACCTGCACATCCCCCTTAAGCCAGGGACTGCCCACCTTCGAGAAATCCAACCCCCCCAGAGACTCCTCGCTGCTCCCCTCTCCCCAGCCAATCTCACAGCCCTTGACAATACTCGAGACAACCGTCTTGGAAACCAGAATTGCCATCTTCTCCCCAGGACATCGATGACTGCCCGCCCCAAACGGTATATACCGCAGCTGCCCGTTCTCGTTCATCTTCTTGGCCAAGTTACCATCCGCCAGCCATCTTTCGGGCAGGTATTCATCGGGCCTTTCCCACGCTGCAGGATCGTGGTGCGTAAGATAGGGGGATATCAAAACAATGGTTCCCTCTGGGATGGTAATTTGAGTTCCGGCCATGGAGGCGACATCGGTGCGCAGGGTCTTGGGTTTCCGGGCCCAGCGCACGTCGCTGTTGCCGGAATAATGGCGGCCTGTTTCTTTAACGAGGGCGTCCAGGAAGGGAGACTGCTCGAGGGAGTGGGTGGCTAGGTCTTCGCGTAGAAGCTGAAGACGGGCTGGGGATTTGAGCAGCTAGGCTGATTATCAGAGGGGTTGTCCTCTCTCATGACAAAGGGGATGGAAGCTCACCTCTAAGACGGTCCAGGATATACTGGCAACAGTACTAGTATGGGCAGCAAACATAAGGAGTGTATGATGCGCGGCGTAAAATCGGCTCAGATGTGCAGTCGCAGGGTCTTGCAGGGTGTACGAGATATAATCAAGACTATCGCTCCATCCATCTGGACATTTCTCTCTCTCCTGAAGACGAAACCGGAAGATTTCCTGAACACGGTCTCGAGATTTCCACAGATTACGCGCTGGACCATGCGGAACCCAGGCAGGGAGAATCGTATGCCAGATGCTCCCTACATTAGCCTCCATAGTATGCAGCAGATCGTAAAGCTCCTCAACATGGTGGTCGTAAAAATCCTGTCCCATCAAGCACCGCACGATGATCTTGTGGACAAGGAAGGAGATTTCTTCGAATAGGGCTACTGATTGTCCGCCACCGCGAGTCCAACCACTGGCTGCCTTGATGGCTTCTTCGTCCGCAATCTGGGTGTACCTCTCTAGAGTAGCCTTGCGTGAGATCCCACGACTCAGAGACCCGACCATGCTGCGTAAATGGTCGAAGTATCCTGGGACAACGATCTTGTTGAGGAACAGACCCATCCCGTCGCCAAACGACCATATATCCTGTCAAGTCGTTAGCAAACAGATATTATTAAATTGCAGATAGCGTCAGACCTCTCTAGTTTCTAGGTATTCCTTATTCAGCTGAGGACTTCGCAGCCAGATTGTGCGGCCAAATAGCATCGACACAGTAAAGCACTGTCCATGGCTGCTGGTGGCAGCGGAAATGAATCCAACCGGGTCGAGGGTGTATTTCTGCAGGTTTCCCAGGACTGGAAGGCCGATACTGACGGCTGGGATTTTGTCTGAGTGGAGGAAGCACCGCAATACGAGGGCCAGGAGAAAAGACGATAGAATGCTGGCAATGAGAAGGCCGACATTGTAGGAAGAGATAGTTTGGATTTCGTGCACCAGCATGATGGTAAAACAATAAATTGCAGAAGAGTTTGGCATGGATTGAAGATTGAATATTCGTGTTGTGCTTATTTATTTCATTTTTTTTACGAGGTCTGGTTCAACGCAAAACTCTCCGGCGGATGACGGACGTCAGATTTATATCCGCGTATAGTTGATATGGTTCGCTATATATTACGAGACAGTCATTCGCACACCTGCACACCATGATGCAATAATATGCGAAATGACTTCCAAAGAGAAAGTGGCGGATTTTCCTGGCCATACCCAAGACGAAGCTGATGCTGGCCCTCCTGATGGCGGCTCGCGTGCATGGCTGGTGGTGGCCGGTGGCTTCCTCACCTACTTTGTAACATTCGGTGCGTGGAGATTCATAGGTAATGTGCCACAGCTAATGGGAACAGGTCTGCTCAATTCATTTGGGACCTTCCAAGCGTACTACGGACAGACGCTGCTGGCAGGCCGAGACGACAGCGAGATCTCCTGGATCGGCTCTCTACAGCTCTTCTTGCTCTTCATCGGCGGCCTCGCCTTTGGACCCATATTCGACACCAAGGGGTCGAAGATCCTTTTTATCCCGGGGACACTGCTGTTTTCCCTCTCCCTGATGATGGTGAGTCTCTGCACAGAGTACTACCAATTCATTTTGGCGCAGAGCCTGCTCTTCGGCGTTGCAGATGCAATGCTCTTCTACCCGACAATATCTGCAATTCCGCACTGGTTTAGTAGCCGACAGGGGCTGGCAATGGGCATCGTCGTGGCTGGCTCCTCTCTAGGTGGAATTGCGTGGCCTCTCATACTAGAAAGGTTGTTCCACGGCGTTGGATTCCCGTGGGCGATGCGCATTGTTGGGTTTATCAGCTTGGCTCTACTTTTCCCAGCATGCTTCATGGTTACTCCTCGTTCATCGCCTAGAGGATCTGGTAATATCCCCAAGGAGGACGTGATTGCAGGCCTCAAGGATATACGCTACTGGCTGACCGTGATCGGGATGCTTCTTGTGATGTGGGGGATGTTCATTCCCTTTTACTACATCCCGCTGTTTGCCATGGAAAAGGGCATTGACTCTTCGTTTGCTAATGCACTGATCTCGATCCTCAATGTTGGCTCGTTTGTTGGCCGGATCGTTTCCGGTGCCCTGGCAGACAAAGTCGGACGGTGAGTCTCGCCAGATGCATACAAACTGCGTTCGCTGATTTAAAAAAATCCAGGTTTAATGTCACCATCGCGTGCTCACTCGGATCTGGAATTCTTGTCCTATGCCTTCATTGTATCCGCAGCAAAGGCGCGATTGTTGTGCTTACCCTGCTGTACGGATTCAGCTCGGGAGGGCTCATCTCCCTGCAGTCTGCATGCGTAGCGCAGATAACGAGGAACATGCACATAATTGGTTTTATAATCGGAATCATGATGGCAGTGTGCTCGTTAGGAGCCCTGACGGGCAATCCCATCGGCGGAGCTCTCGCGTCGAGGAAGTCTGGGGATGCCCCTGCCTGGGTGGACTTTGGGGGTGCATTATTGCTGGCCGGGACAGCGGTACTGGTTGGTGCGAGGCTTGCTGTTGATTCCCGGCTTTTACGAAGTGTCTGACATGGCGATATTGCGGTGGAACTGATTCGTTTCATGGGTTAATGAGAATACGAGGGTGCTTCCAGCTCCGACGGGATACGGGCATTTTCTCGAGTATACAGACCGCGTAGACTATATAAGGCAGAAACATCACCTCGAGAGTTTCAGAAAATCAAAGCTCTATTTTTCTGTGATCTAAATAAGCATGAGGATCTATTCTTGCACCGTGCTGGCTGCTTTGACCAGCGTGGCTTCAGCCTACCCTCGAACTGCCGGACTCTACAACTGTGTCTCCCATGTCTTTGGAAGCTCTGCGGCACAACGAATTGTCACACCAAGCAACGCTACCTACTTGGACGCCCGGCTAGGCGAGAAAATTCAATTTGATGAGTTGCCGGTGCTCATCGCCTACGCGCAAGATCCCCAAGAGATCGCGCCCTTGATCAAATGTGCCCAGCAAGCGGATATCAAGGCCGTCCCACGAACTGGCGGGCATAGCTTCCAAGCATACTCCGCCTTGAACGGAACCCTGGTAATTGACATTGCACACATAAACGACGTGAATGTCTCCGATGACAGGGAAACCGCCATTGTTGGTGCAGGAATCCGTCTGGGTGCTCTCTACACAGCTCTGAATGAATACGGAACATCGTTTATTGGGGGCATCTGTCCTACAGTCGGCCTAGCAGGATTCCTGGGCTCTGGTGGGTTCAATATGCAGCAGAGATCCCAGGGTCTGGCTGTTGAGCACGTCCTCGCAGCAAAGGTCGTCCTCGCAGATGGGCGCACTGTCGTCGCGTCGCCAGATACCAACCCTGACCTGTTCTTCGCAATCAGGGGTGGCGGAGGAGGGACATACGGTATCATCGTCGAATACACACTATCTCTCACGGCAATCCCACGGTCCGCTATGCTCATGTTGAAGTGGAATGATACTGCATCCCGATTCCCTGCCGCAAAGCAATACCTCGACTGGGCGCCCAAGCAGATACCCGAGTTTATGTCGCAGATCAACGTCTACAGAGACAACGTACAAGTGCTGGGTTGGTATTATGGAGGCACAAAGGACCAGCTCTCTTCTCTAGTGAATTCCTCTGGCCTGCTTGACATTGGTAGCCCCGAGGTAGTCATTGCCGGGGGTTGCAACACGGACAACGCACGCATCTTCGGATACACGACGATGGAGTGTCTCCCTGACGACGAGGTTGACTCGTCTATTCTCAACGTTATTCCAGACCCTTTCAGCCAGGTTGGCAACCACACTCAGTTCCAGTGGAATGAGGTGCCGAAGTCTACGTCCACGCCTGTTGCATATCCATGGGAACGCTTCCACCGTCTAAGCAAGTCGTTTTTTGCTCTCAAAGACAAACCGCTCACGGAGGAGATACTGAAGAGTCTACTTGACCGCATCGCGTCTTTGGATGAGGAGAGCCAAGTCTGGGGTGAGTGGCATGCGTGGAATATCACCACGCCGGAAAAGGGAACCAGCAACGCGTTCCCCTGGAGGGAGAAGGCCTATGCACATCTTGAGTTTCAGATCCATGGTACCCCAGATGATCAGGAGCGCCAGGGGAAGTATGAGGAGTGGTTTGCGGACTTGGAGTCGTATCTGAGGCCTGCTATTGGGGGTGCCAGTTATTCTGGCTATGTGGATGGGAAGATTTCTACGGACCCGTTGACCAGCTACTACGGCGATAATGTGTGCAAGCTTGTCTCAGCGAAGAAGAGATACGATCCAGAGGAGTTCTTCACGAACCCGGCTTCAATTCCGGCTTCTGGGGAGGGATGCTAGGCTGGTAACGGCGTATATGGGTATTGTTAGCTAGTTTAAATCTGTTGACGGTACTCCTGCATCTTACAGTACTTGACCTGAACAAACCAACAGATCATGCCTTATCATTTCTGTCTTTGAATTTATGTGCGTAAACAGCATTGGTAGCCCTAAAATATCAACATTGTACCGATTTAACCATTCCACAATCACCGCGACAAAACCAGAGTCAATCAGATTGCCAATCAGTATCACATAGTTTACAGATCCTCGAAGTCAGCGTCGAGATGATTCACCAGTACATAGACCGTCCCCGGGGAATTATCATGTCTACAATACAGCATCTATTGAGCACTCATCCCTAGGCATCAGTTCCAATGTAGCTAATAATAGATGGTATATCACCGGTTCGACGGAGTTCCACTGTAGCCCCAGTAAGCTCCGTTGATACACGGAGCAGGGCTGGCCGGAGCGCACCGAAGCGCCCACGCCTCGTATCGGCAAGAGTCCAGGCCCTTTACGGCATATCGGACATTTCCAGAGACTCTGAAATGAACGTGGGGGTTCTCTAGCTTCTGTTTCTTCCTCCGTATGTTCTCGGCGTGTTTATCACCGTGGTAGCCACACATACAGTCAACCGTAGTGCGTCTGGTAATTTCATCTTGATATATTGCACTGCGGTCAATCGCTTACTCTGTTCTACCTTTCGTGACACCATATCAATGACTACCTGCCCATAGAAAATAGCATAACTGCTGCGGGTCCAGATACATATTTGACTTGAAGAGGATACTTCCGCTCTTGCGAGTATCCATGTCCCTTACCTGAACAACCTTGACCCTGGCCGAGTGATAATTCTATTACTCTATTAACACACGGTAAGCCTGTCAGTCCTACCAGCTAATCATAGACAATGTCAATGCATTTCGAAAACCACACAAATCCGGTGACGGGCGCCACTTCAACGGGCCCCAACGGAGAGGCAAACATGCCGAAACAATCACAATCAGAAGACGACCCATGCGTGGTTGGGATGGCCTGCAGGGTCCCAGGTGCCTCCAGTCCGTCAAATCTCTGGGACAACATTGTCAACAAAGTCGATCTGCAGAGGAAGATGCCAGCGGACCGCTTCAAGGTCGATGCCTTCTACCATCCAGATGGAACGCACAAGGGAACGGTATGTGTCCCACCCAGATCTAATTTCAGACGTCATGCTGAAGTTCCACAGACAAATGCCAAATATGGTTACTTTCTTGATCAGGATCTGGGATTGTTCGACGCCGGATTCTTCAACATTTCTGGGAAAGAGGCGGAGGCAATGGATCCCCAGCAGCGCCTCCTGCTGGAGGTTGTTTACGAGGCTTTAGAAGACGGTATGCCATCATTTAGATCGCAAGCAGCTCTGAATAGTAGCTAACGCCATAATAGCCGGAATTACTCTGGACGAGATCCATGGATCCCTGACGTCCGTCTACTGCGGTTGTTTTACAAATGACTACAACGCGATGACAACCAAAGACCTCGAGTACTATCCCAAGTACACCGTAACTGGCACCGGTAACTCCATCCTCGCAAACCGGATATCCTACTTCTACAATCTACACGGACCCAGCGCGACCATCGACACAGCCTGCTCCTCCTCCCTGGTCTGTTTCCACCTCGGCGCGCAGTCCCTCCGCAACGCAGACGCAGATATCTCCATTGTCGTCGGGTCTGCTTTGCACTTTGATCCAAATATCTTCATCACCATGACGGATCTCGGCATGTTATCTACCGATGGCCGCTGCCGGCACGGCGACGCTGCAGGGAGTGGGTATGTCCGTGGCGAAGGTATCGCTGCAATGATCCTCAAACGAAAGAGTCGAGCCCAGGCAGACGGCGACAGTATCCGTGCTGTCGTTCGTGGAACTGGTGTTAACCACGATGGCCGCAAGCAGGGGATTACGCTCCCCTCTGCGCGCGCTCAGGCGGCTTTAATCAAGAGTACCTACGAACGGGCTGCGTTGGAACCTGCGGACACCAGCTACGTTGAGTGCCACGGAACAGGCACAAAGGCCGGCGACCCGAGAGAGCTCAGGGCTATCCATGATGTATTCTCCCGTGATCGTCTGGACACGCTGTACGTTGGCTCTGTGAAGACGAATATCGGGCATCTGGAGGGCGCGTCTGGGGTTGCGGGTTTGATTAAGGCCACCATGGCACTGGAGAGGAGGGTCATTCCGCCAAATATGCACTTTTGCACACCGAATCCTGAAGTGGATTTTGAGAAATGGAAACTTGAGATCCCAACGGAGTCTAAGCAGTGGGACCTGCCAGGGAAGGGTGTTCCTCGTCGCGCCTCGATCAACTCGTTTGGGTATGGGGGGACCAATGCACACGTTATTCTGGAAGAATACAATATCGAACCATCTCTCTCTCTTTCCACCTCGTCGTCGTCATCTAGTCTGCCACTCCCCTCTGAGCTGGCTGGAATGGTGGAATGCAGACCATATCTGGTGCCGTTGACTTCACACTCAGAGCGGGCAGGAAAGCAGTGGAGTGAAGTTCTTGCTACATACCTAAACAGCAGCAATATCAGCGTCGCGGATATTGCTGCCGCATTGTCATCCCGTCGGACAATGCACAGGTTCCGGTCATTCGCCATCGCGTCCGACATGGAAAAGCTGTTCGATCGGATCCAGGACCCTGTCCCAGGATCAGGCTGGAAGGGCAAACTCGACGTGGTGCAGCCGCGGATTGGCTTTGTATTCACCGGCCAAGGAGCGCAATGGTTTGGCATGGGACGCAGCCTGATTGAGAAGTGTCCTCTGTTCTTACAGACTCTGCAGAAATGCGACGCCATCCTGCAGGCTCTGCCGTCACATCGCCCAAGCTGGTCTGTGGTAGAGGAGCTGCAGAGGTCCCAGAATGACACCATGCTAGGACAGACAGAGTACTCACAGCCTATCTGCACGGCGATACAGCTGGCCCTGGTCGATGCTCTTGCGCAATGGGGGGTGAAGCCATCCGGCGTGGTTGGCCACAGTAGCGGCGAACTGGCTGCAACGTATGCTGCGGGTCTCTTATCCTTCGAAAATGCCCTAGTTGCGGCATACTACCGGGGCGTGCATATGGGCTCTGGTGCTGCAGCGCCCGGGTCTGTGCCTGGGGCGATGATGGCCGTTGGAATGGCAGAGACAGAAGTTACAGCGGAGTTGGAGCCGTATAGCGGTCGGATTGCCATCGCGGCGATGAACAGCCCGTCAAGCTTTACGGTGTCAGGAGACGAGGATGCAATCGTTGAGCTGCAGCAAATCCTCACAGAGAGGAAAGTGTTTGCTCGCCGGCTGCAGGTCGCACAGGCGTATGTCTTCTACCTTACTGGTGTTTTCTTTCCTTTTTTTTTTTTTTTTTAAGAATGTGCTGACAATATCAATATAGTTTCCACAGTCATCATATGCTCCCCCTGGCACCAGGATACAAGGAGGCCCTTGCTGCCTACCCTGGCTTCAGAGCAAACAAGAGCCGGTCTGCGATCATGGTATCCAGTGTGACGGGCAGATATGCAGACCCAGCCACCCTAGGACCGGACTACCTGGCAGCGAACATGACGGGCATGGTGAAGTTTTCCGATGCCCTGACTGAGCTCGTCCTGGATGAAGAGGACGAGCAGCGCATCGACGTTCTCGTGGAACTCGGCCCTCATCCAGCCCTCAAGGGACCTTCCAACCAGACACTAGACCAGCTGAAGTTGAAGCTCCCATACCTTAGCACTCTGGACCGGAAGCAGAATGCGTACGAAAGCCTTTTAGCAACTGCCGGTCAGTTGTTTGCTTTGGGATACCCAGTCGACCTTCAACGGGTTAACCAGAATCACTTCCTCGATACGACGGGCAGCGTGATTAGTATAGAGGCGCCACGACCAAAGATTGAACTGCCATCTTATGCCTGGGATCACCGTGATCGCTACTGGGCGGAGACCCGTCACATCCGTGAACATCGTCTGCGTCCAGCCCGCCATGCGATTCTGGGAGGACTGGTCCCCGGATCATTGGAGACTCGCCCTAGGTGGCGCAACTACCTTCGGACCTCTGAGATGCCCTGGCTTGTTGACCATTGCATCGACGGGAAGGTTATCTTCCCTGCGGCAGCCTATATCAACATGGCAATCGAAGCAGCCGCTACTATTAAAGACGGAAGCATCCGTGAATTCGAGCTTGCAGACGTATCTGGTAAGTTTCAGCGTAGGCTACACATATTTCTTGTGACATGACTGACTGCCACAGTGAAATCGGCCCTCGTCATCAGTGACAAGGACGTGGGAACAGAAACTATTGTCGAGCTGACACCAGCAGTCGAGTCTGCCGAAACTTCTTCGTCTATATGGAAGCACTTTGTCGTCCTCTCAGTCGATGAAGCCGGGAACCAGCGCGAGCACTGTACAGGCATGATCCGCGTTGAAGCCGGCCCTCCAGCAGCCCTTCATCAAAGCGCCATGGGCTCATCATCTGCTGATTCAATGCGCCGGCAGAGCTTCCGCAGTACAGATCGGATGCAGTATTATCGCCGCCTGCACTCAATGGGCCTGCAGTATGGCACCACCTTCCAGCTCGTAGCCGGCAACGTGGAAAGCGGAGATGGAATTGCCACGGCGCCGATATCATGGAGTCCTAGCATGTACTCCCATGAGGACAACGATCTGTGCATTCTACACCCAGCTCTGTTAGATTCTTGTCTGCATCCTGTCTTTGCTGCGGTCGAGGGCAAACTGGGTAGTGGCCTCAGCGCACCGTATGTGCCGACATTTGTGCGCTCCCTTCGCGTATCCGGTCTTTTGGACGAGTGGAAGAGAGCGGAAACAGGGTTCGAGTCGGAGGTATCAGTTGAAACGAGCACCCTCGGGCCACGCACAGCTACTAATGACCTCCGTCTGCACTCGGATGGGCAGCTGCTGCTGGATATACAGGGCCTCAAATTGACAAGTCTTGGGTCAAGCGCCGCGGATGAAACTAAACGGTCTCTGTTCTTTGGAACGCAGTGGAAGCCCATGTTTACTGCAATTGAACTGGCCTCTGAGATGGGATACAGTCTAGTGAAACTTGTGGAACTGTTTCTGCATCAATTTCCGAATAGCAGGATCCTACATCTCACATCGTGCGTGTCAGGTACGGAGGATATCCTGCCCGCCCTGAAGGGAGTCGGTGATTCAGAGAAGAGAAATATTGCACACTTGACCATCCTGCCAACAGATGGGATTTCTACCGAAGGCTTTGATGGGATAGTTAGTCGAGGAAATGGATTGGTGAGTGTTGTCAAAGACACAGAGGATGACTTTGACTTGGTCATTGTGTCTGGACCTGGTATCAACTTCCCGTCTATACCTGGACGGGTTGCCGAGAATGGATTCCTTATCTCGGCCTCTCCAAATATAACAGCCGACACGAGCAGCTTGTCCATTCTTTATTCGTCATCGGGGTTGCAGATATGGCAAAATAAACAGGTGACGAGTAACTATGCCGGCACCCTCACGATCGTGATGCCACCGAACCCTTCCCCGGAAACTCGAGAGCTGGCAACACTTATTGAATCCCAAAGGCATGGCCCGACATACCAATGTGAATTGCTGTCTCTCATTGAAGGCTCCAAGGACTTGCGTGGTGACATCGTCGTCCTCGCTAGTCTTGACGCAGACCTTTTCTTCGACCGAGACTTTGCCCGTGAACAGACATTCCAGGCTGCGCAGTCCTTGCTCACCAAGGACGGGCCTGGGAACATCGTCTGGCTTACTCGGGGAGGTCTAATGGAGATATCCTCCCCGGAACAAGCACTGGTATTAGGGCTTGCCCGCAGCGCGCGTAGCGAGAACCCAGAGCTTCGTCTGGTCGTGTTGGATATCGGTCTTTCGTCTGAGAGATCCCACACGGCCAGGGTGACATCTTCCTTACTGGATTCTTCGATTCAAGAAGACGAAATCGCTGAACGCGGCGGCGTCCTTCATATACCACGCGTCGTGGCCAGCGATGACCTCAACTCCAGGATCCCCAACGGCGTGCACAGTGAGCCAGCCATCGGGCCTCTCCATCAAGTAGACCGTCCACTTGCTCTCCGTATTGGCCGGCCGGGTCTGCTGGATACATTGATGTTCTGTGACGATACAGAGCTGACCAGTCGGTCACTACAGCCCGATGAGTTAGAGATTGAGGTCAAGGCATCCGCGCTCAACTTCCGTGACATCGCAGCCAGCATGGGCATCATCGACGACTTCAAGCTCGGAGATGAATGCGCCGGAGTTGTCCGTCGTATTGGATCCAACGTCCCAGCAGCAGACTTTGCTGTCGGTGATCGTGTCGTGGCCTGGCGTCCTGGACAGGGCGCGCATCGAACAATACTCCGTAACCCTGCCTGTCTCTGCTACAGGCTACAAGGGCAGATGTCTTTTGCTGTTGCGTCTTCAATCCCACTTGTCCTGACCACCGCGTACTACTCGCTAGTCGATACAGCCCGACTCCAGCAAGGGGAAACAATCCTCATCCATTCCGCAGCCGGGGGTGTCGGACAGATGGCAATCCAGATTGCCCAGAATATCGGGGCGACAGTGATAGCCACCGTTGGTTCGTCGGAGAAGCGAGTGTTCCTGGCCGAGACATACGGGCTCCCAGACTCGCATATTCTCTCCTCGCGCGACGACTCCTTCGTGGAGGGCATCCGTCGCCTCACAAACGGCAGGGGTGTCGACGTCGTGCTCAACTCTCTTGCTGGCCCTCTGCTCCTATCAACCTGGGCATCGATCGCCCCCTTTGGCCGCTTCGTCGAAATCGGAAAACGCGATATCCACCAGAACAGCCGCATCCCCATGGACCCGTTCCGCCGCAATGTCTCCTTTGCGAGCGTGGACATGATCACCG
Organism: Aspergillus sydowii CBS 593.65; assembly: GCF_001890705.1. NCBI lineage: Eukaryota > Fungi > Ascomycota > Eurotiomycetes > Eurotiales > Aspergillaceae > Aspergillus > Aspergillus sydowii. The sequence continues at coordinate 340,426 of NW_024467867.1, forward strand.
TCTTCGAACGGAACCAGTCTCTGGGTGCGCGCGTTTTCCAGGAGTCTTGCACCCTCGTCCATGAAGGCAAGATCCAGCCTCCTCAGCCGATCACTCAAGTTTCCTACGCGGAGGTCCAGCGCGCATTCCGGATGCTGCAGACCGGTGCAGCGAGTGGGAAGATCGTTCTCACGCCGGGGCAGGATGACCAGGTCCTCGTTGAGCCGCGCAGATTTCGTCGGAGACAGCTGTTTGATTCGGAGAGGACATACCTCCTTGTTGGTGGGTTGGGTGGTCTCGGCCGACGGCTCAGCGAGTGGCTGTTTCAACGTGGCGCGCGGCATATCGCCTTTTTGTCGCGCTCGGGGAAGAGTAGATCTGAAGCCCTTGAGACGGTTGACTGGCTAGAAGCTCGAGGTGTCAATGTCAGGGTGTTTGGTGGGGATGCAACAGACGCCAGCGTGGTCAATGATGCTGTGGCCCAGATAGAGGGCACTGCGTATCGTCTCGCCGGTGTCTTCCAGGCTGCCATGGTGCTTCAGGATGCTCCGCTGCCGCAAATGAGCTTTGCACAATGGCAGCGCTGTCTGGCTCCTAAGGTACGAGGTACCTATAATCTTCATAATGCCACTGCGGCATTGCCGCTGGACTTCTTCGTCTGCTTCTCTTCAGTGTCGGCTGTTCTGGGCTCCAAGGGACAAGCCAATTATTCTGCTGCCAATAGCTACCTGGACGCTCTTTGCGCCTATCGTCGCAGCCTTGGACTGGTTGGCACGACCATGAACGTCGGAATGGTGGTCGGCGTAGGGGCAGTGGCAGAGGACGAACAGCTGCAGACGGTGATGGAGCGGATAGGATATGACGCCGTGAATGAAGAGGAGCTCTTTGCCCAAATTGACGCGGCTGTGAGCTCGATACAGTCCCGGGACAGACTCGAACTGGTCGATGGTCGAGGCCGTGATGCTCACCAACTCATCACTGGCATCAACCTGCGCCGGCCGACATACTACTGGGCGAACGAGCCTCGTTTCCGGAATCTGTACGCCAATCATGACTTTTCGGGCTCCAGCGAGGGCAAGAGTAACAAGCTAGACATCATGGCTCAGCTGAGGGAGGCACCGGGCGAGACGGCACGCGTCGAGATTCTCACACTGCGCTTCCTCGAGAAGATTGCTGCCGTTTTGTCTGTTGACCAGGCCACGCTGCAGCCCAACCGCAGTCTTGGGGATTACGGTCTGGACAGCATCGTCGCAATTGAAATCCGCCAATGGTTCTTCAAGGCCGTCGGCGTGGAGCTGGCCATGTTTGATATCCTCAGCAGCCGGAGCATCCAAGCCCTTATCGAGAAAGTCGCCTCCGTGATGGTCCTGAAGAGCGAGGTTGAACCTACTTCAGCAACCAAGGCAGACTTGCAAAGCAATGCCAGGCCGACTGCCAATGGAGAGGATGGAGTGAGCAACAGTCTGCTTCCGGTAATTGACAATGCTTCGATGACGGATTTGTCTGTTATGGAAATCCCCATGTCCTCCTTCCAACGCCGCCTGTGGTTCATGCATAATCTGGCAGAGGATCCCTCGTTCCTTAATCTGCCTGTGGTCTTTCGGCTTCGTGGCCAGCCTAATCCAAACTTTGTCAAGGCTGCTCTGGAGGAGCTCAAGCGTCGGAATGAGATCCTTCGCACTGTCTATTCTGAGGGTGATGAGTTCTCCCAGCAGACGGTGCTGGATGACTGCTCTATTGAGCTTCCTTTGGAGGACTTCTCAATGTACGAAGACTCTGATGTCTTGCTGGACAAGTTTGTCAGATATCTCATGCAGAAGCCATTAGACATTGAAGACGGTGGAGTCATGGTCGCCGCGCTGGTTAAGCTCTCTGAGGCCAGACACGCCTTGGTTCTCGTCTTCCACCACATCTGCATCGACCGAGGGAGCAGCCAGTCATTCCTTGAACAGTTCACCGGCCTTTACGATGCTTTGCGCAGAGAGAGAAGCGTGGCATCAGTAGCTCAACCTGCAGTGAGCTACAGTCAATTTAGCATCTGGCACAACGCCCTCCTCCAGTCATCGGAGATGCATCCTAGTCTCGCCTTTTGGAAGTCCATCTACGAGCATCCACCAGCAACAGCGATGCAACTTCTCCCATTTGCAAAGACAGTCCGACCAGAGGTCAATGACTACCAGCGTCGTGTTCACCGGGCTACCCTGAAAAAGACTCTGTTGCAACGCATGAAGCGCATTTGTGCCCGGCTGCAAGTCACACCAGCGCAGTTCCTCATGGCTGGTCTCCGCGCATTCCTTTACAGATACACCCAGGAGGAAGATCTAACCATCCACCTCGTCGATGGCAACCGCCCTCACCCCGCTGTCAACGACACCCTTGGCTTCTTTGTCAACGTCGTTCCTGTTCGTTGCCAGGTAGACCATTCCGGCAGCTTTGAGGCCGCCCTGCGCCAAATCAAAGACATTGTCATATCAGCCTTGAAACATTCAAAGATGCCGTTCGACGCGATCGTGGATGCAGTAGGGGCCGCAAGGAGACCCTCTCATTTCCCCCTTGGCCAGGTCATCCTCAACTACCAGGTTCATGGGACCATACCCGTGTATTCCGCGGGGGACTTTGATATAACGGACGTCCAGGGCGATGACATCCCCACTGCCTGTGAGATCGGGCTAGAGGCTCTCGAGGATCCAAATGACGGTTTGAAACTTCGTCTGGAATACTCGAGCACGTTGTACGGAGACGATGATATGGATCGGTTCCTGGAAAATTTCGTGACCTTCTTGAGCAGCAGCATCTACGACTATCGCCAGCCGGTGGCCGAGGTCAACATGGTTGGATCGAAAGAGTTGGCCTTTTTAAAGCAACACATGTTTAATCTTAACGTTGTGCCCAACTCCTGGGAGAACATGCCTGTTGCCGAGCGCATTCTCGCCATCGCTCGACAATATCCAGACGAGGTGGCCGTGGAAAGCTCAGGCGCCAGCGACAGCCTGACATACGAATCTCTCGTCTCCCAGGCCTCTGACATAGCTCAATGGATTTTCAAGGCCGGCATTCAGCCCGCGAGCAAAGTGGCTATTCTCTCAAGACCCGGGCCAGCTGCAGTGGCTTCTATGGTTGGGACGCTATTTGCAGGCTGCGGCTTTGTGAATCTCGACCCTGATTTCGCAAAGGAGCGTCTGGCCTTTATGATAGCTGATTCAGGTGCTACACTTGTCCTGACAGAAGACAGACTGGAAGATACTGCTCGTGCACTTTCATCGTCTCCTGTGTTGGCCATAGGGCGTATCCCGCGCTCCGAGGCGATTGAAGCTCCTGTCCCAACGAAGGCGGACTTTCCATTCTATACTATCTATACATCTGTGAGTAGTCGAAACTTTAAATTTGGTTATTGTCCACTGTTATTAATGCAACCAGGGGAGTACCGGGACGCCCAAGGGCGTGGTACTGAGCCAATCCAACACGCAGCAGATGCTCAGCACGCTACACCACGACTACCACTTTGATCACAACGACCGCTTCCTTCACCATTCCTCAATCTCATTTGACTTGTCAATCGTCCAAATATTTTCCGCACTGACCTCAGGAGGCCGAGTGTGCGTCGCCAATGCCGAAATCCGCAAAGACCCGCTTGCTCTCGCAACTTATATGCAGGCGGCCCAGGTCTCCATCACATACTTCACACCAACGCAGTTCGCTCTGCTGATTGAGAACGCGGCGGATACTCTACAAAGCATGAGAAACTACCGCATTGCATACTTTGCCGGTGAGAGACTGCCCGTCCGCGTAGCAAAGGCTTTCTACGACCTTGAAACACCCGCCAGGCTGTATAATACATGGAGCCCGAGCGAGCTTGTGGTGCAGACGACAATCCAATACGTTGAATACCCGCAGGACGATACGGTGAATATCCCCATTGGGCTTCCAATGGCAAACACTCGCCATTATATTCTCGATGCCAATGCAAACCCGCTCCCCGCGGGCGTTGTCGGCGAGATTGTCGTCGGCGGAGCCCAGGTTGGTCTCGGATACATCGACCGGCCGGACATCAACGAGCGGGCATTCCTCCCTGACCCGTTCTGTGTGCCGGAGGACTATGACCGTGGCTGGGGCCGTATGTTCAGGACCGGTGACCGTGGGCGTTTCCTGCCGGACGGTCGTCTGGAGTTCCATGGACGCATTGCCGGCGACAAGCAAGTGAAACTGCGCGGTTACCGTGTTGACCTTGGTGAGGTTGAGCAGCGAATATTCGCGGAAGCAAATAAAAATGATGAGAGGGAGAAGGGGGCAGCTGAGCTGGCTCTTGTCGACCTTGCTGTCGTTGCGCGACCAGTAGCAGTGGAAGTGCATGAGCCCGACGACACCGCTGATGACAGGCAGTTGATTGCTTTTGTTGTACCTCGAGCTCCTCCTTCTCCTGCCGAACAAGCAGCCTTTGCGCTTCGGCTGAATCAGATGGCGGGCCGGCATTTGAATGCCTACATGCTGCCCAGCGCATATCAATTTGTGGAGAAACTGCCTACGACTATCGGAGGGAAGGTCGACATGCAGCGCCTGTTGAAGTGTCCCCTGAATCCTGTATTTCCAGTTGAAGAACGAGTCATTTCAAAGGCTGCTCCGGCAGCAGGGCAGGCTGACGATGCAAATGGTGCTGTTCTGAAGGTCGTAATCCAGGGCTTCCGCCAGATCCTCAAGCTGCCGTCAACACGACCAGTTGGGCCAGACGACAGTTTCTTCGCCCTTGGGGGACACAGTCTCCTCTTGATGCGTCTGCAGGCCCGGCTCAAACGAGCTCTAAAGAGGCCACTTGCCTTGAATCCGATGTTCAAAAGCCCTACCCCAGCGGGGATAACGCACCTCCTTGTCGGGGGCAGCTCATCCTCTCCGGTTAATCTCGGGTCTCAGCCATCAGACACCGTTTCCATTGACTGGGCGGCTGAGACAACCCTTGAGAAATCGTTCAAGCCGTCCACTGTCAATATCAAACCTTCTCAGGTTACCTCTATACTTCTGACCGGCGTGGACTCCTTCATTGGTGCGCACATGCTGGCCACCCTCCTCGAAGACACCTCGATAGACAACATCTACATACTCGGAACTCAGAGACTACTCGAAATGGCTGATGTCCATGGCTCCCTTGACCGTTACCACCTCTCTGACCTCCTGCCACCTCGCGAGGACCTCGACCTCCGCATCCATATCGTACCAGGAGCCCTCGTCTCGCCGCATTTCGGCCTCTCGCCCGCGGCATTCCGTCAATTGGCACGCAATGTGCAGTCCATATACCATCTAGGCGGCTACGTCTCACTCCTACGCCCCTACGACGATGCCCTCCGCAGCGCCAATGTCTCCCCTGTCCACGACATCATCCACCTAGCCAGCCTGGGCCGCACAAATACACACATCCACCACCTCTCCACCTGGTCTGTTCCCCATCTCCAGACATGGTCTACCACTACTACAACCACTACACCCGCAGCCAGCGCTATAACAGCAGACGAAACCAGCGCCGCCTACTTCACCCCTGAATCTTCCGATCGTCTGGGCTACTTCAAGTCCCGCTGGGCCGCAGAGATGCTCATGGGCCATGCCGCAGACCGTGGATTTGCGGTGTCTATATACCGCGCCTCCGCCGCAACTGGAGACTCGCGCACTGCTGTACCTGAACCAAACGACGACTTTATCCGCACCATGGTCGTTTCTATGCTGCGCGCTGGCGCTATCCCGCAGCTTCCACATTCTGATGCTGAGACTGAGACTAAGCGCCCATTTGTTGTGGACTTTGTCCCGGTTGATTATATCACGAATGGGATTCATGCGCTGGCGATGCGTCGTGGACTACAGGGACGCGGAGACAATTCGCATCTTGTTGCTGATACTGGTGCTGCTATTTACCATCTCTCCAACCCATCGCCACTCCCTATTACCCAGCTGCCGGCGGTTACAAAGGAAATCTTTGGGCGGAAGGGACGAAGCTTGCCCGTGGATGAATGGTTCGACGCAGTGGCGCAGCTGGATACGGCGCCTGAGGCACAGGTGCGGTGGGCCGTGCTGAAAGAGTACTTTGATTTGGGACATTCTATGTTTGCACTGGAAACTGCAAAGACGAGGAGTGTTCTTGGGGAGTTGGGGGTTGCTGGTTGTGAGAGTGTTGGTGTGGAATACCTTAGGACGATGCTGGAGCGTGAAGGGTAGAGCTGGTTTGTTTATCATCAGGATATATTATTTGCTTTCATTGTATTATGCCAGTGGGTGGAAATATAGTTTTGATGGTTTTATTATGTTTCTGTAGAATTGGAGTGGTGGAGAAAGATGATTCATTAAGCGAAGCGATCGACCGGGTAGAAATACCGGGATCGGACTAACTATCCGCCGTGCGAAACATGAGTATCACCACAGACATGGGGTCGAACAAGAACATAACGGCCTCGTTAGCCATAAGTATAAAGTAAAATAATAGAAGGGCTTAGACAACAATATCTTTACCCATGGGTGAAATATTAGACGTAGCTGAAATATTAACTAGACAGCATAAACTTAACAAGTATCAGATATTTTAAATAGGATAAGTATAGCAATAAATTAAGGGGTAATAATATAAACTAGTGAACTAGGGATTATAATCTAGGTTTTAAAGTACTTTAAAGTTAATAATAGCTTTTTCAGTACCAGTAAGGTTCTCTCTTTATATCTATTTATTATATTCANGGCTATAACCTAGCCAGCGAATATAGTATTCAAGAAAAAGAGTGTGTTTGCATCTATATAGATAAATTTATTAATCGACAATATACTTAATATTATAGCAATCAGTATCTTCCAGGAAACAGGTATTGAATATTACGGGAGAATTGATTATTTTATATTTATATAGATTAGTGGTTAACGGCGCGGGTTCCAGTTAAGTAATAGAGATAATAGGATATATATTCTATAAGTCAGGCAGATTAGTTAGCTTATAGGCTAAATGGCTGATATAATAAGTAATAGTAAACAGGCTAGTATAGCAAGGATCTAACTTTAAAGAAATACTAACAGTACCCGGTAGATTATAGCTCTTATAGAGATAAAGGTAAACTTAGGATTTAGATTTAAAGAATATAGGCGTATGATGCTTATTATAGACTCGCTTTATTTATATAGAGGCAAACTTATAAGCTTCTTCCGCGTTAAAATGGGAGCTGAAATCTTATTTAAAAAATTGTTAAAGAGCATTCCAGGAGGTTTGTAAATCTAGACTAAACAGCAGATAATAAGGTATCTTATTTATAGTAATACTACATGAACTATTGATTATAGTAATTATACTGGGTAGAAGACTTAGCTAAATATAGTAGCCAGAGATACAGCCATGATAAAATATTATTTTAATAACTTAAATAATCCTTTCAGATTGACTGTCAGTTTGTAGGTGGTAGGCGGTAGCATGGTACCAAGTCATGTTAGTAACTTTATATATCACTTTCCAGAATCTAGAGATAAAGATTCTGTCTCTATCTAAAATAACACAGCGTGGCATACCCCAATCATGCAATTAAAGGTATTTTATAGTAAGGGTTCCCCATGTCTCTGCGTCAAACATGGAATAATCTAGTAGAAGACTAATATATTTTATAAATTTATCTATAATAATAAGTAGTTTATTAAGACCAGGCTTATCTTTATATGCAGCACGAGGAATACCGTTAGTATTATAGATATTCAGCGGGAGAGCAATAATAAAATCTATAGTAAGAGTATTAAAGAGTACTGGAACAGTATTAATAGGCTGAAGATTACTATATAGTTTATATTTCTGCTCAATATTCGTGTTGCAGGAAGGGCAGTATTTAATATATTTCTTTAATAACTTCTAACCTTTATATAGTGCTAAGCCTTGCATGTTCTACGCGCATTTCTTAAATCCTTAATAGTTATATTAATTATATATTATGCTAAAGACATCCTTCGCTATTACGCGGGGAATATACAACCAAGGTTCGCTAATAATAATAGGATTACCGTCAGGGTTATCAGTAACTTCGCGGTACTTCATATAAAGTAAATCATCTTCTATAAAGTAGAGAAGCTTAACTTCAGTATTATTCTTATCCTTCAAGGTATTAATAATCAGTACAGCTTGGTAATTATTAGGATATTTATTCTTTAGCTATTATTTAAACTTATCTAATAGCTCAAGAGATATTAATACAGTATAAGCACAGAGACTATCTAGATCCAGCGGAGTTCCTGTATTATAACTACAGGCTAGTTTAGTATTTTACCTACAGGTAAAATTTAAGGGCAGGCGTGATAAGGTATCAGGAACAACATTTACTCTTCTAAGTTTATAATAAACAGTAAGCTTAAACTGCTGTAGGTATTAACTGGTATATACTAGATAATAATTTAGATTTTTAACAGTAACTGATTAAAATAAGGATTACTTTAAAATACTAACTGTAGATAAATAATCAGTATAGATAATTATAGGATGCTTTAATAACTTAATATAATAGTGAACCTTACAGACTGCCCAGATAAAATAAGAAACTTCAAGTTTAGTAGGCTAGTAGTTATACTCCACGCTTGTAAGTAGGCAGCTCAAGAATAGAATAGACAGAACTTTTATTTATATAGGAGGAATAGAATAATCAGGATACTTATCTCTAATATAGTATATTATAACTCCGTGTGCAGCATAGGAAGTATTAATATTAATATAGAGTTATTTTTCAGGATTAAAATATAAAAGGAACTAGGGATTACAGAATTTATTTTATAGATCAGTGAATAATAATAGTTCAGCTAGGGTAGATTCAGCAACTATAGTATACTTCACATACTCAAGATAAGCACAGCCTTTTAAAGGGCCGCTCTTCAAGAGCTTAGTTTTATATAGTTATAATAGTTCACTTCAGGCGGTATAATATTTAATTTAGTGTCAGAACCAGCCAGTTAACCTAAGGTAGTACTCTAGGTCTTGCAGAGTAGTAGGGAACTTTAATAATAGTATAGCTTTAAGTTTTTCAACAGGTGTTATTAAACCTAGGGTATTAATTCTTTAACCGAGTAATTAAATAGAAGGGAAACTAATAAATACCTTTACAGGTTCAAGCTTAATATTCAGGTCTTATAAATACTGGAATACAAGGCTTAGGTAATTCAGATATTTATCAAGTATAGTAGAGGCAATGATAATATTATTAATATAGGCGCGTGTCAAGGGTAGGAGAAATAGGTAATGGTCAGGTAGGGAATCTGTCTCGAAAGGGTGACGGATCGACTAGGAATCATGAATTGACATCGACTAATCCTTGCTCTTCCCAATTACTGGGGACTCGCAAGATAATAAGATAATTAGAATAGTAGATACAGTAATAATGAAGTCATAGGATCGAGAGTCATGAGGTCATATGAATTAGATCTTTGCAGGGTGCCCCTGATACCCATTCGGGAGTGTCCCGACTATACTACAAAGACTGGGTATCCTGAAGATATATATATAGTAGCAAGGTCTAGCTTTCCAGTATTATATAAAGGGTTCAGGGTTTTATTAATTACTACTTAATCCTTTAGAGATATATAATAAGCTTTAGATTTCAGAATCTAACATTCCCATCCTTCTTTTATTGGAACTTGCATCTATTAGGACTGAGGAATATAAGTAATTAAATTAGTATTAGTATTAGAACCCTAAATATTAAATAAAAAAATAAGTTTAGCAAAACGGGATACAGCTTCAGGATTTTTTATATAAATAGTAACTCCTCCAGGTAATATCTTCATGTCTTTTAACAGTATATTACTTTTATTAAGTAGTTCAGAGGCGTTACAGCGGGTGTTTAATAATAGTTCAGTTTCAGTAGATATTTTGTAGGCATTAATAAAAGATTATCTAATATACTAATAGTAAAGGTGATCTGAACCAGCCTGTAGTACAGCACGGGCTATATCCAGTTTAGGTTTAGTATCAAGGGGTTCCTGGAGAGTAGAGGATTGCGCCAGGGCGAGTCCTACAGCTTCAGATCCTATTAAAAATAAGATATGAATTCAGTATTGTTAACACTGCCTAGATACTAATAGCTAGATAAAACAACCGGTTCTAATATAGGATTAGATACTTCTATAAAAAAGAACTTATTATTAACTAGGTAGCTGTAGTATTAAAAAGTAGGTAATACCTTCAGTTCAAAGATCAGGTCTCGATCGGGTAGTAGAGACTTTGTGGATACTGGGATCTTAGCTTTTAAATATAGAGATACTTTAATTTTTATTATTAAATAGACCTTGACAGGGTTTACTCAACCATTAATTTAGCAGTAAACTGAGATAGTTATATTCTAATAGAAATAAATAGTGGCGCACTGGTGTCTAATATTAATAGTAATACCTTCATGATCTATAGTTTCAGTTCTGATGAGCAGCTTAGCAGTGATATCTGCTATATAGATAGATATAGTAATATATCTGAATATAGGTATATTACTATCTTTATTCAGTGAAGAGGGGAAGTAAAGGTAGAAATTTATATAAAGGCTAGACTCATGTTTTAAACTAATACTATTAATAGTGATTGTTTTGGTTGCCTGTTTAATCTTGATATTCAGGATAGAGTAAAGGAAGTCTGTATTCCTAACTAACCAGTAGTAGCCAGTATCAAGATAGATTTCTTTATAGGATTTAGTAGTATTCAGTCTAACTAGGGCAGTAGCAGATCTCCAAGTTTATAAAGTATCTATACCAGGTAAACCTTTAATATTTAATTTAATAATCTTTATATTAGTAAAGCTTGTAGCAGGGATAGTTTAATACACGCATGTAGACTGCCTGCTGCAAGGTAGGTGCTTATAAAGCTTGTTATTTAACTCAAAGACTTTAGAGCAGTGGAAGCAGGTAATAGAGTATAGTTTTTTACCCGTGAGTAGGTCTCTAGTATTAACCATAGTTGAAATTCCTTGCTCTTTTAGTTTAGTATTAATATAGTATACTTCAGTAAAGCTAGCGGAGGTTTTATTTTCTTTATTATCTAAGTAGATAGTCTTAGTAGTTCTGACTTCAGGTTCTCTATAGTAGGCAGGGTATTCATTATTCTATAGGATAGGAGACTCAGTGAAATAGGCAGGATAAGTATTAGTTCTAGGGAAAGTATATATAGGTTTAATATTCTAACAGGCAGATTTATCCCAGGTACTATACCCAGAATCTGTAGTAGGCTGCTCAGCAAGATAGATATTTATTTAATTCTAGAGTTAATATAGATTTTAAGAACTGCTATTAAAGTTAGAGTTAGTATTAGTATTAGAGTTAATATTGGAAGCATGATTAGTATTATTTATAGAGGGCCTATGGTGTAGAAACCTATTATTATTGGTTTGGTAGATTAGACAGGCATAGCCTTGTACTTAGTACAGGCGATCTTATAAGTATTATAGTAACAGTAAGTATAGAGGATATTAGTACTGTAGACTAATAGAGTATAGCTAGTACTGCTGCCTGAAGAGCTAGTATAGCAGGCGACTATAATATTAATTAGTATTATAGTTCGACCAACAGCCATAGTGATTACTATTAAAATTCCCTTACTGGAGGTGCGAGTTCCGGGGTCTATTATTTCTAGGTCTATTATAATTACTATTATAGTTCAACAAACGACTAGCCTTCCTACTATTATACTTAGAGGTTAAATTCTACTATAGGTGTTACTTTTAATCAAGAGTCTCAAGAAAGGTTCTAAGTATGATATCAGCTTCAGGTTCAGGTACATGCTGTTAGAGGTTCGCGTCAAGACAGTTCTATATTATAGATATCTAGTTAAACTGGTTATTAATTTTAGTGGCGCGACAGTACCGAATAATATCTTCAGCAAATGCCTGGGCTGTCTTACTAGCATAAATATCTATATAGATATAATNCATTCTATAAAGCTTTTAAAGAGCCTGTTAAGGATTTAGTTTAAAATATTTAAGCAGGTACAGGATCCAACCCTCCTCGAGTGGTATAGTTTAAATAGTAACTTTCTCAAGGGTATTAAGCTGGGAGATAAATTATTAGATTATAGTACTATAAAAGCAGGCTTGAAAGTTAACCTTAATTAAGTCTTTACCTTTATAGAGTACTACATCGCGGATCTAATTAACAAAGATATTAATATCTTTATAATATATAATATTATATATATGTTTCATTGAAACGTTATCCTGTATATCTGGCTAAAAGTATCTGATATTATCAGTTTCCTATATTCTAGTAGTGTTTGCAGCTTCAGGAGCAGGAGTATTAGCATTATTATTAGTATTACTATTTATATTATAAGGGGAATCACAAGGGATGTTACCCTTATTATTAGATAGGTCCTTATTATCAGGTAATCCGCTGCCACCGGTAGTAGTTTAGTGATGACTACAGGTGTGGTTTATAGAGTATTAGTGTAGGTCTATCTTAAGTTTATTAATATAAGCGTTAACAGCAGCTTGATTATTTTATATAGAAACTTATATTTACTAAAGCATCCGCATAAGATCTTGCAAGGTGGGTTTAGGGCCTGGATTTACACCTGCAGGCGGGTTTGCAGAACTGCCTATATATAAAGTAGAGGGTTCAGGGTTATAGCTGTGGCTAGGCCCAGTATTTAATATTATATAAGTATTTAACATGGTATTAGGGTCTGATAGCAAGCTTGTAGACTAATAGTGAGCTTGCTTCTGAGTTTGATAAACTTAAGACTGATATCGGAGGCGAGCTTCAAGTTCAGTACTAAAGTTAAAAGAAGATCTGATTAGAGGATTAACATGAGGTTTAAACTAGAATTATTCAGTCAGGTAAAAGGCTTTAGCTAGGTTAAACAGTTAAGTACTGATAGTATTATTAGGACTAGCTTCAACACTATATATTTCACCTGTAGTTAGAATAGGCTCAGCCCTTAGGGAAGCAGGGGGGTCGAAGGATAGATACCTCTAAGTATTTAATAAAAGAGAGGCTTGATAAACTCTAATCAGGTAAACTATAGGAGGAGTATTTAGAGAGTCTGATAATTTAGACCTTGACAGAGGAGTAGAAGGTATAGATACAGGCAAAGGTATACTAGTAGTAGTACTAATAGGTTCAATATTTTAGTAGGGTTAATCTTCAGGAATAACAGCCTTAGCTTTGCCTTTTCCTGAAGTATAGGAGGCACGTGAGGAAGAGATCGACGAGGTATGTAAATAAATACTAAGAGGATGTATCAGATTCACTTTATTTACTTCTAGAATATCTATTAATCTGATCTACTCTAGGTATTCAGGACACCGATTATAACACGTGCTCTTAATTAAGTAATAGAACTCGTGGACAGCTGTATTAATTATAGGACAGTTAATTTCCTATAAAACAGGATATTAGTAAGTCTTTTCAGAAGTAGGAGAAGCAGTATATATAGTAATAAATTTAGTAAGATAGATTGTACAGGTTTTAAATTACTAAGTATAAAGGTTTAGCAAGATCCTATAAAATACTTAAAGTTAGTATCTAAGTTCAGCAAGGCAGAGCTCTAGCTTTACTAGTATTAAAGTAAGCTATAAAATACAGGAAACAGATATTAAAGGATCAGGGTATAAGATTTTATTAAATAGGAGTTAATTCTGATAAAGCTAAAATAGAAATCTATAAACTAGTAGCGGGGTTTAATAAAAATAGATAAAAATAATAGATTCAGGAATAGAAGTAGAGTAATATAATAGTAAAACTAGTACAGAACATGCCAGAATAGCAGAAATAGCAGAAAAATACACAGAATTTAAGTAATACTTCAGATAAAGCTTAGGACAGATAGAAATCAATAAATTTCAGTGAATAATAATATTTAGATGCCCTGGTTAATAGGACATGCTACTATATCTGTAGAATTAGAGTAATGGAGAAAGATGATTCATTAAGTAAAGTAATCGACCGGGTAGAAATACCAGGATCGGACTAACTATCCGCCGTGCGAAACATGAGTATCACCACAGTTTCCTGGCTGTTTACATCCACCCGCACCGGTATCTTTGGCGAAACTATAAAATGAAAAATTGTAAATGGTTTCATTATTGTATATCAATTATTACTTCGCCGAAATGAAATTCGCTAGCAAAGAATTAAATAGTAATCGTAACAACCTCCCCAATATACGGACTCTTCCCGCTGGTCTTTACCAAATACTCAAAAACCCAGCGCCCAACATCCTCCCGCGAAATCGTATAACCAACAGCAGGACTCTTCTCAACACCAACCCTAATCTTGCTCAGATCACCAACACTGGCTCCGTCCGTCAATAGACTGGGCCGCACAATCACATGTCCCCCAAGTATATCCTTGCCATTATCAATAATAATCTTCTCCATAGCCTTCTTGTCCTCGTGCGGGACTTTCAGCATCCAGTGATACATGGGAATCATGGCAATCGGGAGATCGCGCTGGATATCGCTGATTCCAGTCGTGCTGAGGGCAATGAGTAATGGTTTCTTTTGTTGCTCGGCACTCCTGTTGACCTCGTCCACGGCCGTGATGATAGTCCGCATTGCGTCCTGGCAGATAGTCGGATTATCCAGAGTAGGCGAGAGGGGGTTGCTGAAAAGCAGCTTTCCGCCAATACCAGAGACAATAATACCAGCAAGCTCAGAACCAGGGTTTCCCATCTGGATTGTCTGTTTGATGGGCTCTAGCTCTGTTGCTGTACCAGAGACGATGGTTAGGTTTGCGGTGATGGTTGACTCCGGCACGCCGCGCTGTGTAAGCAGGTCACGGAGCTTGGATGGAGTTCGGGCTACTGTTAGATATTAACAACAATATCCTTATGCTCTCTCTAGACTTGTAATGAATGGACAGGGTTGGTATACGTACAAGCAGCACAGCGGTATCCAGCCTCGAGGGCCGGAGCCAGACAGGATATAGTGCTCCCACCTGTAGCACCGAAGAAGGCGATGGTTGGCTTAGGTGACGACATTGTTAAGGGTTTTTCTTGGATGTATTTGGGAAAGAAATAGTTGCAGACAATGGAATAATCCAGCTGGAAGACCTGGGGCTGGTCATCTATATAGAATGTGCGAAAGTCTCCGTCTGCAGACGGAGCTTTTTACGCACCTTCATTGGTTGTATGTTAAGTCTTGGCATCATTGATTACCCCACTACGAGGCTGAGTTTAGGCGGGGCCAGAAACGGTTCTGTTGACCAATTAGAAACCTGTTCACAGTCACTCTCGCATTGACAATGAAGCCGCGATATATGTCATAGTTTACCAGTAGATGCAGGCTGAAATACACATTGGCAAGTTTATTAATTGCTGCTAGTCATCTCATCATATGACCCGTGGGTATATAGGAAGAGTATACAAGCCCATTTGGGCCGAGTTCTTACCGCATTGCTCAACCAGAAAAGAAAGACTGCATCTAGGGCGCGATAATACTCGAATGAGCTCAGTAGGATTAAGGTCGGGATTATCATACGATTGCCGTTCTCGCGGGCAAAGTTATCAAAATAGCCATGCTTTTGTAAGGACTCTCTCTCTCTCTGCTAGAGAAGGGTCCAGATAAATAGCCTTGATTAACAGTCTAGATCAGGTGGAAGGAGACAGGTTGGCTAGGATTTACCAGATAAAAAGGCTAGCACACTTTACATGACTAATATAGAGAAGTCAGGGGCATTCCATGCGATGTTCACAGCAAACCTGATTATGCCTTGCGTGTATGGTTAGAAATATGGAAACCGGATAACAATCGAAACCTAGTATACACGTAACTATGAACGCCGAACTGGTATAGTACATTACAGCCTAGGCTAGATTATACAAATAATAAATCAGTCAAGATACCTACCACGGCATGATCATTGCAGCCCCCAGCACCATGGCCGCCGCCCAGATAGCAACCACAGAGCCGATACCATCCCACGCCGACGGCCGCACACCGAGTCTACCGGCAGCATTGGACGGAGTCTCACTGCTGTCACTCCCGTCCGTAGCGGCCGCTGCCGTAGTGGCAGCCTGCAGATCCGACCCATGGTGCAAGAGGGTGATGACAGGCGCGTAGTGAATCCCGCTGTAATAGGTCTGATCCTCACCCTCTAGGCTCGTGGTGTATGTTTCTGTTGTGAGGTGGGTTGCCGTGATGGCGTCGTAGGTGGCAACACGGGTTTCCCCCCGGCTGCGATCGGTGTAGGTGTAGGTCGATGTGCCGTGCTCGTAGTTCATTGCTGTATAGACCTCGCAGCCATAAGTGGGCGTGTAGTCTTTGACGACGGAGTAGCAGTATCCGCTAGAGTCCGCGGTCATGCCGCTGTGGAGTGGTTAGTTCAATTGCGCATTTGAGTAACAGGGCTAGAGACACACTTGGGGCAGCACAGCGCCATTGTCTGCTGGGGCTCTAGAATATCCTTCATCACCGATGCCGGGTCTTCGTAGCCGTAGTAGTACATATTACCCGTGGTATATCTGGTCACTGTAGTTGTCGTAGCAGGCGACAAGATGCCCGATGAAGTCAGTGTGCTGCTGGCGTCGCGGGCAGCCATGCCGATCGTCTCCCATCCAGAGGGACAATCGAGACCTGGGGAGTAGTACACGCCATAACCTGTCCAGTCGATGAGCGTACTCAGGTATTCTTCGACCTCATCCACTGTCATTCCGGTCACAGCCGGGGAAGTAGTGGTGGATGCCGGCGTCGTTGTAGGCATACAGTTGCTGTAATAATTGAACTCGGACGTGCACTGGGCGGCAAATTTGGGGACGAGATTGCCGCCAGTAGGATTAACGTAGCCGACTGCGATCCGGTCGGGCGCAGTGCATCTTGGGGCTGGGGTGAATGTCGTGGTAATGGGACCCAGGTTGGAGAATGTGTACCAACCCGCGAGGACTGAGGCGTTCATGCCGTTCATGGTTGCGGCCCAGAAAGATGAAATCCTAGAGGATTATTAGTATTATTACAGAATACAGATTGGGGTTGCAATCGAGCGGAGAAGACCCCTTTATAATCCCACCATGAGCCACAGGCACACTGCAACAGGCACGGTCGACCTCGCTTCCAGCGCATTCCGAGCCAACAACGGGTGGACTCGTCTGAATGAGGCTTGAAATGCAATCTCCGAACTCGCTAAACTGCTTGGCAGGGACCAAACTCTTGTTCGGGGTACAGTCTCTTGATCCGCCTTCCTTTCTGGATAGATGTTGGTTGCTTCTTTCCGGGGATCGGGCATTCACGAGTACAATATGGATAGCTCGACCTTAATTTGCTACATAGGATTATTGTAGCAGACAAGAAGCTCAGAAAATGGCTGGCATTTCTCAACACTAAAGCTCGTCTGCCTGGATCATGGACCCAGACCCACTTAAGGTCTGGAGCGAGCACTTAGGAGTTCGGTCCGTCTGTCCTACCAGCAAATCAACGTTCCAGCCTGGCGATCCGGCGGCTTCCCGGCTCGTCGAGGTTCTGAGACGATGTGAATAAGGGTTAGCGGCTGGGTTGCCTCTGCGACGGGGAGCATTCAGGCTGTACTTTGAGATTCTAATAGCTTTGATAATGACTGGCCCGGGATGTGATCACAGAATAATTTTTTAAAAGTATAATTCGATAGTTTCCTTATTTTCATCATCTTCCTATAAGCCCAGGCTGCTCAGCTTGGATATAAGAAAGGTTAATGATTGTAAGACCCACCGCAAATCAGCCTGGATATTCGCGAAGGGTGCATATTTAGAACTTCAGTATTAATTCTCTTAATAATCCTTATTTCTTGAATTCTACTATTCGCGATACCTTGTCCCCTATATTTAAGTACATTACACTCTATCACACTACTCGCAAACGCCAAGGCCAAGGACCGTATAATAATAAAGAGCTTGTTTAATTTAATTATTTACTAAAAGTCTAGTATTAAGTTTCCAGAATAAACGTATTTCTGTTTAAGGTTTCATGGATTTGGCTCTTACTATCTAGTGTCATTATATTAATTACTTCCAGATTGTTAAGCGTCGCAGGTTTTATGGTAGTGGTCGGATAATGCGGGAACTATGTTATATATAATGTTGAAATTGTTGACATCGTGTTTTGTAAAAACACTGTAGAATCTACATAAACAAAGAAGTATAATTTCTTATTTCACATAACTTAAGAAGACTTACCAACAGGTTACACCCCAACGCTAGTAATAAAGGGGACTACCTGTACAACCTGAAATGTGAAAGCGTGGTTTACGTGAATAGTCCACCTTGCCACTTTGAGCTGGAAAAGATGAAGCTTACCCCTTCACCCATATTGTCAATGTCGACAGTTGTACTGTGGCATAAGTCAGAACAATTTTGGTGAGCTTAGATCCGGCAGAATGCAAAAATACAAGGCAAAGTAGATTAAGAATGTATCATTGCTCGATGCAGTCATGCGGTGGACCATGCTCCGTACATTATCTCATTTACTTTTGGGAGCAGAACCAACCATACGTATAGGCATTTCAAGTGGTGCAGGCAATTCAGTCTCCCACCGATCGCCGTGACAGAGGAGATACTGGCGATAGACCCCCCGGACTAGGCCCGCGATCAGGCCCAGACACCGGCCCTTCTCTCGCCATCAGTGACATATCGATTGTATCCGTGGACTCGCCCTCTGAATCTGCAGTAGCTCGCTCCGGCCGAACCAAGATGCTCTTCTTACCTAGAAAACAGCACCCCAGGGCAAGCAGAATAGTGGCAATCGACACACCAAATGCAATGCCAATCTCCGCGCCAAACGGCAGAGACGTCGAGTGTGAGATATCACTAACCGGTGCACTAGTGATAAGCAGAAATCGCGGCTGCGTTGGCTGGACGACGATTGGACCTGTAGCGGTCGCCGCGCTACAGGAAGAGTCGTACTCTAAGTAAGTCCCTGTTGTTGTTGTCAACGGGGTGCGCGCGACACAACTTCCTGGATCTAGCCCGCAGGCAAAACCACTGTAGCTTGATTGTCAGAACTTATTGGGATATGGGTTTTGCTTTAGCGCGCACCTTGGACAGCAGCCGTATGCCGTCTCCCCGTATTGCAGTAGCCGCCACAAAGGCCACTGTGTTGGATCGCGAAGCTCGGGCGTTATCTCCGCTGCACGTGTGAGCTCACACGCGGTTGTGAAGCCCTCGGGGCAGGCGTTGGCTGGGGAGTAGACGGCGGCGTGGTCGGTTACGGCGATGGTGGTGGCGGTTGTGGGTGTAGGCGGAGGAGTGAAATGGAAGCAGCTGGGATTCTCGATCAGGGTGGTGCGGGTGCCAGAGTAGAGCGAGCATGTCCGTCCGTAGATGAAAGCCGCATCGGTTTCATCGTTTCCATCCCTTACGAGTTGGAAGCAGTCAGGCGGCGGAGTGAAGGTGGTGGGCAGCGGGCCACGATTGTCGCGGGTATATTGCGCGTAGAAGCTGGTGAGAGCGGTGGTGGTAGTCATTTTGATGGGGGAATTAGACAAGACGGCGGAATCACGGAGAGATATAGCCCTCCATCTCCTATTGCCCAAGGAGGCTGAGTTTACACCGTAATCTGGGGGGGTACACTCTGATACTCCCAAACAGGCTTAGCCCGCGGCTCGAGCCGCCCGAAGCCGCAGGGTCCCGCCGATCCCTGCCTATTTTTTTCTTATTTCTGCCCAGTTTTCCTCAATTTACAGCACGTAGATAGAGTGAAGACGGGTTGGCAGTGAAGGTACAGCCATGTAGTTGAACACTGCATATGAAATGTGGTACAGTGCGACTCTTACAGATTACAACATTACATACAAGGCCCCCGGCCGTAGCATGTTTCAGCTCGCTCAGCCTTGTCACTCTGCAGTGCTCCGCCACAATCAGCACGACGATCGCACAATATACTGGGCGGATGGAATGATGGGATAATATTAAATTCCAAACCTCGCATTCTGCGAGTCTTAACTTTCCACTGCAATTCAGTATGGCCATAGAGGCCGATTTCAGACGCCTGCCCGTGGCCCCAATCCAAGAAGACGACGGGTCCAGCTCGCAAAAGCCAGTCCCCCCTTCTTCCCGCAAGGATTCCTCATGGATACTGACCTGGTCCATCGAAACCGTGGCAACTTTCTTCGCCCTCAGCTCATTTTCAGTTCTCGTGGTCGTCCTGAAGCACTACGACGGCATCTCCCCCACCGCCTGGCCCATTGGCGTCCTGACACTCAACGGTCTGGTGGCTGTTCTTTCGACCATCACACGCGCCGCACTGCTTGCCCTTGTATCGACCTCGCTGAGCCAGGGGAAATGGATCCAGTACGCAAAACCCCGCGGCCGCCGGCTGGTAGAGTTCGATCTCTACGACCAGGCCTCGCGCAGCGTCTGGGGAAGCCTCCTGTATCTCTGCCGAACGCGCGGGATCCACGTGGCCACGTTTGGGGCTGTTCTCACCATACTAACACTGGCGTTTGACGTATTCGCGCAGCAGGTCATTTCGTTCGAGACGAGCCCTGCCTTGATCAATGTTACTGCGGAGCAGCAGTTATCGACTGTACCCCGCGCCGAAGTCTTTACTGGTAGTACGGAGTTTGAGGATGCGCAGGTGATCAACCCAGGCCTGCCCATGGAAGCGGCCTGGTTTGCGGGCCTGTTTAGTTTCAATGCTACAGAGCTGCAGCCGACGTGTCCGACGGGGAACTGCACTTGGCCGGTGGTTAGTTCTCTGGCTGTGTGTGGCGAGTGCGCGGATGTGTCCTCGGACCTCAGCTACAGCGAAGACCCGACGGCCATGCCGTTTCAGGAGTTTAACTTTTCTTTGCCTGATGGGAACCAATTGGTCAATAGATTGGTTCCTACCACGATCTATCGACTCAATGCGTCGCTCGCGAACACCAGTTATCCGGGTTTACGTTACAAATCGATCGAGCAGGACAGGGAAAACGGGTACATGATGCTGGCACACTTTGAAGTCATCAGCCAGAGAGATAGAGTCAACCACGCTGCGACATGGGGGCTCGAAGAGACGGCAGCGCACGAGTGTGCCCTGTGGTTCTGCATCCAAGCCTACGACGTCTCCGTGACGAACGGCAACCTCAACCAAACGACGGTCAATCAATGGAGCCAGGTAGACCCACGCTCAGTCACGGACGATAATTCCGGCGGCGGAAGTTACTTCGGGAGCGACTTTCTGAACTTCACGATGCCGCCGGCCGAGTTCAACGTCCCCGAGGGAACGAACTGGGCTGTGGGCGCGCATACAGCGCATGACGTGAAGGCCTATATTGATAGTTTCTTTCCGATGGAGATTATGCATTTAGATGGGAACGGCCATACCAGCATGGCGGATGCGATGTGGGCCAGCACGGGGCGCATGGATGAGTATATCAGCGACCTGGCGCGCATCATGACACAGGCTGTTCGCATTAGCTCGCTCACTTCGCCTCTGGGGGATGTCTATTACCAGGGGACTGCGAGTAAGGATGAGACGTGTGTACGTGTACGCTGGGGCTGGCTAGCCTTCCCGGCTGCTATGGTGGTTGGATCTTGCTTGTTGCTTCTGGTGACGGTGTGGCGCACCGAGCGGAGCACAGTTGGCGCGTGGAAAGCGAGTGCCCTTGCACTGCTGTTTACGAGGATGGGGGAGGGATTGCAGGAAGCAGCTAAGGGTGGAATGAGCCATGAGACAGAATCGCTGGAGAGCAAGGTGGGAAATGAGCGTGTTCGGTTGTCGTCCGTAGATGGTGCATGGCGGTTGGATTAGATACCATGGTTAATGTTGATGGGTTTCAGTATTGAACCGACGAGATATATAGAGTAATAGTAACTTGATATCCACAATTAACTGTACTTGGAGCAAATAAAAGTGACCGCTTTTTTCATTCCCATTTCAGCGGCTGAATATCTGGCCCTGATGTTGCCTTGGACTATCCTGGCAATTCAGCATGATGACCAGCCTGGACCTGCGAAGAATCTGGCAGCTCCATGGCATTCCCAGTCTCTGATTCAGGACGATATGGCTGATAGACAGGGTTCGCAGTGGTCCCAGCCGGCAACTCCGCAGCAAAACTCCGCCTCTGGTCCTGCCCATACTGCGAGTTTACATGCGATGAAACCGATCCCACCTGTGAATGCGCCCTCGGAGAGCCCGGCATCTGATACGACGAGGACCTCCGCGACGACATATCCCCAAAGCCCGATTGCAGCGGCGATATAGCAGCCGCACTGCTTCGATCTGCCGGATTAAACGTCCTCAACCTGCCATCCTCCGTCGTGCTCGCCTGCAAAACACCCGCATCAACCAGCTCAGCCTTCTTCACGAACCGCTCAATAAGCGCCTTGCCCGCGGCCTTTTGCTGGCCCTTCACCAGCGACATAAGCGTGATATTACACTCGAGCTCGGTGTCCACGCATAGCAACAGCGCCTTCCCCTCCTGACCTGGAGCATATTCAATCCGGTATCGATTCCGCAAATCAATACCCAAAGGCGCATAGACATGCGTCGCTAACCCCCATGCCTCGTCGTGGAAACACCCCTTGAAGCTGATCTTCCCGGACCCGATCTTGCCCATCCCCGGGACGTACTGCACGCGCTCGGTGATCTCGTACCAGGTGGAGTAGAACTCGTCTGCGGGAGCACTGCGCGGTGCTTTGACGGGGTGGTGCTCCAGGACTAGAGGACTCAGGGTGATGATTTCGCTGTGGCTGTGGAGGATGTCGATCGCCAGTTGGCGCGGGACGGACGGGGGGATGGGGGTTGTGGTTGTGTAGACTTCTTTTTTGCGCAGCATCCTGCCTTACGTCGTTCTAACTGAGGGTGTGGTAATTTGGTATTGTATGTACGGAGTAGGATAGTTATATGCAGCCTTGCGTGAATGCAGGGGTGGTGTGAATATGCCCCTCGTGTTCAACGCGTTAGGCTGCAACGCCAATGCTTATTTGAGGAATTAAGATCTTACTAGCTGGATTGGGTCTAGGACTGGCTATTATTAGTTCTTCAGCGGCGAACCTTGGTTGGGAGGCGGAGGTTACCCAATCCTGCTGTTTCTGGGTGAGGGTTGGTATTAACCCCAATGCTTGAGGTCGAGCTTTTTGTATGACATTGTAGGACAACGTGTATGATAAGAATCATAACGGAATATTGCGATAAAGAACTCATCACAGCCATCCTGTAATTCTAACTCCACCTCCACCAGATTCCAAGTCAACATTGACTTGTAGCCCTCACTGAATGGGACTAACATGAATGCGATCCAGGTTTTGGTATGTAACATTAACATACCCAAGCTGATGCGGCGCATCGCCAACAAACCATTGTCTCGCACTATCATCCCCTCGCAGAATCCACTGCAGCATCTTTCTCCCGGTAACCCCCGGGATGCCAGCATACGGGACATCAAATGCTTCACTATGGCCAAGCGTGTGACTTCCCTTCCACGCAGCCGTCGTATACGGGAGGAATCCATAGTCCCGTTCTCCCTGTAAATACCTTGTCAGTTTTGCCATAATGACATTGAAATGAGAGGAGATATACATTCGGATACGCAACATCCCCCGGTCCTCCAAGGATATAGAATATCGGCTTCGTGATACTTCCCGCAACCTCCTTACTAGCATTCGCAGCCAACTGCCCACTATTGAATATACCAAGGTGACTAACGCGGTCATCATGCGCACCGGCAGAATAAGCCTCTAAGCCACCGCAACTCTGGCCCCAGACGCCGATGCGGGTGTGGTCGATATGCTGCCAGGCACCTTTCCCGGCGTTTGCAAACACCCAGTCAATGGCGTCGGCGAGTGCCTCGGGGTCCTGGTCTGTGGCGACGGAGCTGGCGTCGGAGTCAGAGTCTGCGTAGGCTTCTGGGTCGGTGAATGCGGCGCCCGTTGCGATTGCGAGTGCGCCCCAGGATGTGACTTCGCCGAGGAAGTTGCGGAATTTAAGGCCGTCTATGTAATTAGTATTATTTAGCTCTATGGTTTATGGACATGGTAAAAGAGAAGTAGTGGCGTACTAAATATAGTTATGGTTAGCAATGTGCAGTGGTCAAAGAAAGAACATACATACCATGGTTCGCAACCCCCATTACCCCAGATAATAACGGGAAGTTTCAAATCGGAGCCAAAGTCTTCAAGACTAGACTGCAGTGGTTGGTAGAATGTGTGGTTTGGAAGCGATTCAACTTCGAAATAGTACTATCGTTGTGTAAGCCACGCCTAGGTGGACGACGTAGGACGTACTGATTTGTAAGGGCCGGAACCTCCGTACTACCATTTTATTAGAGAGGCCATATAATTATGAGGAGTATAAGAGACTTACCGTCGAGCCATGGTCGGTTGCGACTGCACACGCGGCGAGTGCCAGAGTGAGGACGGTCTTCATGGCCGCCAATATAGGTAATAAGAAGTGGAAATCAATGTTCAAAACAGCTACTGTTAATGTTCCGAAAAAGCTTTCGTTAAATATCCTTACGCCGTCTCCTTTAATATAACCCCCGTATATTTGGGGTAATTGCGCCGGTGTCTACGGAGTACAGGCCCATGTGGGCAGGAATGATGCAGATAGATGGACAACAACAAGTCCACAACCCCTGCAGCGGATAAGCGATGTGCAGTCCCCATAAGCCAGCCCGGGTATTCGCATTTCCGATCCCTGGACTGGGGCGTTCCCCGTAGAAAATGGAGGATATACTAGGTGTCCCCATTCGTGTCCCCATGTGGCCCCACGTGTCCCCATCTACGGACTCCAGGGGCTCTCCACTACGGAAAATCCGAGCCAGAAGTGGATATACTTATTATAACAAGCACGGGGTGTGGGCTTGTTGAATCATGAAGCTCTATGGATACAAGTTTTCTTCAGCCTCTGGGGGTGGTGGGGAGCTTTGGCTCCGCATGGTGGGTGGCGTAACCCAGGGTATACTGGCCGTTATTTATATGACCTTAGTTGAATGAATTGTCAGTGATATTGTTGAAGAAGAGCAAAAGTACAACCGAGGTAGGTAGATACTACGAAGTATGGCAAATGCCGATATTTCCGCCGGGGCAGACACTAAGTCTGACTTCCTACGCACAACCCTGAGCCGTGATATACCTGTATCAGAAGACCAGAGCAGGGATATCATTCACTAAATCTAGCTCAACCAGCCATTGTGGGTCCATTTCACCTGAGTTGAGTTAGCCCAGAACAGAGATAGGAAAAGAAGCAGTCTTACGTATGAAGGGTTAATCTTTTTCAGATCAGGGACACCCAAGTTGCCCGCATCAATGGCAATCTCATGCTTCAGCAGTTGAATGGCATGCTTCACGCCCTCAACACCATAAGCATTCGCAAACATAAACGGCCGACCTAGCCCAACAGCCTTGACACCCAGCGCAAGCAGCTTCAGCACGTCCGCGCCATACCGAATACCGCCATCAGCATAGATCTCAATCTGGTTGAACAGATCAGGGTCTTCCTCGTAAACCTCCAGCGCAACCTCCAACGACGACGGAGAGCTATCAAGCTGGCGACCACCGTGGTTGGAAAGTATCACAGCGGGAACCTTGTGCTTCACCGCAAGCTTGACATCTTCAACACTCTGGATCCCTTTCAGCACAATAGGGAGGTCCGTCATCCCCCGGAGTTTTTCGTAGTATCCCCACGTCTGAAACGTATAATCCCAGTCCTGCGATCCCACACCAAACCGGTCCGCACGGTGTCGATTCCCATCTGCAGCTGAATCCGCCGTAAACACAATAGCCTTCGACCCCAGCTCCTTCGCCTTATCAAAGATCTCCTGCGTCGCCGTATCATTACTATCCAGATAAACCTGCTGAAACAGCACCTGCTCGGAGGAGTTATTCTGCGGCTTCGCAGCCGCAATCTCATCCATACTCAGCGTCGCATACAGCGCCGGGATATAAAGGATATTCTCAACCGCGGCAGCTTTAACAAAATTCGCTTCGGCGTCTTCATGCGCCAGCCCCGCGCTCGCACAAGGGCTGATATAAAAGGGCGCGGAGAAGTTGTGGCCCAGGATACTGGTGGACAGGGAGGACTCGATGTTTGTGATATCGACCATCACGCGCGGCCGGAATCGGAACCGCCCGAAGACTTCGAGATTATTCCTGTAGGACCATTCGCCGGCGGCGCCGTTGCGGTAGTATGTGTAGGATGAGGCGTTCAGGTAGCGTCTCGCGGCCCAGTCGAAGTCCGGCAGGCCTAACATGTTCTGGAGACCTGGAAGAGTTCCGGCTGGGGTGTCGCCGAGGACTTGGTCGATGCTGTAGCATGGTTTGTTAGTCTAGATTCTAGAATGATGTGTAATATCTGGGGAGATGGAGTGAGCTACGCAGTATCAGGCTCATTGAGAAAAGGCCTGGTCGCAAATGCGACGGGAAGTAGGGAGAAGAAAGCAAGCGAGGAACGCATTGTAGTGTTTGCAGTGTAGGAGTAAGAATGCCCGTCAGCTCATCTCCGCGATGGAGATACCGGCTCACATATATGTTGTAGCCTGGTAAGTAATACAGGCAACGCTGCTTGATAATGATGACCAAGATCACGCATCATGGCGAGCCAGCCCATGAGTGGCGCTGGATCTGCAGGCACAAGACTCTCGAAGCCACTTTGAAACGGCCGGCCATGCACCGTCCAAGACCCCGGCATTCTTGTGTGGTCCTAGTTTTGAATGAGGCGCAAGGATGCTGACTCGATTAGGGCACCGGCCAAGACCCGATGTCGGACAAATGCCGCGCAATGACGGCGCTTGGCAGAGGATCTGGCTGTCTGGGAATTCCGCCCCCTGCACATGGAGAATGCAGAGCATTGGCATAATTAGTCTCTGCCGCTCTGCAGGTGCGCGGGTGGTGCGGATATCACCGGCTGTGGCAGACTAAGGAATGTCTACTAACGTTAAAACCTATGGATGTCTCGGTTAATTTCCGACAAACCGTGGAAGGGATTGTCGAGATCTAGTTGTCCCCGAGATCTGCGACGTTTCAGAGTTTGTCAGAGGGTTTCGATGCCGATCTGACGATGGTGGAGGATGCTGAGAAGAGCATGAGAGCTTAATATGTCTCTGAGCTGCAGGCTTATGGCCAGTGGATGTATAGAAGCATACTGGAGGCGTATGCAGGCTATCAACCTGTAATTTAGGTTGAAATGATTGAGGGCCTGTTGATATCCATGGTTTTGAAGGATCATATCGGAGATTGGCCGTGTTATAACTGGCGTTTATTGGCTACGCAATCAACTCATGTTTAGGATGGCGTTGAAGGATGTATGCTTTCTTATCTGTATACGCCAGCAGGGTCGGTCTGTCCGGGCTCTGGCGGAAGTTTGCATATATCGCGTGCGACTTGGGCCAGTCTTCTGTGACCAGGATCTGGCGGATGGATTGCTGGTCGGAGACTGCGACCATACCTGGTGCCAGGGCCACGATCGGGCCGTATTGTCTGTGCAGGCTTGCCATTTTCTCGTGGCTGCGGCCTTTGGTTATGGCCAGAACGAGAGGCCATTCTGAGAGCTTATTGGAGATGGGACCGGGAATACGTCGGATGGGAGAGGCGGCGGCATAGATTATCTACTACGTCAATATAATGAGGCTATACAGACCAGAGGCCTCAAGCACTCACCTTCCATAGACGAGGAAGGACAAACCACAGAACCGCTGCCGTCGCAGCGATGCGCAGTAATTCCTCAGTCAGGAGTGTCATCGTGTTTGTCGTCATTACGACTGGTGGATTGCGTGGGCTGGCAGTCAATTATGTGTGGCTGTTAGGGCTGCAACAAACCCCCCGAATACACCGAACACGCCGGACTCTTCTTTTTCTCGCGGCCACCATCTCTCTAAACTCTCGTCATCACTACCATATTCTTGCTATGGCAGACCTTCAGAAGCCCAAGCCGCACAAGAAGGGCTGGCGGTTCGTGGTCATCTTCTGCGCTCTCTGCATGACTGCATTCTTGTCTGCCCTGGACACCTCCATCATCTCGACTGCCCTGCCCACGATCGCAGCAGACTTGAACTCGGAGACCCTCTATGTCTGGACCATCAGCTCATACCTGCTCGTGTCCACCGCCGTGCAGCCGCTCTTCGGTCAGGCAGCCAACATCTTTGGCCGACGCAGCCTGACTCTGCTCTCGGTGATGCTCTTCCTGTTGGGCAGTGGCATTGCAGGCGGTGCTTTCAGTACCTCGTTCTTGCTAACCTTCCTCCACGACATACTCCTCTACTGCGCCTGCTACTTCCTCGCCGTCTACTTCCAAGCCGTGCTCAACGCCTCGCTAACCCGCTCAGGCATCATGCTCTTCCCCATCGCAACCACCACCGCCCCCTTCGGCGTCGTCGCCGGCATCCTCATCACAGCATCAGGCCACTACCGCGTCTTCCACTTCGCCGGGTTCGCCCTCATGGCTATCGCCTGCGGACTCTTCACTCTCCTCGACGCATCCTCTTCCACAGGATCCTGGGTCGGGTTCCAGATCCTCTTCGGCACGGGCGCGGGCTTCATCTTCACATCCACCCTACCTGCCATATTGGCTGCACTGCCCGAATCCGAGGTCGCGACTGCAACAGCAACATGGGCCTTCCTGCGCAGCTTCGGCTCGATCTGGGGGACGGCAATCCCGTCTGCGGTGTTTAATTCGAGCGTCAACCCGCTCCTGTATACGGTTCCGGACGAGGCGGCTAGAGCGTGGTTGAAGGACGGCGGGGCATATCAGCATGCTGCGAGGGAGTTTCTACGTACTGTTCGGGATACGCCGGTCTGGCCGGGTGTTTTGAATGTCTACATTGACGCTCTACGAGTGGTGTGGTATGTGTCGATTGCGTTTGCGGGGATTGGGGTGCCGCTGGCCTTTTTTATCAAGGGATTGCATTTGCGCGAGGAGGTTAATACGGAGTTTGGGATGGAGATTGATCAGACGCATACCGAGACTCATACTGGTCAGACTGAGACTCTCAGCGAGACGGCGAGCAAGGCTTAGGAATGCAGACGATATCTGGACAGGATCCACTGATCAACCTGGTCTTCGTCTAATTTCCTTATATAGATTAGACTGACGGAGTACACTAATATAATAGACTAATATTAGTTGTTATTAGTGCTGACGATTCGGCGCATTTCGGCGCATTCTGGCCACAAATATCTCTTGTCCTCCTCTGTCAACCCTAACTCTCATCCTCTCATCCTCATACTATCCATACCATCCATACCTCCATACCTCCAGACCACCCGCCACCACCATGGCATCCGGCCTGTTCTTCGATCCAATCAAGCTGCTGCGCATCGCCCCCCTCGTCACCACGACATCCTCGCTGATGTACGCCTGGGACGAGCACTGGTTCCTGTCTGGCTTCCTGCACACCCACGCCGACCCCTCCACCGACGCCAACTACAAAGCCCACAGCAACGCCCTGCTGCCTCGCTATTTCCGCCGATTCTTCGAGCAGGGCATCTGGATCATCGCCTCCCTCAACTGCGCCACCCTGGCCTCCTCCATCACCAACCTGCTCATCGACCGCCCGCTCACCAGCTCCTCCACCCGCTGGTACGGCGCCGGGCTGGCCTTCACCGTGGCCCATTTCCTGTTCGTCCCGCTCATTGCGTATCCCATTCGCGACATCGTCGAGGACCGCGCGCAGGGCGAGAGCTCGCGCGATCTGAAACGCTGGATCGATATCCACCGCATTCGCGTCATTGTTGCGGATTTGCCCGGCTGGTTGAGTTTCTTTGGGGCTGTGTTGACGACTCTGGAGCTGTAGCTTCCGGTGCATATCACTAGCTTGCTTTATTGGTATATGGGAGTCTGTAATAACCCACCGAATACAGCTTATTTCCGCCCCTTGTAGTCGGTCCAGACCTCAGTACGGAATGATAATAATGTATCACCTCCGTAGTCCACCCGTAGTTGATCCAGTGCAATGGCAATCTCCACTGTCGAAAATGACGTCCCCATGCAGGGCTCTGGCTTCTACAACGCCAACTCGGCCCTGCAGGCTGCTGCCATGCACGAAACACTTCCCTTGCTTGACTATCCACGTTCCTCCGGCCGACGGTCCATTCACTGCGGTCGAGTATGGCTGCGCGCAGGGAGCAAACTCGTTTGTCCCCTGAATATCGGTACACCACCATCTGTCTAATACTTTTGCAGTATTCTCCCGTTCCAGGGTATTCTGAAAGCCTGGCACAGACATAAAAAGAAAGTCCTTCAGTCCAGTTTATTTCCATTCAACAACATCTTCACGGCCTGCTTCACTGGTCGACATAGTCAGACTGGCCACAAACAGCACCACCAAGAAGCCCTCCTCACCTTCTCAGACCGCGAATCCAACGACTTCAACACCCTCATCCAAACCGTCTCCCAAACGACCTGGCTCCCAGACACAAAACTCCCTCCGCCCATCTTCACAGCCATAGCCCCAGGTACCTTCTACAGCTGTCTCGTCCCAGCAAACACCGTCTCAGCCGGCTTCTCCCCAGCAACTCTGCACCACCTGCAGCGTCTCTCCCCACCATCCGATATCCCTTCACCACCGCCATCTCCAGAGTCAGACCCAAACCCAAACCCCGCCGATCCCAAACCTGAAAAACCAGAAATCAACGTCGTCGAATCTCAGGCAAAATCCCAAGCCCACGCCGAGCTAACCACCTTCCTCACCCACCGCGCAACCGAGTTCTGGCCCGGCGGAACCCTCGTCGTCTCCCTCGTCAGTCGTGCTTCAACGGGCGTGCCCAACTAATAGCACCAAGCACTATGACCCCGAAATCCGCCGACTGGTATTTATTTAATTACTTTACTGCTGCGCCCCTTAAATC
Source organism: Aspergillus sydowii CBS 593.65 (assembly GCF_001890705.1). Taxonomy (NCBI): domain Eukaryota; kingdom Fungi; phylum Ascomycota; class Eurotiomycetes; order Eurotiales; family Aspergillaceae; genus Aspergillus; species Aspergillus sydowii. The sequence continues at coordinate 371,099 of NW_024467867.1, forward strand.
CTGGCCTTTGCAAGGGCGAGGCTGAACCGGACAAGCTGGCCCGCAAGCAATTTGACATGGGCCCACCCACTTCTTCTAGAAAAGGGCAAGCTGAGCTGGCATTCCCGGTAGGCAGGTGAAAGACGGCAGGAACTGCCGGTTTTGCCATGGACTAAGATAGATGGTTGTTCTTGTTCTGGCACCTCGCAAGGTGTAGAGAAACTGCCGGATTTCCGAGCGTAGTGGTGCGATTTCTCCTAGAGGTAGCCTTTCTCTAATCTTCAATCTAATGGGCGTACAGAAAAAGTAATCTTAAGTATTTCATCGACAACAGATATTATAATATGTTTCTCCGAGGCAATATTGTACACAAATATCTATAATCACTAAGAATTCTCGAGTGCGCTGAGAGCGTCATCAATTGAAATAACCTTGATGCCCATTTTCGGGAACAGCACGTCAAACATCACTTTAGAAAAGGCAGGGGTATGATCAACTGGCAGATCCAGCACATTATCCCTGATAACGTAGATATCGTAGTCGAGGTCGAATAAGCGGTAGATAGTGGACATTATGACGCCGGAGAGAGTCAGGCCGGACTATAAACAATATATCAGTAAATATACTTACTGTACTATCCACCAGGAGTGCGAAGGAAGGTAGTACAATAATAACTGTCTTGATACCACGCGCTTTCAGGATCTGCTCCAGTGGATTCCCCACGGTAGCGCACCACCTTGTCTTCGAAAGGACAACATCTTCTTCATCGATATTAAACTGTTCAAATATCTGCACCTCCGGCGAACCGTGTCTGAACTCGCCATACGGAGCAATCAAGTTTGCAAATGGCGTATCGAGCTGCACCTCAGGCTGTCCGGCGTTGAAGGAAAGAGTTGTAAACAGGGTAAGCGGACGGGGTGATTTTTGATGCACCGCATCGTTCCACCTGCAGCAGTTTGTGATCAGGGCTTGTCCTTCTGGAGTGTCTTTTGCTGCATTGATCAAGACTGTCATCCAGTCGAGATTGAGCACCGCATAGTTTGGCCCGAAGGTTAGGGGGGCCGTCGCAGATGCCATGACGGTATAAAGTAAGAAGATAGAAGTGAATGAGTAGAAATAAAGAATAGAGAAAGCCAGATAAATATGACACTACCAGCATTACGAGTTATAAGGCCAGTGGTGTCGGGATTCCGATTAGGTGTCGGAATTCCAAGCGGCAGTTTTGACTGACGCCACACATTGGTATATAAACCTGTTCAGCCCATCCATAAGTAGCCCTAGTTTATTCGAATCTCTTCATACCATTCAGTTTGACCAACTGATCATGCATTCTGAAAATAATAACACATCAGACGCACCGTACAGCATATTCGACAGACGACAAAAGTGGCTAATAATCATAATAGCTTCAACTGCAGCCACCTGTGAGTCTTCTCCTACAGCTAGGCTTACTGTATCTAACATCAGAGCAGTCTCCGGGTTCGCATCCAACATCTATTTCCCAGCGATACCCACCATTGCAAATGATCTCGGTGTCTCCCTCGAACTCGTCAACCTCTCTGTCACAACTTATCTAATCTTCCAGGGCCTAGCACCCAGTCTCTGGGGCCCAATATCCGACGTAAAGGGCCGCCGCATAGCATACATCTGCACATTTATTGTTTTTTTCTGCGCGTGCATCGGCCTTGCCGAAACGAAAAACTATGCAACACTGGTCATTGTACGGTCAAACAACGCGCAACGCAGAAGAGGACTTCCCGCTAGAGAACGCGCGTCTCCGCCTCGTTCCAATCTTCTCCATCCTACAATGCCTTTCTATCATTCTCTTCGGGTGGACGATCCAGTACCCAGACAAAATACACATCGCCGTCCCGATCGTGTCGACATTCATAACCGGCTGGACTGCTGTATCCACGCAGTCGTTGATAATGACGTACCTTGTGGATATATTTCCCGACAGGAGTGCAGCAGCCAGCGCGAGTTTGAACCTTGCACGGTGTCTGTTTGCGGCTGGTGGGACGAGCTTCATCATGCCCATGATCAATGGCGTGGGCGTTGGCGTGGCGTTTACTGTTTGTGCTGCTGTGCAGGTTGTCGCGTTAGTTGGGCCTTTGGTTCAGTGGAAGTTTGCTGCTGGCTGGAGGAGGAAAGAGATGGAGCAGTATGAAACTGCACCAAAGTAGTGGTTAGCCTGATATTCCACGATATTATCATCTGAGTTATAATAATGTCCACTTCTCATTATATCTGCCTGCCGCTGTTGACATGCTCTTTGCACCAACCAGCAACAAACACACGTTTGAATTGAAGAACTAGGAGTATACTAGCCTGAAGTAGGTAGCACCCTATGGAAATGAGTCTAGACTGTTAAAATGCAGTGGGAGGTCTAACCCCGCCTTTCCATCCCGGTTATATGTCCCGCTTAATATTATTGAACTCAGGCATATAAGCCCGGCCCCTCCCCTTGAGCGGCGAGAATACCCTACCATCCTCAGTAGTGTCAACATGGATACCCTCACACTAAAAGAACGCGCGGCCGGTATATTCCAAACCGCCAACAGGCTGGCCGATGAACTGGCTCTGACAGGCCACCCGGAACCAACATTTGCCCAGGGCCTGCCCTCCCATCTCCACGGCGACGCGCCAGAGTCAGCAGCTAGAAATCTAAAAGACCAGCTTGTCCGCATGGTTGACGAGCTCAATGCACTCCTTTCAGAGCCCGCAGAACTGCTTGTGCCTGAGATAGTAACTTACCTAAACCAATCCCGAGACCAAGGAGCGTCATTGATGACCTGGTATACAGCGCCTCCCAACGTTAAGCATCCACCCTATCGTCCGTCTCGGAATCGCAGAGAACTTCCCAGAACAGGGGACCTCGGTCGCTGATCTGGCACAAACACTGCGACTGAGCGAGAGTGTCGTGGGTCGGCTACTGGCACACAGCGCAACCCATCATGTCTTTTACGAGGCCGAGCCGGGATTCTACGTCCACACTGCGGCGTCCAGGCTTCTATGCCAGAATAAAGGAATGAGGGACTGGGTTCGTGTTGGTGCAGAGGAGGTTCTTCCTGGGACTTTGAAGGTGTGATAAATATATACCAAGGATAACGATGCTTGCGAAGAGGTATATCAACTAACTAATGGTATAGATCGCCGACGCCGTATCACGGTATCCAGATTCACAGGAGCCTGAGCATTGCGTATGTTCATTTATCAATCTCTCTGACCACACTAAGCTATCACCCTAATAAAATACAGGGCTGGAATATAGCAAACAACATAGACCAACCTGTCTTCTGCGCGTTGGCAAGCATGCCCGACCGCGCAGCCACAATCGCCAGTGCCATGGACTGGCAAACGAGGCATTCTGGCTTCTCCCCGAAATACCTGGCAGAGGCGTTCCCGTGGGACAACGACGTACCGGCTAACTGTGAAGGCATAGGTCTAGGCCTGACAGTTGTCGACGTCGGCGGCGGTCTAGGGCATATATCGCGCGCACTGGCCGAACACACACATCCAGCAGCTGAAACTTCTACATTCATCGTCCAGGATCAGCCTGATATTGTAGACGCGGGACGCTCCATCCTCCCCGAACATCTGAGTGGAAGGGTAAGGTTCGAAGTGCATGACTTTTTCACCGAGCAGCCGGTGCAGGGCGCGGATGTGTATCTTCTATCTTCTGTCTTGCATGACTGGCCAGATAAGTATGCGGCTAGGATCTTGCGGGCGTTGGTGCCGGGTTTGAAGACGGGTGCAAAGGTTGTGATTAATGAGCGGCTGGTGCCTGGGTTTCATGAGGCGCATTATCTGGTGGAGAGACAGTATCGGTATGATGGCTTGAGGGTGTACAGGGATCCCTGCTAATACGCTATATGTAGTGCGTTTGATATTACCATGCTGGGATTTCAGAATTCCCTGGAGCGGACGAGGAAGAACTGGGAGGATCTGATCAAGGTCGCTGATGAGCGATTTGAATTGACGAGCATGAAGACGCCGAAAGGGTCGCGTTTGAGTGTTATTGAAGTGACTTGGAGGGGATGAAAGTGCCCTGGGATGGTATATATGGTCTTGATTCGTGAAATTGAATAGTAACCGACAACTCAGATAAGGAAATTAAGGTAATTATTGTTATATAAACATAAATGCTGATTAACCTAAAATAAGAGAAATCTCTTCCAAATCCAGCTCCTCCCAGGCTTCTCTCTTGACATATCCACCAGCCAGCCGGTACGCAACACCGTCCTTCCACTCCACCCACAGCACTTGATAGCTCTCCCAAGGGTCTGCGAGGCCGTCAAAGCACTTCTTCTTTATATTGAGTATTCTCTCACGTCGCCATGACCGGTAAATTGCAACAAGCTCAACAGCCTTTCCAGGTATATCATCTGTTTTCTCTTTGGGAAACCCCTCTAGCAGATCTTCGAAGTGAAGGCGTAGTTTTCCAATCTCAGCTCCAGACTTGTTCAAAAGTTCGACTTCGTTAGACTTCCAGCCCGGGGCAAGGCGAGCCCAAAGTACAGCCCTTTTCGTTTTGCAATGCAGGTAAGGCGTCTGCTCGGGCATGAACGCCGGGGTGGACGGTCCAATCTCAGGGATAGGGAAAGGATAATACCAAAAGTCACAGTCGTTGTCCGCGGCGGTCATACTTGGGTGCTTAAAGTAATAATCACCGCACCCCTCTGGGTAAAGGTACAGTTCTTTTTCGTGGGTTTGCAGGGTCCGTCTCTCATCCACCGGGGGAGCCTCATGCCGTGTCCAGCCCGGCGGCAGAGGTCTAGTGAAGTCCTTGTAGGATTCGCGGTTCTCAAACCAGGTAGATCTTATCCTGCGCAGCGGCGACCCGGCAGGTGTCTCGCTCGTGTACCACTCTGTTATGGGGATTGTTTCCTGGATATCCGACATGCGCGGGTTCGTCCGCATTGCTTCGCGTCGCCCGGCGTCCACCATTCCCTGCCAGCCCATCCAGGACCAGGACGGAAGGTGAATATTGCTCTTGCCTGAGGTCCGCCGCCTGAGGTTGGTATGTTTCCAGAGTGGACTCCATCCCAGCGCTCTATCGAACAACATTTCAGGAAGGCCGTAAAGAAATCCCCCGGTGAAGGACCGACTCAGTACAGACAGGAGCGAAGAGATAGCAGGGAGAACATCCTCGCCGTGACTAAGTTTGCGCTCGTTATAACGGCAGATGATGTGGCTGAGGGATTCCAGGTCTGGAAATCCAGCCAGTATCACCTTCACCCGCGGGTCGATGTACTGGTCGATCTCAGTCCCGAAAGTCAGTTCCTCCTGCCAGACGCTGCATTGGCATTCCCAGTGTAATTCATTGTTGAGGATGATGAGCTTCCGCGGCGACATCTTGTAGTCCTGGAACGTCCAGCCGCGTCTGTGGTATCCGCTCCAGGTGCCCACCGCGAAGAACCCGGTGTTGCGGACGGCGATTTGCTCGTCTCCGAATTGGATGATGAGTTGCTCCAGCTTTCGAGGGCTGGATACTCCTTGTAGTCCGCGGATACCGTCGCGGCTGTCTTCGTCTGTGGATATAATGGTGACAAGGGCACTTGCATATATTGCGCCCCTGAGACCCCTCTGAGTTTCTGCATCTGTTTTGACAGCGTCTCCATAGAGAGCACAGAGTCCATCAGCCCAAAGATAGCGCTCGCCCAGGGTAGATGTCAGATACATCGCGTGTTGGATTATCGGCGGCAGTCGCTGTGATAACTCGGGGGTGTTTATATAATTCGGCTGCTGCAGCTTCTCGACCATTTCGGCATCATCGACTCTGAACCCTCCGGGATTCTCCTCCTCGCCCTCTATGGTATAGCTCAATGCGATATACCTATCGCAGCCGGGACCAGAGCCAGGAACAAGGCATCTCTTCTCGACGTCAATAAGCCAAGGAGGCCGCACGGGCTGGATTTTCATAGGATTATCACATTTCGACCCGTGCAGTTCCATGCACATATCCTTCCACGGCTTGACGAGCTCTACCTCAGCCCAGTCTGGATTGAGAATACGTCCACTCCCGGGATGGCCTTCGGTCGCTTGCTTGACGATGAGAAGATGCCAGTATGGTCCGCCTCCTGCACGCCGCAAGCAGACGCTGCTGTCCTCCCTGGCAGTGATCATCTCGATCTCATCCTGGTCGGAGAGATCTCTTAGACCTTGGAACGTCTGTAGAAGAGGTGTATGAGTTGGACATCCTGAAGCTTTTGCTTGTTCAAAAGTCCCGAGGTTGATCCTGCCTCGGGGTTCGGTGGTTGTGAATGCCTTGCCGATGTCGTCGCATGTCTGGCAAGAGGGGATCCCGATGTCCCCCATTATGCAGTGTGCAGGTGGAAGAGTGTCTGAACTTGGCTTTAGAGTTGTTCAGTTGTTCAGGGATCAGAGGCTTAAATAGGAACGCGTCATGCGGGGCTATGCATCTTTATATAAGCACTATAAGCACTAACTATAAGCACACTAATAGTGTTAAGACTGGTGCCTAGAAGGCCACATCCGCAGCTCTCTGTATTCGTAACAGCGTAAAGGCAGTACCTCCTATTAGAAATGAAGGTTAGTTCACTCTAAGGGTAGATACTTGGACAGGGATAGTTCGAGCCCACTTTTGATAGACAGTCAGGGGAATTCGGTGAATCGCATATGGGCGCAACGCAGACACTGAGATACTTGCATCAAGTCACCGAAGAGCCAATTTTCCTAGTATAGCCAAATAGCAAACAGCCACCGCGTTTGAGGATCCCAGCTGCCAAGCCACACTAGGAGGCATGATGTGTGTCAAAAGTACCATTTCCCCAGTTCAGCCGCGCAGCACAGCCCCTGAGGAATGTCGAGGGCCAAGGCCCGGAGAACCGACACTGTGTCGCAAACGCAATGGATCTGGCTATGATGCATGAACAGCGACGTGGCCACGTCTTCCATGGCGTCACGATCGGTGGCTCAAACAATCGCGTCCATCTGGGAGACCACATTACCGGGGATCCTGACGCCGCGCAACATTCCGCCGTGGATCGCGTGCGCGATCTTCTGTTCCTCACGGAGCCGCAGGACGATCGAGCCGGCCTGCTGGTTGCGAAAGCTGGGATCGTTGACGGAACGTGTGAATGGATTTTGGAGCACGAGAAGTTCCTTCGCTGGAGCACTCTCGCTGACGATGACGAGCCTGACGGTGACGAGAGTGCACTGCCGGGACTATGGGTCTCTGGAGGGCCAGGGAAGGGCAAGACGATGCTTGCCATCTACGTTTCGCAGATACTAGAACGCGACTATGCGGACGTGACTGACCGAAGATTGCTGTACTACTTTTGCGCACACAACGACGACAAGCGCAACACACCGGTCACGGTATTGCGCAGCTGGGCTCGCCAACTCCTCCACGATGAGCCAGATCTGGTCCAGCATGTCTTGCCCGATTTGCAGGGTCCCGCGGTTCAGACACATACTTTGACGAACCTGGACACGCTTTGGCGGATCTTTTCAACGTTGGTAGCAAAGTCGTCCAGACAGGCAGTGTTCTGCGTCTTGGATGGCCTTGATGAATGTGTAATGCAGTTAGATCATTTCCTCGCCCACGTTCACGCATGCTTGCGAAGCGGCGTGCCAGGAGTCCGTCGGAAACTTCGGCTTATTGTCTTCAGTCGAGAAACCCAGACATGCACCTTTGACGAACGGGGCGGCTTTGATAGGATCAATCTGGACTCGGACGCTTACCCACACGTGCAACATTCAATCTTGCTTTTCATTTTGAGTCGCGTGGTGCCGTTTGTTTGGGATGACAGTAACGGTCTGGACGAGTTGAAAGTGAGATTGATGCCATTTTTGATGCGTTCAACAGTGCAGACGTTCATATGGATCGGGTATGTCGCAAATGAGCTGCAAAGATGTCAATCCGAGGCGCAGATTCAAGAGCTTCTCACGGGAGTTCCTCGGGGACTCGATGGCACATACGAGCGTATGGTCGACCAGGTCTATCAAGCAGACCTGGAACGATGCCGCCGCACGAAAGCAGATCTGGCGGAAGTTACAAGATCCACTAGACAGCTGTTGCAGTGGGTTGTTCTCGTCCGGCGTCCACTGACCCTGCTGGAAGTTGCGGTGATTTTCAAGATTGCACCAGGAGACGTCGAGCGTGTGGAAGAGACAGTCCGTGAGCGGATCAGGAACTACGGCCATTTGTTCCAAGTCAGCAATGGCAGAGTCGAGTTGCTGCACAAGTCCGCAGGGGACTTCCTCACGCGAGGGGCTCCGTTCTCGCAAGAGCATCTCGAGCAATACAGAGTCCGTACCGAGGCTGCGCATAAAGCCATAACAACCTTTTGCCTTGAGCTGCTCCAGGTCAATTTGACCCAGCATCCGTGTCTTGGTATTGAAGAAGCCGGCACTTTGTCTATCCTGAACAGCGTGCCCTTGTTGAAGTACGCCATCCTATATTGGCCAGAGCACCTCAGCCAAGCAGGAGCTGCAGCTGATACGGCTACCACTTCCACCGGTTCTCTGCTAAATTCATCGATCGTAAGGGAGCAGAAGTTGCGCTCAAGGTGGTGGAAATGCTACTGGGACATTACGCCAAACGACCGCTATGTGCCGACCTCTTTCAGCCTGCTTCACCTGGCGGCATATTTTGGTCTGCAGGAATTGGCAGCACATGAACTGAGCACCAGGAACCCAGTTTACTGGTTTTTGCGCCCTATCAACCGACAGGATAGCCATGGAAGGACTCCGCTATCCTGGGCTGCGGAACGGGGTCATTTGAAACTAGTTCAGCTTCTCATCGACCAGAATGCGGACATGGAAATCCGCGAAGTTGCCGGTGGCAGGGCGCTAAATCGATCGTTCCACAGCGGTTGCCTGGACGTTATACAACTATTGATACACTCGGGGGCTGAGACCGATTATCGATTCAAAATGCCCTTTCCATGGTCGCGAACACAGGAGGAGTGGAGAGAGCTTGATTCACCAAGACAACATCTCCTCCGTCGGCTTGGTGAAAACAGTTTTGGGGCTGTCTGCCTACGTAATGTGTACTATCTGCTTTATCTCGCGATTCTTCTTATATACGTTGGTGTGGCGATTCTCGCGACCATAGCCTTTACCGCTCTTCAACAGTATGCTGTTATTTTGCTTGGTGTCATCCCGGCCTTGGTCATTCCTGCTATTTTGATGCCTATGGCGTTTGGGCAGGTCGTGTATTATCTTTCAGGAGCATCGCTAGAGAGTCTCGTCGGCGCTTGGTCTTGGTATAGATGGGTGAGATCATGGCCTCCTGCTTCTCTCAAATTCATACCCAAATGGGAATTTGCTGACTTTCTATCCCTTTTTTTTATCTACTCAGTTGACGCCATTAACCTGGAGTATGTTACTTTGCTCGTCGGAAATAACTGACTTGCTCCTCAAGCACATGGGGCAACCGGACTTCGGCGTGAGTGATGGCCTGACACTCCTCTCATACGCTGCCCAGGCCGGCAATGTAGAGCTCGTGTCTCGTATTCTTGACCACGGTGTTCAGGTCGACCAGAAAGAGTCTGATTATATTCTGCAAAAGCTGCGGGGCCCGTTGGCCAAACAGATACTCCGGAAGTACTGGGATAAGCTCACGCATCCATACAAATCTCAACGACGGCGGATAATACGCCAGGAAAGGTGGAGAAGGAGAGCTATTTTGTATTCACTGAAGAGGCCCTGGGGCAATGGCTGTACGGCACTCGCGCGTGCAGCGCAAGGGACCGGGGAATCGAGAGTGGAAGTGATGGCCCTTCTGATAGACAGAGGCGCGAATCCGAATGCAAGGGATCTGTGGGGCCAGACGCCACTCTTCTACGCAGCAAATGATGGGAATGAGGACGCTGCCTGCTTCTTGCTGTCACAAGGCAACGTCGAGATCAACGTTCTGAGTGACCTGCAACAGACACCACTCTCTGTCGCTTCGCGTTCGGGAGAACTGCCGGTTGTAAAATTTTTAGTTGACCAAGGGGCAGATGTGATGCAGAGTATCCCAGCTATGACGACTGCCCTGGCCTACGCCGCGGCCATGGGCAACCTGGAGCTTGTGTCATATTTGTTGGAGAAGGGTGTACCTATCAACACGAACGCGCCCAACTACGGAGAAGAGGAAGACACACCACTCATTTTCGCTGCACGCTGGGGGAACCCCGATGGTGTGGCCTTGCTCCTACAGAAAGGAGCTGCTGCTGACGTGAAGACGAAACGGGGTGAGTCGGCGGTCCTACTGGCTGCCAAACACGGCCATGAGGAGTGCGTTGATGTGCTTTTGAGACACGGAGCTGCTCCAGAAACCAGAAACCTTCTTTTTCTGGGCCGGATACTTGCGTGCATGGCACAGTTGAAGTGGCAGAGCGCCAAGCTACTACTCAGACGCAGGCCACGTCCACCCGGTCCCTGATGATATCAACGAACATTCCCGATGCTGTACTTTACTTGCAATGTTGGCATGATCTCTAGTGGCTGCCTAATAAATGGTTTCTCGTTTTTCCATAAGCAAGGGGTACCTTGATGTTAACAGCCGAAACTGAATGGCTATATCTGAGCCTGCTTTACATGAATCCCTATTCCTCTGCTCTACAGTGCTGCAACCAAATCAGAAGTCGACCTGTATAGTAGTCACTAATGCATACGGGTCAATCAAACACACCCCTCCCTCCGTAATTAGTCCCATTCCGGACGCGTGTCTCGCCAGATATATGAATCCCAGAATACACATTCCCAGGGCCTGTCACAACCACTCCGCAAGCAACATAATCCCCATTCTCAACCATCGCGCTGTCCGTGATTGTCACCGCCTCGTACCGGTTCCCACCGCGTGTTCTCACTGCCTCTCGTAAAGTCTCCTCGAGCAAACCATCTACCTCGCAGCTGCTTTCCTGCAGAACTTCAAGGTCTGGCCCGTACTCAGACTCAAGCTCCACAACCTCCCCGCGGCACAGCTCCTGCTGGACGGTCTGCAATTCCTCGCTGGGGAATAGAGTAACTAGACTATTGACACTGTCCGCCACTTTCCCAATCAGTTGGTCAAATTTCTTCTGGTCGTATAACGCCCAGGCCACTTTCCTTCCGAGAGGCAGCTCTTTCTGTCGCCGGTGCGCCAGGTCCCGCAGTTTGCTATGTAGCCGCCAGCGATTAGGCTCCAGATCGCTTTCAGGGTCATAGACAGCGAGGTCAGTGGTAGCAGCCGGGCTTTGGTATTTCACCGACAGCTTTCGAGCTTTGTCGAACTGATGCAGTATATCCTCCATCGTGGATTCCATGGTCTGGAGATGTTCCTCGGATCGGAGGAAGGGAGGCTCGCGTCCTGGTGCATGAAGACTCTCCCACCATCTTGACAGGCGGAGTTGGACAAGGTCGATTCGTAGGAGACAGCGCTCGTAATCCTCCCCGAATGACTTTCCCAGCTGGATGTATTCGAAGCATTGAATGCAGGAGGTGAAGATGCCTGTGATACCCGCGCTCGCGAGGAACAGGGAAACTGGCTCGGCCATGGCGTTGTGGAAGAATCTTCAAGGAGATTACCCGAGTGTAAGAAAGTGCAGGATTATGGGCAATGCTCTGTATCTATGCAGTGGGAGGGCGCTTTCTGACCGCATCTACAAGGCTGTCTCTGCGCAGCCCCCACAGCCTTGCGAGGTAGAATCAGCTTGGGTGACTAGTGTTAAGTAATGGAACATGCAGCAGGCGCCGATTAAACACCAGGCTACAGACCAGCTAGTCTACGACTTGACCACAGCCAGAATGAAATCCCCGCGTAGCTTGCCAAAGCAACTCACTACTATAAAGGGAAACTCGTGGCACCGAGACCAGGTACACTAACCATATGGTGAAACGTGCCTCGAGCATGAAGCAAGAGCTCGGTGGACCTGCCATTGGCCCTTGGCTTTTGATCACCGCTCGTTCAATAGCAACATAGCCGATTGTTCTCTCTGGCTCGTTAATCCAGATGCGCAGACTAAGGGAGCAGACATATTGAAGTCGCGAGCCATATATCGGCACATAACTTGACAATAGGACAAGACTTCAAGCGTGTACCTTCAATTCCCGCTGGTTGTATTTACCTCGACTGTCTCATGGTCGACTTGAGAGAACTCAGGGGCTGGGATGGGAGGCACAGTTCTCGACGGTGTGACAGCTCAGACCTGAGCCCACTAGCAGGGGTCTGTTACGCTAGGCGTGCACGGTGCCAGCAACAGCAGCGTCAAAGTCCAAGAGATAAACGGGCAACAGGATGGAAGTGTGGCACACCTGGATCTTGATTTACCATACGAAAAAGGCAGCCGTTTCCAGCTTCCACTGGTATATACGGTGTACCTCCTACCACCGGGAACAAGCAGGTCGAGGCAGCACAGCAGAGCCGTGATGATCCCCGGCGCGTGGGACTGACTGGGGGCCAAAAATAGTGCAGGCCAGGCACAAATAAGTAATAACAGCTCCGATCACACTGTGACCCTTGTCGAATTGTCCTCGTGAGCATCCTTCGGGCAGACGGATTGGAACTGGTTCGCCGTCCACGCAGCTGGGACGGACCGCCAGGCACGGAGCCTCTCGTGTTGTCCTCTGCGCCAATTAGAAAAGGATTAACTGACCCGCTAGGGCACCTGGGGAGGGATGTCAATCCTGGGGTGTTTCATCGACCGTGCCGCAGAGGGTCCGGGTGCGCCGGCACATCCCATAGCCGCAGAGCTGGAAATTGAAATTGGATTGAACTTTCCTCGTCGTTGTTTGTGGTTGACATAGTTCCAAAGGTAAGTTACAGTCAGGTAAGTAAAATGGCGGAGGTACGGTTCATCGAGTTCCAGTCTATAACATCCAAGTTCTACGCGAATGGCAGCCAGACATGCGTCCACTTCTCCTCCAGTACAGAGCAATGCTTGGAGCCTGCTGAGCCACATAGTCTAGGGCGACAGCAGTGGCAGGATCTCTGCGACAAGCTCCATGCCGTCGATACCCTCGAGAACGCCGAGCGAGCAACCTTCTTGGAGCAGATCGCCAGGCTTGCTCTCTGCTATGCACACGGAGAGGACGAAGATATCGAAGCCGCCGTGAAACAATGGCAGACCGAGATTCTGTCTCGAGACTCGACTACGCAGCCAAAGACTCCTACCCCAGCCACCAGTCGAGACAAACAACCGCTCAACTTCGACAACTACTATACCCCTGGGTCCAAGAAGAAACCTGAGAGCTTACAGGCCCACGATGTGATGGTACGCCAGATGCTTGCGAGAAAAATTGAAATCGATCCTGAAAAATGCACCTATTTGTATGTCTTTAGTGACAAGTCCACGGGGGGTGTTTACAAAGTCGGCTCCGGATCGGGTCTCAAACGAGCTACGGACGGGTGGGAGAAGTGCTACCCAGAGCATGAGGTACACTGTTTCATCGAATGTCCTGATGCGAAATTCTGGGAGAAGGTGGTGCATGCAGAGCTTGTCCTATACCGACGCAGACGTAACTGTGACAGGTGTACTAACAAGTGGCACGGCGAATGGTTTGAGGGCGAACTACCGGAAATCCTAGATAGCGTCCGGGCCTGGTCCGGCTACGCAAGCATGCTCCATCGACATGGTCTTGTTATTGATAGGTATATGCAGACAATTCCTGTGGCCGGGCTCTCGAGCCGCCATGATAGATGGCGAAGATGGGCTATGAAAGAGACTATGCGATGGATGGATAAAACCCCACGTCATATAGGCTCCCCAGTGGAGGCAGAACCATCAAAAAGTATTGATAATACGAACACGGGCGACATATCGGATTCCGAGACTGCGTCTACTGCGTCAGGTCCTGCCAGTCCTTCGGATACACCAGGAACAACACCCGCGACGACTCCCGGGTCTTTTCCCACTGACGACGATTATGGTCTCTCGCCGACACCTGGAGCGAGATACGATACATGCAAACCGGAGGTACCCGACGAGGACGACGGCAGATTTGAAGATATGCCCCAGAAACCCCTTGCAAGAGCTTTGTTCAACCAGCCACGCGCAAGTTCACCCGGTTCACCTAGCATCCATTCCAACAAGACGGAGGCCATGCCTTTACGCAGAAGCACAGGCTCTGTTTCTGAATCCTCCACCAAAGACACACTATCACGCAACCAGATTGACGAGAATATACGAGACATTCTTGCAAAAAAAACCGCACGCACCTCCAACCCCGGCACCATATACCTCACGCCTCCCCACCCAGAAAAGGGGTCCTACAAGATATACTACCGCACGGGCGAATCGCGAAGGAAAAGAGAATGCTACAGCAACCTAGCTCCATATCTCGAAGTCAAATGTACGGCTGTGGAACGCATTCAAGATCTGGTTCTGGCGGAATTCGACGGCTGCATCCGTAAAGATACATGTGGCCAAAAAGGATGCCGAACGGGGCATCTATACTGGATTAACAGCGAGGGAGACGCCATCAGTGCGAGTGTCCGGGCGTGGGCAGATCTGCTGGAGACAGGGTACGACAGGGCCCAGGTTCCTGCCATGGGCTTCTCGCGGGATCCGGATAGATGGACGAAGTGGGCGCAGGAAACAGCGGAAATGGGGAAGCATGGCCGCGCCAGGAAGCTGTTCCGGCGTCTAACGGATTTCATGAAGGGGTCAGACAAGTGAAAGGGCGCGGCTTGGTAGCCATTGACTGTATATATGCTGCTGTGCTGTATATTCCGATGTATTCTTGATGTTTCGCTCTTCGCATGTCCTCATAAATTTGTTTGTGGATGTTATGGAGCTTTTCCAATCTAAACAATATGGTGCCCTCTTAACAGATTCAATGCCTCATTTGCATGACCGAGGCCCTTGCCAGGTGCATTTCAACCCATTGCGCGAATACCCGCGCTGTTTAGGATTGATATATAGTTTATTTTTTCTATTTTGCTAGTTCTATACCTAGGAGACTATGTATCAAGCTACCTCAATTCATTATCATTATTACTCGTTGGTATACAAGTTAGCATTCAGTTGGTTCAGTGGGTCGCCATGAGGCACATCGAGTGAAGGAGGAGGACGCATTGCACCGTCTGGGAAGGTTAACAACGGAATTGTCCCTCCCCAGCAAAGGACGTTCTGCCTTGGGTTGTATGCCTGGTTAAGCTTTTAGGTTAAGGATCTGCAACTCTTGCTGCAGAACGAAGGACCCATCACTTTGATCAAGCTCTGCCTTCTCCCTTGTTACATCCTGAAATTCTTGCCCTTTTGGCTTTTGCAACTTGACAAGTCTACCTTCACGGCCTATCTGAGGCGCAAAATGAGGAATCACTAACGGGACCACCAGTGGCCCATGGACCCGTCTTTGGTGATATGTCGCATACATTATTATTAGGGATCTTGGTCTTAGCACATGCCTTATCAGGATAGGCCCGTTCCTGGTATGTGCGGAAGAATGTGAATCGATCAACTCAGGAAGTTTTGGCCGCAGATGGGCTATTGACGGTATTGGTTAACAAGAGGACGAAATGCGATTCGCCCCGACACAGCTGCGCGCAAGGTGACCAAAGAAAAAAGTGATAAGGCAACACTACTTCGCGCTGATGAGACATCGAAACGCATTGACTTTCTCGGGGGTGGGCACCGGATCCGGAATTCCATTGATCGGTATGTAGGTATGTGCTCTGAACCCCTGGACGGACCGGACATTCACAGTGCAACCTGGGCCCTAGCTGATGGTCATCGCGGTCTATTTAATTTCGTATTCAATAAGCATACTCAGAATTGTTACGTGTTGGCTGCTTGCGTGTGGTTAGAGGACACGACCCGGATGTGAAACGAATATTTGAGTAGCCCTGAGGTAGCATCAAACCTCCGGAACCAGGTCACATCGCTACAGCTGTGACTTTACCAGCCGTTCATAAGCTCACTGAACTGCATAAGGTGCGCTGAGCGTGGGTCAACCAACTGGAGGTGATCTGACAACATAACTTGAAACCATGCGCTTCTCAACTCAACTGACACGACTGGCAACTGTCGCTTCTGTATGGCTAGGAATAGTCGGTGCCTCGCCTGGCCTTTACCCCAAATCTGATTCCAATGATGGCGACTGGGCTGTAGATCCAGAGAAGATCATCGCTCGCGACGTCTGCGTCATCGGCGGCGGCGCTTCTGGTACATACGCAGCCATCCGCCTGCGAGAGCTGGGCCACAGCGTCGTTGTCGTTGAGAAGGAGGACCATCTAGGTGGGCATACAAGGACATATCATGACCCAAAAACAGGAACGCCAATCGACTACGGAGTCTGGGTGTACGAGAACAACACCGAGGCAACAAACTTCTTCGCGCACTTCAACATCTCCCTGACAGTCCAGGATTTCACACGGGTCTCCCAGGGTAGTCAGAGATATGATCTTCGCACGGGACAGCCAGTGCCAATGCCGGCTGGGAATGTCACGGCCGCGATGATGCGCTATGCCGAGCAGTTGTTGAAGTACCCTTACCTTTCGGTTGGATGGGACCTTCCTGACCCCGTCCCAGCAGATCTCCTGCTTTCATTCCGGGACTTCATCGCGAAGTACGATCTCGCAGCAGCCGTGGAAACACTCACGCTTTACGTGCAGGGACTAAGGGGAGACATCTTGGACTATCCCATGGTGTATATCATGAAGTACTTTAGTCTGGGTGTGCTGCAAGGCATACAGAGCGGCTTCTTGACAACCGCAAACCACGACAACCAAGAGCTTTACCAAGCCGCACAGGCAGAACTTGGACAGGACGTCATTCTAAGCAGCACAGTCATCGGCATGCGACGAGAAGTCGTCGATCATAAGACCGGTGCCGAGCAGCATCACATCCTCGTCCGCACTCCAACCGGCGTGAAGCTCATAAAGGCTAACAAGCTTATCGTGACGATTCCACCTATCCTGTCAAATCTAGAAGGCTTCGACCTCGATGCTCATGAAGAGGGTATCTTTGCCCAGTTCCAAAACAGTTTCTATTACACCACCGTCATAGCTCTCTCAGGTATACCCAGCGACGTCCAGATCCTCAACCGTGGCATTGATACCGAGTACAACGTCCCCGTTCTCCCCGGTACATACGTGCTCTCCCCTTCTGAGCTTCCGGGAGTTTTTAGGGGGTTCTTCGGAGGTGGCGACCAGAACCTGACAGAAGAGCAAGTAACGAGGATAATCCAGGATAATGCGCTATCACTACGAAACGCCGGGTATGATGTAGAGGATCCGGAGGTGCTAGCCTATGGGAACCATAGCCCGTTTGAGCTGTTTGTATCTGCCGAGGAAATTGCCAATGGGTTTTATCGGGATCTGTACTCGTTGCAGGGTTACCGGGGGACGTGGTATTCCGGCGCTGCATTCGATACTCATTCTTCGGCCGCGTTGTGGCAGTTTACCGAGAGGTTGTTGGTTGAGAAAGTCTTGAGTGGTTGATCCTCTCCTGTACTACTAATTCCCGAGATGAGTAGCCCCTTTTCGTCTCCTTGGCCTTGAAGGGGACTCAGTGGCCCTAGAGAGACATTGTATTATGGACCTAGATAATCTGGTATAGTTTGCACTCCAGAATTCCTAATAGTGATACATATATATGGACAGTTCACGATTGAATGGACATTGCCGAGTCAACCACATACGCTATAGATTCTGGATATCATTGAAATGGCATAACTATTGGAGCTTGGGGTAGACTTCGCCTGTGATCTGTGAGATCCTCACGGAATAGGCGCCTCAATCTGTCAATACCAGGTCCCAATCATATACAAACTTCAGCATCCGTATTTACAACTACCTGGTGTGTGTCTCACGACGGTGAATGAACACCTGGACGTGAGACTTGCGTGGTTGTCCAACAAGTTCAAACTGTGAGA
The DNA here is from genome assembly GCF_001890705.1 of Aspergillus sydowii CBS 593.65. Taxonomy (NCBI): domain Eukaryota; kingdom Fungi; phylum Ascomycota; class Eurotiomycetes; order Eurotiales; family Aspergillaceae; genus Aspergillus; species Aspergillus sydowii. The sequence continues at coordinate 388,886 of NW_024467867.1, forward strand.
GGATAGAAATATCAGTATCCGCGTTGGCAACATCTGNCGCAGGTGTGTCCTGGACATACCTTGAATAGACCGACTAAAGTGGCCAGCACCTTGAAGATCTCCAGTGCAACAATATTCTTGCCAATGCACGTCCGAGACCCCTGTCCAAACGACAACTCCGATCTGTCCATCAATTTGCGTCTTTCCTCGTAGGCCTCGTAGGCCTCACCTTCACCTTGCATCCACCTCTCCGGGTTATAATCCTCCGCATCGGGCCCGAAAATGGCCGTGTCCCGATTAATGGTGCCTGCAGGGCATCCAATATTTACTGAGCCAGGCAGCGTGGTGCCGTCTGGAAGGACAATGCCGGCAGGACCTGTGACTCTCTGCAAGTTTACCGAAGTAGAGTTGTGCAATCTATAGGCCTCTCTGATCACTCCCTCCAGATACGGCAGATGTTTCACCTCGTCAAAGCCGGCTGGAAAGGAGCATTTGGCCTCCTTCAGTTCGCGGAAAAGCCTCTCCTGGCAGATTGGATGGGTGGCTAGATAATAGCAGAGCTCATTGAACGTGGATGAGGGACTTAGCCCACCTGCAATGAAGTTGCCAGATGCGGATATGAGGACTTGATGATCGGTCATGACACCCGGGTAGGCACTGTGAGATGCGACGAAGTGGGACAGTAGATCTGGTCTCTGGGGGTCTTCCAAAGTGAAGTTTTCTAGGCGGTGTTGAACTGTTGATCTGACCACCCCCATGAATGGGGAAGGCTTCACTCGTCTCAGTAAGGGGTTATCTTGGAATACTCTATGCAGCCAGGGCATCTGCGAGACCAGGCTTGCGTAGTCTCGGAAACCCTTGATTTTCTGGATCAGCCCGAACCTGTCCTGCCCATCGAGACACCCAATCGGAGCTCCAAGCGTGAGGATGGCAATGACATCGAAGCAATCTACCCGAATGTTAGACATTGAAATACAGAACCGGGTGCTATCTCACAGTAATGGCACCACAAGCTCAAATCCAACGACTCCTTGTTGGTCGCATGTTGATCACACACTTCAACAAACCGAGCGACCATTTGATCCACGTAAGGCTCGTATCCCTTGATGGATGACATGGAGTAGGCATTCGAAACCAGCTTGCGGTACTTGGAGTGAGTATGCTCGTCTGGGATACTGAGAAGGCTGGTTGTCACCCCAGACTGACGGAAGGGTATGTATGCAGGGCCCTGCAGGGTATTAGAGTGGTCAGCATAAGTTGACAACAACATCGTGGAGGGCATATCTCAGGAATCACCTTATTCAGTTTCGAACGAACACCGTATATCGTAGGCACAGCGAAGGGGTCCAGTACAGTGACCGATCGAGGCCCAGTCCTAACCACATTGCCGTATTCCGCCTGCAGTGTGCGGTGGAACGAGGTTGGATTTTCTCTCGATTTCACTGTCCAAGCTAGCCACAGGCTCCATGCGTCCGTGTAACGTGCGATAAAGGGACCTGGTATGTGGGAGAGCCCGGCGCGCCTGCTATTGAGAATGACCGCTCCAAGTATGGCAAACACGCATATAATCGAGATGAGGATGACGTGTGATGGAGAAACATTCGTGGGAACGAACTCGAAGATTAAAGACGGCATTTTATCTTGAATACTGGATTTGAAACAAATATTCAGCTTCACCAGAGTGGTCGCATGGCCGTCTTTATGTGTCAATCCCCTTGCGATCGTGCTGATATGACCTTGGTCCGAGGTCAAGAACGGCTATAATCATGGTTTGCTTTTATATATCAATTAAGCATACATGATTGGCACTTTTAGATTTGTTATTGCCGACTCACGGAACAGAAAAGGAATCGGAAACGGAACGGAAAACATCTCCGCTTGACAGGATACTTGGCCGACCTAGGCTACGATGAACTTACTGTCGTCTTACTGAGGGGATAGAGCGAGGTACATGGTATTATCACACATATAGAATAAGTATCATTGTCCTTGCAACAGACCCCTTTCCAGTTCCCAGTAACCACTCCAAATGTCGTCAGTCCGGTAGTCACCATACAACGAGCCACCTCCCAATGGCGTTTCTATTGAACTGTGACGAGCGGCATTCACTTCGTCCAGAACATAGGCTAGACGCTTGATTGACAAGTCCACCGCGTGAGACTTGAACCCGGCCAGCATCTGCAAGCACTCCTTCGCCCTCTCAATCGATGCAATCACTTCGCGCGTTGTGGTTGTTAGCTCGTGTGGACGCTTTACCACCGGCGTCACCAACGCTGCTGCCTCTGCTAAGAGCATACTGCAGTATGTACTCCACGGCCGAGCACCATTCCGCACCATTAAGTAGTCAACAACCGAGTCTATCACCATCGCTGCCGTGTTCTCGGTCATTTGTAAAGTGTGTATCATGCCAGCACCCCCCTGATCGGTCGATATGATGCCACATCGCTGTGAGTGACGAGTGTGTACAAGAAGTCGAAGCATATTGATTCTCTGGTGGAAGGTCAGTATTTCTGTCATGAAGTGACGGGGATCCGATTGAAGCCATATGATTTCTGCTATCTAGTAGAAGATGTGTAACACACCTCGAAGATGATCAGCTGCAGCCGGAATGCTCGATCGCTGTCACCGGCGTAAATGTGCATGGGCAATCGTTTCGCATCCCATGTTAGGCTACAAGGAAGATCGCTCTTCAACTTCAAGAGAAGAGCATCAATGAGCTCTATATTATCGGCGTCAAACGACTTGGAAGATCGAACGGAGAAGAATTTGTCCCAGGCACGGGTTGCGATCTTGCTCCACTTGACACTGAAGAGGAAATAATCAAACCAGTCTTCGGTAAGTGTCACTGGTAGGTCCTCTGGAGCAACGTTGCCTATACTGGGAGGAAAACTGGATGTTGATGTTCTCGCTGTGAGATAGATATCTCGAGACACTGTCGTCAACTCACCCACAGCAAAATCAGCATCGCGGATGATGTACGGCCTGCCAATCATAAATGCCACTCGCCGGTCTAGATGGAATACGGTCCACCATAACTGCCGGAAATGTTCCGTCTCGGTTGGTGTATCTGCAGTCCATGTCTGCTCATCGTGGAGTCTGATGGAGAAAGAGAGGTCAATGGCAATTGCTATTGCTTGTGATGCGCCTCTTGGTCTCTGGACCATAGTCATGTATATCACTTCAAGAAGATACGCACGAATAGCGTCAAAAGACACTTCGTCGTTTGCCGAGCTGTCGGCTAAGAGTTTTTGGCTCTCGACGTGCCACGATAATGAGGCTTTGACATAGTGATCATCACCCTGGAGGCGTTCCTGAGGTCCTGCTCCAGCCCCGAGGAATGCGGCGATGGATAACATCCGACAGACAAGAGCGGCCAGGGCCCGGTACTCGGCCGGTCTTACTTTGTGTGAGATTTCCTCGTCATTGTCACTTGATGCAGATGGTAGCATTTGAAATAAGCGATTGTAAAAGTCCTGTCGGTTGACGCACGGGTAGAAGAATTCTAACTCGTCGAAGCAGTATTTCAACAGTAATCCAAGGTTTGGCTCTGCTTTCAAACCGGAAAGCACAGACTTTAATCTGCTAAATTGTGCATCTTGACCTATGCCGTTTTGCTTGGTTGGAAGGAAAGATTGATATGCGTCCTCGTGTCCAATAAAAAGTTGACGATCAGGTACAGCCAGACGATCAATATCCATTTGCCATGTAAATGGTCTTCCTAGTCCACCTGTCCGTAAAAGTGAGCGACAAGACCTTGGCCGTCACTAGGTAACATGGACATACTATAATGGTCTGCTGATGCCGCATGGTTGATACCCTCAAGACTTCGTCTTGCACTGACAGTCGTTAGTACGCGTAATGGCTCCTATCCGAACTAAAAGTACCTATGCCGAGTAGCTATATGCTGTATTCTCCTATTATCACGTTGCGGACGATTATAGGCGCAAACTCGGCTCGCACTGGATGCACAACCACGACAAGGCCTTTCACCACTACACTGCCAAGAGATAAGTGCGGCCCAATAGATCCGTAGTAAACAGACGGCAATACCTTGATCTTTCGTCTTTTGCACTCTGAGCTTGATGCTCGTGAGCGTCAGCATCAGCCCCCGCCAGGTTGGGGGCACTCATACTAACCATGCCTCCTTGGCGTATTTCATCCGGCGTGGTCGGGGCGGCACACTTTTATGGCCACCCTGCCCGAGATCCGGGATCTTGTTCATCTATCAGTTGGTTCAACGGCTGAAAACGGCTGAAAACGGTCAATGTAGCTCGCAAAAAGTCTTCAACACAATGTCGCAGATGGTATGGCGCTGAGCTGAATGAACGGTTCGGCAGTCGGTTATGTCTGCACTCTGCCGCGGCGTGGCACATCGAACTATGCAATGCTGATTAAGCCTGGACATTTAACTATTTATGCACGGGAAATAGCCGTCATTCAACACAAACTCACGAGATACATTCATTTAATACCGCGCTATAAACATCCCGGAGAAAATCATGGCTGATTTTGAGGGAAGTGGGCACGATCAAGGAGATGTAGTCTGGTATCCGAGATAATTCATACATTCTAGAATGAGTTGACTTGTAGGGCGCGTGTGCAGCGGAACCGATGTGTCGCAATGTTCTGGCCTGCGGAGTGCAGCTTTTCAGCAGTCCGTGCCACTTTAAATGCCTGGAGGGTATGGTATGCGGTTGAGCCAGCTAGGATAATACCAGCTATTGGCTCTGGCTCGCAAGGCTGGCTGCGATCCAGAAAGAGCCGGACAGACAGCTTTGTGCTTCCCAAACTAGGTAGCTTTGTCAACCAGATACCGAGGTGGCCACAAACCATGTGGCATATATATATTAAGTAGGCCCAACAGTCTTCCGTATTTCAGTACCATTTCCTCGGAAAGGAGGTATTTTATATACTGTATTATAAAGAGATGTCCAGATGAATGGACCTCTTTTCTTCCCTCTCTTTCTAACACTCGAGTAAACGGTGCTATGCCTAAGAAGGCTAGTCTGTAAGATTAACAACATTCTTATTCTTGCAGATCTGATATTCATTTCATATTCCCTGATCGTCCTTATCTACTTATCAGGTCCACCATGAGCGCTGAAGAATTCCTCGCTGACGTCCAAGGCAGCGGGATACACCGCCACGAGAACGTCTTGCGCATAGCATTTACCTACATGGACGAGGGACTATGGAATCACAATAATGGCGTGTTTGATGTTGTCGAGGAGCTGCACGCGCGCGGGTGGTCATTCGGCGAGGGCGATCTGAGGTTTAATCGGTAAGTTAGGGTTACCATCTTCAATAATCCAAAGACTAACCATTGCAGCACCCTGGATATCTTCTACCTCGCCCAGATCGCAGCAGCAATCTACCGTTGGACATCACAACTCACCACTGACAACTTCCCCTCCCCCGAGGACTTCCCCGCCTTCTACACCACCCACCGCGCCCTCCTCCACTCTGATGCCTGGCGCGACTACTACTCCCCGGCCTTTCTCGTCCAGCCCGCCACAGCGCGCTTCTACCGCTTGCCCAACCTCCAAGACCTGCCCGACTCCGACTCCCCGCTGTGCGAGCCGCGGACTGCCCCGGCCAACTGCTCCACACTCGCCACAAAAGTCCCCCGCTGGGCATACACCGTCGCGCGCACTTACCGCAGACAGGCCTTTCTCCCGCTCGAGACATTCACCAGATTAGCCCTTAGCACGCTCGAGACGACCACTGCGCGTCTGCGCCAGGCCCACCCTAGCGTTCCGCCGTACTCGGAGGCAAAAGCGCGCTTCTGGCTCGAGCGTTTGCAGCTCGGGTCCCCTGACCCGCCCGGCTTTCGGGCAGCGTGGAGGCCGAAAAGGTTTGGCGAGCTGGTCGCGCAGGGGGCGCTGGATGTGTTCGCATGGGAAGCGAGTGAGGCGGGGACACAGGTTGCTGAGTCGGTGCAGTGGTGTGGATGGCCGGATGGTGGGACAGGGGCGCATTCATGGTGGAGGGGGTGGGACGGGGAGGTGGGGAGTGAAGAGGAGGTGGAATTTTTGGCTGCTCTTGCGGTGGAGGAGACTGTTGGCGTGGACATGGGTGAGTTGGATCTTGCGATGCGGTCTCATGTGTTGCTGGGGGTTCTGCGGGCTGCGGTTGAGGGTGGTCGGGAGAGGGAAGTTTGTCTGGAGGAGCTGGAAGCGGGGATGGTGGCCAAGGGGCGGATAACGAATGAAAGGGCAGGGAGTTGGCTGAGGGAGGCCTTGGTCGTCATGGAGCCATACGTGAGGATATGGGAGGGTGTCTGGCCTGACATAGAGGAGAGAGGAAAGCTGTTACGGCAGATCTTGGTGGACAATGGGCAGCTCTTTGCACGGTGGAAGGTTTCACCGCCGTCGAAGGAGTTTACTTTTGAGCTTGGCCCGAGGGAGTAGGGGTTCACCATGATAGGTCGCTTCTGGAAACGGAGAGCATGGCCGTGCCATGGTGAACCGATGGGTATCAACTTTCGAGTAGAGAGCAGACAAGTCCAATGGCGGGCGCGGCCTCGCTGATGGCCATTGACTGTACTGTACGGATGCTATAATACTATATACTTGGATGTATCATCTGGATAGTGTTTTCTGATATACATGATATCAAGCCCAACTTGAGGTTTCATAACGTCGGTGCCGTTTCCTTCTAGCATTACGAATGCACCTGTTATACCTCGTCAGGCTGAACAAAGGGATCACCTCCAGTATCAACAAGTAACTTGTAAATATCGATGTTGCGAGCCATCTTGGCTTCGTAAAGTGCGGTCCGGCCGTTCCCGTCGCGTATATTTATAATTTTCTTCGCTGATAGCGTAGTGACCGGCAGAAGTGAATGTTTGGGATCTTCCCTGCAAGCATCGACCAACAATTTTACTATGTTTGTGCCAGTTGTATCATTTGGGTGTTCTGCAGCGGCGTAGTGTAACACCGTTCTCCCGTTATTATCCTGCAGGTGGATTGAGGCGTGGTATTCGAGCAAGACATGGAGGACCAAAGATTTTGTTACCCGAGGCCCCTGAAAGATGAGGTGAAGAGCTGTTTGGCCGTTCCAGTCAGTCTCGTTAACATTGCTCCCGTTCTCCAGGAGATTTTGAACTGTCATATGTCTGCCCATGATAACTGCTTCATGTAGCGCTGTTCGACCAACATTGTTGACCTGCGAGGCCACCGCTCCAGAATCTATCAATTCCTTGATCGTTGAGGTACGCCCTGCTCGTGCTGCAAAATGGAGGGGCCGTGTTTCCGGCGGCGTCTGTGTGACAAACATCTGCTCCCCCGGAAATAAGTTGGGAGATCGCATATTCATTATTCGCACATACTGCGCAAAGAAGGGCAGCATTATTCGTCGCGTCGAAGCAGCCTGGATCCACCCCTAAGTTCAGGATAACCTGGATCGCGATTCTGGTCGAGGGTCGGCTCATAACGTCCACCAACACATAGGCCGGGTCAAAGTTGTAATTTGCCACCAAGCAGGCGAATACCCGCTGCATGGTATTAGTGGGCCGCAAAGCAGCCCAACACAAGGCTGTATCCATCTCGCCGGCGTTCACCAGCGTATACATTATATCGGGTTGTCCCATTCGCAGAGGTCGCAGATTGGCAGGCCCTTGCTGCGATGAAAGCAGGCAACTCAAAACTGTGGATCCGAATGTCGCCGCCCACGACCGGGCAAGGTCCAAATCGTCGCCCATTCTAACTGCCGCGGTTGCATTATGGCATCTGGTTAGGTCTTCAATATTCGGAGGGTTTGCGGCAAGCGCCCGCCTAACAATTCCCCAATACTTCGATTCGTTATTCTGCCGGGTTTGCGATTCCCAGTACCTAGATATCCTAAGATCTAGGTATGCTAGGGCTACCACTGCGTCCGTCTCGCCGTAAACTATTATCTCTCTCAAATACACGTGGTGGAGTAGGCCTTCTTCCTCATCCTTGTATGCTTCATTGTCTTCATATTATGCAGATTCGTCCGAAGAATGCCAGTTCTCTTCCCGTGCTTCTCCCTCGTCAATGGCAGTGTATGGCATGCTTTTCGGGGCAGACGTAGCAACAGCCACACGGCGTGAGTGCTCCTCGCTCCTTTGCCGATTTTCACGGGACTCCCTCAGGCAACCAACGGCCCTAATGTAAACCCTGTCGTCTTCAAGGCCGTCGGACTCGCAAACAGAGACTACTGTGGAGTACTTGCGGATTGCACCTTGAAGGTCCCCTAGTCTGGAATCTATTTCCGCAGACTCCATGAGGTCTTCCAGGTTCGGCAGCGATTCCCGGGATAGAGCCCTATGCTGAATGGCTATAGCCCAGAACTGCGCCGCTATGTCGAGCTTTCCACGATAGCGGCATATTCGGGCAAAAAGTGGCGCCACGCGGCCACAGAGTGGGAGGAACCTGCCATCCGGTGGTTGCAACATGGAGTTTGGAATGTGTTCTTCAAATTGCTCCGAGACCACCGTAAGTCTACCCATGTGAGTGCGGATGATGCTTTCCTCTGGCATGTGCTGTCCATCATAGAGCTGTTGTCCGTTGAGCAGGAACGACGACGCTATCATTCCCAGTTTGTCCTCCTGTGGTACCGCTGACTGTAAGAACGACCGCGCCAAATCGTGAAGACCGAGACTTTCAATCAGTGTGTCACCTTGGCCCCTGTGCAGCTTGACAAATCCAGATACCTCCAGCTGTCGTACCGCCATGGCTAGTTGGATTGTGTCGCAGCGTAACTCCATCAGCCAAGGCGCAACTAACGAGAGCTGTTCATTTGCTAGATGGTCGGGTTGGAACTGTTCAGCAGCAGGTTGAGCAGAGCCCTCTCGATCCCCGGTTATTATCCCAAATGGGATGCGCCCTCGACCGAGGAATGTGATGAGTTGAAGCAAACGTGCAGAGTCTGGGCTTTTTTGTTGCAGGGTATTGTAAAGCATATCGAATGTCGTCCAAAGCGTGCAGCCCTTCTCATACGAACCCACGTACTTTCTCATAGGCGTCTTGAGGGTCGTTTCCCTGAATCGTGTCTCAAAGTGTTTCTTGTAATCCGTCATTGAACTCATGCCGTAAGACAAATAAGAGCCTGCCTGTTCAATTGCAAGAGGCATTCCACGGAGCTTGCGTGAAATGGCCATCGCTACTGTGTTGTCTAGGGGTGTCAGTAACGCCCAACATATTAGAAATAGGCTTACTTGATGTATTCTGACATGTTATTCCTGCACACTTCAACAGAATGCTAGCCCCTGTCTGGTCATCGACGCCCTGGATCTCAATCCCTGGATAGGCCAGGCGTAGGTGTAAATCTGACGACGTAGTCACCAGGAGCAGATGGCCGTGCTTAGACGCTGGGAAATAATCCCGTATATCAAGGTCGTCGAACTTCTCATCATCTCCCATGCTCTCAACTCCGTCGAAAACGATGATCCAAGATCGATTCTCTCGTTCTAGCCATTCGACCACGAGCTCAGCGCCGGGTTTTATGCTCTTGGTGTCGGACTTTAGCTGTAGCGATATTTGTTCGAAGTATTCTACTACCATGGTGCACGAGGAACTGTCAACCCACAGGATGACCTCGTAGTCCATGTCCCTTGATGTGAGATACTCAAGCGCCAACTGCGTCTTGCCAAACCCACTGGGGCCCCAGATAACGGCAGCCTGTCTTGTATGCATTTCGACATCAAATAATTGCTGAAGTTGCTGCAGCTCTTTTTTCCGTCCGAAAAATACGGATTTTGAGATGGGAATCTTAGACCTGATTCTAACAGCGTCACTCGCCGACGGAAGGAGCGTGGTGGGAAGCGAGAATTCAAGCAGTTCTCGTGCGTACGCTGCAGCAGTCGCAGCTGCATAGTCCTGCCACTGCTTATTCTTGTGAGAATCCGAGTAGTCGCAGATCCCTCTTAGGACGAGACAAGGGAAATGATTCATGAGTCCTGCAGCCTCCATCTCGAAACATAGGATTCCAAGCTCCTCGCCAAGCTTGTCGCGAGTTCGTGCATTCTTCATGACCTGATTTGCAGAAGCGATTAGGCCGTAGTGGATAGAGGGTGTGGTGGATTCTCTTGGAGATCGTGGGACGATGTGACTGCGGTCGCATGAACTGCATGTTGGCTTACCATCTTCATGAATGTACGACGCATCAAACAGGATATCTTCGTCAACGCCTGGATAGGTAAACGACTCTCTAATGGACGCGTGTAACTTGGCAGCATTTTGAAGATGAACAGCGATTTTATTATTCCCCAGGCGGTGCCTTGCTTCCAGGTCAGAAATCGCAGTCAAGAGCCGGTCTGGCGGACTGTTCAGGGATCCAGTTCGATGAAACGAGCCATCCCCCATGGCTTTTCCATAGTCGTACTGCACGACCCCAGGGAACAAACCAGTGGGCTTACTGACGACGATGTCCCCCAAGCGAATATCAGCTGCACTGCTGGGTACCCCTCCGCCGATCCCAACCATCAGACCGATCTCAATCGCTGGAAAGGTCGACAGCATCTGCTGGGAAACGACAGCGGCAGATGTCAGGCCGTATCGTCCGCTGGGAAGGCATGCTATCACGATATTATGATCGCCAATCTCGCCGAGGTGGTATGTGTTGTTGTCACTTTTCGGCTGGGGAAGCGAGGCGTGGCTGGCATCGAGCATCGCAATCGCGGCGGTCTTCTCGAGGGCCAGGGCGCTGATCCAGCCGACTTTGTAGGCATCGTGGTTTAAACGAACTCTCGACGAGGACATGGCGGCGCAATCGGGTGCGCATGGTTGCAACTGGTGAGATGGGACGGTAAATGACGAGAGAGAGCCTCGTGTGGTTTCGATGCGCAGCCTCGTCACGTCGTCACGTTATTCTCGTGCATTCGCTTGAGCCGCCAATCATTTTAATGTCTCGTGTTTGAACTGACATTGAGGAACCATGCGGCTTATGAGATTGTCAATACTTTTCAGAAGGCCAAGCCTACGAACCAAACACACACCGCGCTCTTGGCTGCTTATCCCCAGAGGGTACTCGTCATTGGAAGGGCCAATACACCATCTCCAACCTGGTCGTGGAATCCGCTGAATATGCGGGGTGCAGAAGCACCGGAAATATCTCCAGCTAAAACATTCTCCAAAGGCGTCTGAGCTCTGGTGTGAGCCTCCAATACCTCGAAAAGTGGAAGTCGACATCATTCCCTCCTATCAAACTAAGCTTGGCCAACAGGTGATATCCCTGCCGAGGGTAGTACTATGAGTAGGTCCCTCCGATCCTGTCTTTTATATCTGCTTGTTCTGGTACATCTATGTGGCTGTCTGTCCGACTATAATTTATGCCCCTTCGCAGAAACGGTTCTTTTTGGTGTCAGTTGGCTGGTCCATGCAAAGAGGGTGTACGAAGGGCCCTGTGCAGAGGAGTACTTTAGCAGGCGAACTTGTCTAGAAAGGATATGAAGAGGATTCTTCGTCAGGCACCACCGCTGAGTCTTGACCTAGACGTTCGATATTTATTACAAGATCACCGACTTGATAAAACAAGAGTTGTTGGGGTTATCCTCCACTACATGATACAAGAATGACTCGCCATCCGGATCCACTGCACCTGTTGACAAGTGATAATCGAGCTCTGTTGTTCAGTATTGGCATAAATGGCAGCATCATTAGTAGCTGCATCCCATCACGCCTTCCCGTCGAGAGATTTCGCGAGAGGCGATAGCCCTGGATATACAACGTAAATGGACCATGTTTCTGTCGAAGCCAAAGAACTTATCAGGTAAACGGATCCGGATATGATAAACTTGGTCGTAAATATGCAACTACCTGGTGGCTATTTTCATAGGACATACTTAACTGCAATTTAATACGAAAACATGAATCCCACCCCAAGACACGTCTCCAAATACTTACCAGGGCTGGAGTATCCTAGCGCATGCTATAATGACGCGATATGAGCACGTTGGTATGCTGCAGCTGATGCCATTCCGTGGCTTATCGCGGATATTAAACCTCCTCATCCTGGGATATTTGGAAACTAACCATTCGCTACTTTTGTCTTCTTGTCCTCTCAACATTGCTTCCATCTCTTCAACGCAGTACTTGGGTATTAGCGATCATATAATGGCAGACATAGCTACAAATCGTACACAGAGCCCTGCTGGAAAGACACCGCATACTCTGGTCGACGTGGCGTCTGTTGATCAAGGGTCTGATGGAAAAGTCGATATCAAAGAGGAAAGAGAGTTTGTATGACATTCTGAGCTCTCTTCCTATGTAACAATTCTGACTGAACTGTTTAGCTCTGGAGACTTGATTTAGGTCTCCTAACTATCGGATTTCTTGGATATGTCTTTAAATACCTTGATCAAATCAACATTGTGTTCGCCAGCAGGATTGAAGATATCTAAATTTCAGCTAATGTGACTCAGAATAACGCATATGTCTCGGGAATGCAGGATGACCTGAAGCTGTACGGGAATGAACTGAATTATTTCACGACCTATTTCAAGTGAGCCCATCAGCCCAGTTCTATTCCCAAAACTCACCTGGATTTATAGTATCGGATATATGATCATGCTTTTCCCTTCCTGTATCCTAGTTTCCTACATCGGGCCCTCCATATGGTTGCCTATGTGCGAGGTGAATTCGCTTGACACTCTACACCTTATATTCTATAATCTAACAGCGAAACAGGTTCTCTGGGGTGTGTTTACTTGTTGTTTGTCAACTGTAACAAGAGCAGAGCAGGTAGGCCATATCAATCCAACGACGATACATTGTTACTGACATCATCTAGGTATACGGCCTGCGCTTTCTCATCGGGTTCTTTGAAGGCGTCGCCTGGCCGGGTTATTATACCGTCATTAGGTTGGTTCCAGCACGATTATATGAAACTTGGTCTAACTGGAGAAGTCAATGGTACCTTCCACATGAACTGGCTCTCCGCATGAGTATATATAATATTGCCCAACCGGTTGGTGCAATGTTGTCTGGTGCTATGCAGGGAGCCCTTGCTACGAACTTGAACGGCTCACTCGGTCGGGCTGGCTGGCGTTGGGCTTTTATCATTAATGTATGCTCTGCGAAACTATTACATGGACCACACTAACTGCCGTCTAGGGCATCTGCACGATATTCGTTGCCCTGCTGGCATTTATCATTCTCCCTGGTTACGTACGTGGCTCATCTTCGAAATATCAGTCTTCTGTTAGTAACTAATGTATTTACAGCCAGAACGCCCCAATCCACTCTCAAAGTTCTATCTAAAGCCCCGCCACATAGGTAGACGACAAACCCCAGCGATTACTGGGTTCGGAGCTAACTATATTAGATATTGCACTCGCTCGCGGAAGACGCGTTGGAAGGAAGCCCCAACGGGGAATCACGGCTAAGGCCTTCTTACGTACCTTTAAGATATGGTTTTACTGGGCTATCGTCCGTATGTATTCGTCCTAGCCTGTCTCGATAGAATGATTCCGTCTATGTACATACACTAATCGCTATATAGTGTCCTGGCCGATTGGAAGTAATACCGTCCCAAGTACCTACTTCAATCTGTGGTTAAAGTCGTTGAAGAATCCGGACGGGTCTGCTAAATAGTGCGGTTTTTCTCCCAAGGACATGTAGGTGTAATTGCTAACATATAGTCCAGCTCTGTGGCCATGCTGAACTACTTGCCCATGGCCGGCCAGGCCATCCAGCTCGTTGCCGAAGTTGTATTCAGTGGACTGAGCGATAAGTTTGGACGATTCCCATTCTTGCTTATTCATTCTGTGAGTTGTTCCTGGATATCAATGAACTTGTACTGACGAACGCCACCAAGACTATTAACATCACATCACTGGCGATCCTGATAGTCCAGCCCGCAAACGAACAAGCCCATATGGCTGGATATTACCTGAACTATGCAGGAGCGTCAGTCCCCCAATTCCGCTCTACTCGCAGAAAGTACTCAGTTTCTAATGAATTGGCAGTGTCTCCCTAATGCTCCTCTGCTCATGGGCCTCAACACACCTCGAGGACGAGCCAGAAGCGCGCACAATTTTGTTCGCGAGCGGGACGATCATCTCATACGCACTCAACGCCTTTGTCCCGATCGCTGCGTTTCCAGCGTCCGAGGCACCGCATTGGCAGATTGGCGCGAAGCTGTATATGGGGTTTGCGGTTGTAGCGCTTTTCATGTTTGTTGGGACGTATCTTGGGTTTAGACGAGATGAGCAGAGGAAGGGGACTGGACGAGAGCAGGCGGAATCCTGATGGGTTGTTAGTTTTCGTATATTGGGATTGGGGATATACTTCATGGGTATTATAGAAGATTAGGCGACGGGGATGAAGATGAAGGCCTGGTCTCTTTATCCCTGTGATAGTAGATATGACAAGAGCCCCGCAGCATGGACTCCAATTTCTGTATGTTGGAGAATTGGAGTAGTTAGGGCTCGGTCGAGACACCGAGGCGGACAGTGCACAGGGAGAGGGGTTGCAGATAGTTATAAAATTCTTATCTGTCACCTATCATGTCACTCTCCAGGCTTTTATCCAATTCCCAAAGTCGCTAAGATAACGGATCCTGGATCTGGCTTACGTCGGGAGATAAGGGACTGGTTAATAAGGCCTGGGTTGCAGCCAGCTTCATTGTTGCCCAATTGGCCGCCGAAGCAAAGATGACGATTCCCAGGAATTCCTGGATGGCCACATGGCTCTATTTTTCATCGACCGTGCTGTCAGCCGTTGTAGAACCCTCCGGATTCTCAGTCAAGGTGGACAATGTGCACTATTTCGTCTCACCGTACCCAGCAGGCCTGGCGTATAATGGCTCTATGCAGGCAATGCGCCCTCAAGCGCAGCTCGGATTTGTTCCTGCCACGGTTGCTTCTGAGCCCGGGGACGACCTGGAATCCCTGTTCAGAAACTGGACAGTGGAGGACGATGTTTGGCAACCAGGGTTCCTGGACACTGTGCTCCTGGCCGGCGGCAACAGTACTAGGAAGGCCTCATACTACCCTGGCCAGTACTCGACGGTGGTATCGCTTTATGATGGTGATAATATACCTCCAGGGCCTTATTTCCTCGACATCTCGACTGGGGCCGTTCACCCAGTATACCGGTTGTACGATGACTTTTCTGGAGCCTTCATCCAGTCACTGTTACAGAGGCCAGATGGACAATTTGAAACCCTTTCAGCACAGGTACCTTCTGCAGCATCCTTAACGATTGGAGTCCCCTCGCGGTTATACTTCACCCCGACAGAAGAAAAGCCACTAGCTGGCGTCCGCATCGGCGTGAAGGACATTTACGCTCTTGCTGGCGTAAAGCGGTCCAACGGCAATCGCGCCTGGTACGGCCTCTATCCGCCTGAGAATCAAACTGCTCCAGCAATCCAGAACCTTATTGACGCTGGGGCCATTATCGTCGGACTTCAGAAACTTTCCCAGTTTGCCAACGGGGAAAAGGCCACCGCAGACTGGGTCGACTACCACTCGCCCTTCAATCCTCGCGGGGACGCGTACCAAGACACATCGTCGTCGTCTGCCGGGGCTGGTTCCTCAATGGCCTCATACCACTGGCTTGATCTGGCCGTGGGAAGCGATACCGGAGGGTCTATCCGTGGCCCAGCAAGTAATCAAGGCGTGTTTGGGCATCGGCCATCACACGGCCTTGTAAGTCTGGACAATGTTATGCCTTTGTCTCCGTCTATGGACACTGCTGGACTTTTGGCCCGCGACCCTGGTCTTCTGGATATTGCCAACGCGGCGACGTATCATAGGAACTATACCCGATATACTGCCAAGCACCCTCCTGCTTATCCCAAGACCCTATACACGCTGGGCTTCCCAGAGGACGGCACGCCAAAAGCACGGATTCTTGCCAACTTTGCACATAAGCTTGCTCGCTTCCTCAACACCAATGTGACCACTTTGGATATGGATACCGAATGGCAGCGGTCCGGGCCCAGTAGTGTCAAGGGTCAGACCATCTCGCAACTCCTCAACATAACCTATACAACCCTCATCACGAAGGACCAGATCCGGCTTGTGCGTGACCCTTTCTATGAAGACTACGCCGGTATGTACTCCATGTCTAAGCTAATAACTCCATACTAACTGTTCAGCCGTCCACGACGACCGCCTCCCCTTCATCGATCCAGCCTCCCTCTCCCGCTGGACCTGGGGTGCATCGCAACCAGACTCCCTCCTCGCAGAAGCCCACACCAACAAGACCCTTTTCGCAACCTGGTTCAACAGTAAAATCCTTCCCCCGTCCAAAAAAACCTGCACTTCCGGCTTCCTCCTGCACACTGACTCGACAGGCTCCTTCAAGGCCCCCAGAAATCATTACCTCTCCCCGCCAGCCCTGCCGTTCGGCTTCTCGAATGGCGAAATTTCTGTCTTTGCCGGTGTCCCTGATACAGTCTTCCCGCTTGGTGAGATTCCGGTGTTTAGTAATATTACCAACCATGTCGAGTATTTGCCGGTTTCTGTTGATGTTGTTGCTGCGAGAGGGTGTGATGGGCTTGTTGCCCGGTTGGCGGTGGATTTGGTTAGGGAGGGATTGCTTGTACAGCCAAAGACTGGGGCGAGGATTGGTGGTGGAGAGATATTACTCTAGCGTTTGTATTGTTGGTATGTACTGCTAGAAATGTAACCATTCTGCGTTAATCGGTTCCATTTATTGTACCACAATTAGGAATCTTGCCAATGGCAGATGTTGATATGTAGCTGTCGTAGTGCCACGTGTGGTATGTTTGGATATTATAATTGATATCAAGACTGCCATGTTATACTAGATAATGATAGAATACCACCTTGTTTAAACACCTAACGCTTCCTAAGATTCCCTAGAACACCCCGTCCTTCCTTCTGAGTTATGATGTTCTACTCTTATGTACGGCAAGTATTCCTTTGCCACCATAAAACGCGCCTCTCCAATGGTCTCTCAATACGACATCTAGGTGGTACCGTCCTCCTTCGACACAACGTTCTCGTCACGTTTCAGGCCTGTATTTCCAACCAGCTTCATCACTTTATCCACAACATCACCCTCGATTGGGAGCCCTCGTTCCTGGAGGTTGCCGGCACCCTCACCGGTGAGCGCGCCCTCCTATACGACCAAAGTCTATCAGTATACTGCGCCAATGCAACGAGAGGTGCTTATGTCTTACCGTGGCCACGACGTTCTCGTCACGACGCATCTTTGCACCAGCGCCTCCGCCTCCAACTCCCCCTACCAGCCCCAATGCGGCCGGTACTGCGGCCCCCAAAAGCTCTGTGCCGAGGGGCGAAGCTTCACGTCGGTCAATCTGCTTGTTGTCCTAGACAGTTCAGTCGTATCAGTATAGTCCGGCCAACCAAAAGAAATCAGCGCTCTAGGGTATCTACCTTTGTTTCAAGGTTCTCTTCACGACGGGCCTTTTGACCCGTGCCTAACAACGCGTCTAGGGGAAGCTCTCCTAGAATGTCGCCGCCAACTGGCAACTGGCGACGACGGTCGCCCTCCTCAGTAAGCTTGTTGTCCTGGATGATCGAGCGCGTATCAGCATGTGATCCAATAGAAAGAATTCCTGCATCCTAGGTTGTATACCGTTGATTCATGGTTCTCTCCACGCCGGGCTTTTCCACCGCTGCCCCCTAGATTGCCGAGTAGCCCACCTAGAAGGTTGCCGCTGCCTCCCGAAGTATCACGTCGATCGACACCGGATGTCGTGGGCTTGAAAATGAGTACTATCAGTACGGTGCTCTCGTGATAAAGGGGCAGCGTTTGATATATCTTACTGCCTCAATGGGAGCAGCGACGGCTGCAGCGGCCATGCCGAGCACGATGGTGGCGAGCTTCATGGTTGCGCAAGTATACGGCAGATGTAAGCGAATAACGACTGGAAGAGCCGATAGGGACGAGAAATGGATATGGGTTGCGGATGAGGAATGTCAGAGCGGAGGACAGTGTGGGTTTATATGTTGCTCCGAGCTCCTTGCTGCCCACGGCCGTGTCAACTTAAACGTTCGAACTTCTCCTCCTGCTTTCACATACTTTGGCTGAAGTCTGGCAAGCCACCACTCAGAACACACGCCTTGCGATCTCCTCACAGGTTAGTACTGGGGACCAACCAGCGTCGAGAATGAATCCCCTTCGCCGCACAGCAAGGGGCCAAGGTATGGAGATCTTCATCTTGAATAGCAGGCGGAATGCAAGGAGCACCCTCAGCTTCAGAATCGTCCGTAGCGTACCTTTGCACCTGGATAAAGGGCCTTAACAGTGTAGCAAGGGGAACCAGGTACTAGCTCGTGGTGTTAAGCCAATCTCCGCGGTATGATAGATCACAACCTGTCATGTCAATCGTATGTTGATTTTAACACAGCGTCGAGCTGATCATCTCGGGACCACTGTCAATGCCGTCAAACCAAATCACAATAAGCATCAGTGACGCGTCCCACATGTTTCCCATGTTTCCTGTCGCAGCCCCTGCTGTAGTGCCCTGCAGGCACGCTATTTCCACAAATGCAAGGGCAGCGATTAAGCCACACGCAAATCGATCACAACACGGGTCTGCCTGCTGCCAATATCGCGTTTGACATTCATTATTTCTGCAGTAGTTCCCTGTATCTCGTTGGAATTAGCTTCCTGTATATGCATGCTCCTTGCGAGCTGCATCTGCATTACGTGGCTTGAAGGAGGGCCATAACACCGCGCGGCCAGGAACAACTGGAGAAAACAACGATACTCAGAATTTACAAGCGAAGGCCTGTTACACGAATAGTATTGCTGTACTTCTGATGTTATTGGTGCTTAATGGACGGCTGCTCCTGGTTTCAAACAACCACGATCTACGTAACGATCGCCAACAATGCAGCCCTGGGCTCAACCACCATAAAGCTTAAATAGACCCCAGACCTGCGTGATTCTTACATTAGCGTGGGTATAAGAGACCTAGTTCATGTGTATTTCCTGGGTAAGACCTAATATGAGTCGCAAAAGCACAGACACATACCGTCGTACTGGAGCTTGGGAGGACAGCAAAACGTGAGCCATACAGGAGATAGCAGACATGCAGAAAGATTGCGCCTAGGAATAAGCTTGCTGGTCTCGCGCGTTGGTGTTGACGCTTTCTTTTCCGGAACTTTCTAAAAGAACCTTCATAACTAATAACAATAGCGGGTATATCGATGGAAGTACCCGAAAATTAATGTCGTGCTGACAGTGATGAATGTGACTCTACTAACGTCAATCACAGCAATTATCTCATCTTCTCAGTTCTAGTAATATGGTGTCTCTGTGGTTGCATCTGCTTGGCTCGCGGCAGCCCTACTCCACCACCACATATTGAACACACACTTTCCATATATCATGATCTTAGAAGCTATTTATACCACTCCTCACCGGTTGAAATTTCAGAATATTTGCCAATGCCACCAAGCTAATGGTACTTTGATATCGGCTGATGGAGATGGTTTATTGGTTGTATATCCCAAACACCGGCGCACTTGGCACAAGGGCCTAAACATGACAGCTCGTCGACCATCCATGAGCTAGGAATGATTGGCACGAAGAAGCGGGTCGAGCTGTCGACAACCCCAGCAGCTCGCGGCATCCTGCTCAACAACCAACCAGTCTCGACGTGGAGTCAAGACAGCGGGCCCGAATCGAAATAAGACGGATCTCGGTTCGAAGGTTATGGAACGCCTAAACGGCGCACAGCGCACCGTCATGCCTAGCCTGGACGATGTTCATCTGACGGTAGTGCATGAGTCCAAGCGGCCGAGAGGTAAGCCATTATAAACGGCCACGTTCCCTGAAAACATGTCCACAATTCCAGCATAGTAAACGAACGTCACTTCTACTAGAGTCCCGGCGAGGTCAGCTTCATCCCTTCAGATAGATAGGGTTACCGCCATGGATCTTCTAGAAAGGACCATCTACCACGTCCCGGACCCCCCACGGCAGCCGCGCCAGCGACCCATGAAAGTCCTGGCATTGGGCTTCTCCCGCTCAGGCACCGAGTCCCTCTCTCGAGCTCTCCAGACGCTAGGCTACGAACATGTCTTCCACGGCTGGCACGTCTGGCAATCGCGCCCCATGCTCTGGCGCGCATGGGCTAAGCTCATCCGGCGCAAGTACGGCGCTGACGGAACAGTCCCCGGTGATACGGGGCTAACTCGCGACGACTTCGATGCGTACATTAGCCAGTTCGAGGCCGTGACGGATCTCCCCTGGCCGACGTTTGCGCGGGAGATGATCGCCGCGTACCCCGAGGCGCGCGTGGTTCTGAATCGCCGGAGTGATGTCGACGCTTGGTATAGGAGTTACTGTACTGTTCTGAAGCCGTTGACGTCGGGCCTGTTTTATCATGTTTTCCCTTGGTTCCAGGCGGATCTTTACTGGACGAGACGGTTTGTGGATGAGTTGCTCAAGCCGTATTTCTATGGGTCGTGGGAGAGGCATGGGAAGTGGGTGTATGAGGAGCATAGCGCTATGGTTCGTGGTCTGGTTCCTGGGGATAATTTGCTAGAATGGGGGGTTGAAGAGGGCTGGGGGCCTTTGTGCGAGTACGTATTGCTTTATACTGTTGGCATTTTTTGCTGCTACTGACATCTTCAGGTTCCTTGATAAGGAGACACCGGCGGAAGAATTCCCGTCTGGAAATACGCCCGAGTATCTCAAGGCAGCATATGAGGCTGATCTAATGCCTTTGCTTGTACGAGCACAACGCAATATTGCGATTTCGGTAGGCTGTCTATGCGTGATTGGGGCTTTGCTTGTGAAGCGCCCCACGATCAGCTGGGATTTTGTCAGGAATATAAATATCCAGGCGTATTTGAGAAGGTGAGGCATCAGGTATTACTAGGTAGAGCCAGGCTACATAAAATTTCATGCGCCAGGTCGACTACTGGGGGATCCATGCCTCTCCTCAAGAAATATATACTGAGGTCACTCAATTCATGTGTTTAGAACACGCTCATCGAGACCAGCGTTCATTAGAACTGTGTGTTACTGGCCTTTAATAACGCATTCCAATCCGGCAAAAAAGGAACCTCGGGCATCAATAAATTCAGAGACGAAGAGGCACTTTGCTCAGGATCAACCAGGAATTCACCAGCTCAGTCATGCATGATGGATGCCTTTTCATTTGCAGCCGCCATATCCATAACCCCGACATCTGGTAGACGCTGAAAATGGAAATGCCTCCCACTGCTGGATAGTTGATCCCGGCTATCCGCGGTGGCCACATGTCGCTGCCTCAACGACCATGCTTGATCTCAGAGCAGCTTGAGGACCCTCCAAATCCTGCCATGACCATGCTCATCATGAACTTCATCCATAGGGAGGAGTTCTGCAACTAAAGTCCAGGCATGGTCCGCGTTGAACCCACCGGGGCTGCTACGGAGAGAGCGCAGAACATAAGCCAGGGCGTACCATTGCGTATACATGTTGAAGAACCATTTGAACCTCCCTGCAAAACCTCCCTTCAACAGGGTATGGCTTGATTCCAGCGCTTCACAGGCCAATTTGAAAGACAGCTTGAGCATGTCGGGAGTTGTATCAGTATTTTCTAGGTTGCTATGCCTCCGCATGTAAATCTCTTCTCGTAGTTGCAGGACGAACTCCATTTTCGGGCAGGCAGTTGTGACATGCTGGGTTGCAAGGTGCGGCAGAGAGTCAGTCTGTGTTCAAGAAGTAGGTGAAAAGCCATAGCTATCTAGCAGATATCTCCAAGTCCGTCCGTCACTGCTAGCAGTCCGTTAATGAGTCAAACACAGGACCCGCACAAGGGATTATAGCACAATTGCGAATCCTCGGCGGCAGTCTGGGTATCTCGACTTCGACGATCTTCCTAAACCGTAAAACCGGCGAGTTGCTATCGGGCCTTCTCTCTCCACAGGAACAGGCTACGCTACGGCATGGAGGAGTGCCGTTTTCACCGGAGAAGCGTAGTGCAGTGCATAGAGCTTTCTCTGAGGCTTTTCACAGTGATATGGTTGTTGCAGCGGCGGTATCGGGGGCGGCTGTCTTGGTGGTCCTGGGCGCGTATCGTCGTGGCCGGATGATTGTGGCGGATCAGAAGATGGCGCGTTTTCAAGAAGAGATATATCGCAGGTCGGGACTATATGAGGGTCATGGGAGTGGTTCTGCCATGTAGTTATAGGGCTGTTCTAGGCCGAATGTTATAAAAGCGAATAGGAACTTGACGCGTCGCAAACATGATGATTTATGAGGTTATGAGACTATTCCGTGTTATTAGTTAGATTCATTCTATTAACTGAGGTGAAATGCAACCTCAGTGCCTGAAGAAACTGTGGGACTTCATTGGATGTTTGGTGAAGATGACGGAGAGGTAGTCTGTCAAGGGATCAACGACTTATTAACAGTGAGGGTGATGGGCTGACTGAACAAGTGGCCAATTTCAAATTAAAGACTGGTTGGTTAGAAAAGCCCTAAAGACACAACTTGACGGTGAATACAGAACTGTGAACATAAATGCCCAAGACTCGCTGAGCTGACTCTGTTCATTTATCCACTTTTGATCTCCTTTTCGGCGATTCCCCTTCCAGCTTTCCAACAGTTACCCACTCTACAGAGAGTACAACATCTGACATGGGCCTCAAAGGCGCCCATGTCCTCATCACTGGTGAACCCCTCAGCTCTCCACTGTCAAAGCCTCCACTCACGATTCTTACAGGCGGTACTCGAGGTGTGGGCGAGGCTCTCGTCAAGTACTTTCTAGAGCAAGAAGCAGAGGTCTCCTACTGCGCACCCACAGTCACCAATACCGAATTCGACGAGTTCCACAACTCCCTCCCCGAAACTAACACCGCGCGCGCCGTGGGCACTGCGTTGGATACGCTAGATAAAGAAGCTATAGAGGACTGGGTCATGCATTCAGCACATAGAGCCGGTAAACTCGATGTCGTTATCGCCAAGGGTACAGGCCCTCCCTCTACATAGTCGCCCCAGTGTCAGCGGGTAGCTAATAGAAATGACTGAACAGCATCGGACATGCAAATGGACGAAGAGGCTATAATCTCCGATACACGATGTTCATGCACGTTGGCTGCTGAAATCCTGAGCCTTGGTAAGCTCATCCGCGCTGCAACACCGTACCTGGTGGATTCTCCGCAAGCATCCATCATAGTCCTGGGCTCATTCATAGCCCGCAAGCTCTACCGGCCCCCTCCGGCATTGTACATCCTCAGTGAGGCTTCGCAGCTTGTAGCGTATGCACGACCTGATCGAGCACCTAGGATCTAAAGGGATCCGAGTTAATGCGATCTCGCCAGGGCTGGTTCCGTGCGCTGGCGGTTGGCGGGAAAAGCTTTCGGAAATCACTCCGGAAAATGTGGGAGAGAGGCTGAGTGATAGTCCACTAAAAAGCCTTGGTAATGTGAATGAGCTTGTGAAGTCTGTGGCGCTGCTGTTGCCGGGTCGTGTCCCGAGCGTGGTTGCTGGTAGCCATTGTTTGGTGGACGGCGATATCCGGATTGTTACGCGGATCTAGGCTTTGTCTTGATAATAACACTGTCTGTCTATATAAATTATTCTTCTGCTGTGTCAATCTATCTCTGTTCTGCACCTGTAGCCCTGACTGATACTAAGCCTCACTCCGTTCCCCTTTGGGCAATTCGCCGCTTCCGAACAAGCTAGCCCTGGTTCCAGCCTCTTGGTATTGATCGGTAGAACATGATTTAATATCTCCCCCGGATCTCAGTGGATAGTTTCCACAACTCCAGAGAATTCCATATTGCATTAATATAGCTATCTTGGCTGGCCAGAATCTCGTAGAGCGAAGCCAGTAGTATGCCCATTTAAATAGCGAGCAGTCGCAGCACTAGACCGGCTCACAGTCTAAAGCGCGTCATCTATACGCGATGAAGTTCTCCCAGCCTATATTCCTGTATTTCCTTGGGACACTTCCCGGACTTCTCGCCGCAAGCCCTACTTCCAACCCCGCTTCTGCATTATCCGTGCGCGGCCATGGCCACATTCCCCAGACCGCTGGACGACACTTCGAAATCGACGGCAAAGTCCAATATTTTGCAGGGACAAACTGCTGGTGGCTCGGGAACCTCCTCAACGATTTCGAGGTGGAACTAGCCATTTCCGAAATTGCAGATGTATGAAATCCCCTTCACTAGAGAAACTCACTTTATTTACGTTCTAGACCGGCTACAAAGTCGTCCGAACATGGGGCTTCTTCGGCGTCAATGATCCCACGAACCCCGGTCAACCGGTTTACTACCAGGTCCTGAATCAGTCGTTGTACGACGGTGGACTGGGTATAAACTACGGCCCGAATGGTGGGTATACCCGACACCCTACAACGGGGGATATCATAGATAGACTTGTAACATTGAGATTAATTAATTCTAACAGGAATTACCCGCCTCGACACCGTCGTCTCCCTCGCCGAGAAATACAACCTCAAGCTCGTCCTCGCCCTAATGAACAACTGGGACGATTTCGGCGGGATCAACATCTACAGCGCTGCATTCGGCAGTAACGCCACGAGCTGGTATACCAATCCGCTCAGCCAGAGCGCGTACCGGCGGTACATCGAGTTCATTGTCAACCGGTACAAAGACTCGCCTGCGATTTTTGCGTGGGAGTTGGGTAATGAGCCGCGCTGTAAAGGGTGTGACACTGGGGTTATCTATGAATGGGCGAAGGGGGTGAGTGGGTTCATTAAGCGGCTGGATAGACGGCATATGGTTACCCTTGGGGATGAGGGCTGGTTGTGTCCGCCGGAGGGAGATGGGACGTATGCGTATGACTGTTCGGAGGGTGTAGATTTTGTGCGGAATTTGGAGATTGAGACATTGGATTATGGGTATACCTCCTTCTTCTCCGACTAGGTGATATTTATCTAACGGATGTGCAGTACCTTCCATCTCTACCCCGAGTCCTGGGGATACGAGTATTCCTGGGGCAGCGAGTGGGTGCGCCAGCATGATGCCATCGGCAAGAGATTCGGCAAGCCTGTGGTGTTTGAGGAATATGGGACGCCGATTAACCATACGCAGCTTGAGCGGCCGTGGCAGTTGACAACTCTAAAGGAGACCAAGGTCGCAGCGGACTTTATCTGGCAGTTTGGGACTGTGCTGCCGATTGAAGGGACTAAATGGGGCGATGTCAACTCGATATACTATGGGACGGAGGAGTATGAGGTCCTTGGGTTCCAGCATGCAGAGGAGATGCTGGCAAAGCGTGTTAAACATCATTAAACTCTGAACTACGATAAACTACAGTATCTCTGAGATATTGGAGTCAAGTTTCATGTATATGCAGATGGGAACTCCCGGTACGCGGCCAATTTAGATCCAATCCACACTTGAAGTCATCAATAAATTCCAGAACATCTTATACATTTTATATGGCTGGTTATTAGACAAGAATAAGTGCTTTTGAAGTAAGGGCGAAAGTCCTCGCTATGTATCCCGTAGTCTGACTACCAAGAATAAAGACTGAGCGCCATGAGACCTGGAGCCTCTGCATGTTCTACATTCTCTGAGGCTAAAGTACATAACTATTATAGAACCAGTCTATCTCCGTGACTATACCCTCGTAAAAATCTTCCTGTTCATCATGAACCGAACAGCCAAAATCAAACCCGCACTCGCCATCGTCAAAGACCCGGCATAGAAGAATGCAGGCCGAAACGCGACAAGCCCTGCTTCGGCACCACCATACGCATCGAGTAGATATCCAGCAATCGGCGAGCCCTAGCCAAATATTAACATATCATCAAGAAATCCATGATAGCATAAATATATAGGTAGCTTTTACTCACCAAGAAATATCCAAATGTCCAACTCGTCGTCAAAACCGACATAACACCCGCCAACTCGCCATCCCCGAACACCGCGCCTACAACGACCGGCATGAGACTGAAGAAACCCCCTGATCCAACGCCATTCAGAATCGCAAAGAAGATCAGCAGGCCCAAGGAGTTCGCAAACGGCCACAGCGCCATCGCCGTGACTCCGATTACCGTTAGCGAAACGAACATGCTGTTCAGCGGGCCGAGGACAGTGTCTGCTCCGAATCCCATCCCAATACGGCCCAATGCAGAGGCGAGGTTCCAGGCTGCGAGGATAAAGGCGGCTGTTTGGCTGGAGAGGCCGATGGACGTTATGTATAGCGGGAGCAAAAATGGGGGGACGAAGAGCGGAAATGTGGCGATTGTGCCCATGGCCAGCATGATGAGGAATTTGAGGCTGCGGAAGAGGGACCTGCCTCGTAGTTCAGTTAGGAACGAAACCCAAATCTCTGGCTTTGTTGAAGTGGTTAATGGAGTGGAAAGAAAGTGAGACAGGCTTACCATTTCATAGTCGCAACAGCACGTTCCCGTCCCGCGGGCGCCTTGAGGAAGTATGCTGCCGGGAGACAAATAGCCCACGACGCTCCGCCTAAAATCTTCAATGCCGTTTCGAGCCCAGTCGCGCTGATGAGTTTCTCCAGCGTAAGTGCGATAATGGCAGAGCCGAATCCTGCGCCGCCATAGACGACGCCCGTTGCGAGTCCGCGCCGTCTCTTGAACCATAGCGATGGGACTGTTGCTGCGGGCTGTCACGGATTAGCATGACCTAGGTACCCTACTTCCACCGATACAATATGATAGCAGGAACAGCCTACCAGGAAAAGTAAACCAGCCCCAACCCCAAATAAAAAGCCCTGCGTGACAAACATTGCAGGGACAGACTTCGTCGCCCACCCCGCCGTGAACTCGCCCAGGCCGAGAAATATCCCACCAAGGAATGCAGTATATCTGTACCCAGCTACCCTGATAACGCGAGCAACAAGCGTCCCAGTTAATGGAGACATCGCGGCGCCGACCGATCCGATGAAGGACAGTGTTGATACACTGGCGAGATGAGACTTTGCTAGGTGCAGCTGCACGATCCCGTAGGAATAGATGAGGCCTAGGAAGACAAAGAATATTGCCGAGCCCGCGGCGACGACGGGCCAGCCTTCTTTTGTGTCGTATGCGAGATCTGGGCTGGTTTCGTATGGTGGTGCCGCTTCGGATTCTGGTTGTGGTTGTGTTTCTGGGTGCCGGGCGCGCAGCTCGGTGGTGCTGGTGTCTGCGGCCATTTGGGCGAGATTAATTGTCTCGGTGCTGGTTAGTTGGGATTGCATGGCTGAATCTGCCAGTGGAAGTGTTGAAAAGTTGTTGTTGGGCTTGAGGTCGATGGATTTTGACGTGGTGAGTCAGAGAGTTGGAGACTGTGGGGAATGACATCTACAGCTACTGGAAGTATAAGATGCAATGAGATGAGTTGATTCTTAGATACAGGTAGTAAGGGCCGAAGCTTCTGATACTTCCATGTTCAAGACAGTTCAGACTTGTCAACAATCAACTCACTGGATAGATTCGTCCAAATAGAACCCGGATACACACAAATGAAGGTCACTGTCAATGACGGACTAGTTTACAAGGTAGGGCACGCGGAGAAATCACCACGACAATACAACCACTCGCCTTTAATTGTTGCGGTCGTGTAGGTACTGCACCCAGGTCTGGGCGTGCCCGACTGCAGGACGCTGATTCTGGTTACGTGGCGACAGGTACCCGTCCTCAAAGTAATCCTGGATGATCACGTTCGGGTATTTCTCACAATACAAACGTACAATTTCCTCGATAGGTTTGAGAGCCTGGTCCTCGGGAAGCGGGTCCAACATGTCGTTCATTTTTATAAGTGGTTCCTTCTGTTCCTCACGCTGTTACTCGTTAGTATCGAACCATATCCGTGTCCCGGGGTAGTCAAGTAGGGAGCATACCAGCATATACCTCGCGCGGAGCTCCCTAATCTTGGCTGCGTTCGCCCAGGCTTCCGTTTTGTGAGTCAAACTGATGCACCATCTCCCGTAGGATTTCCAACTAAACCATGTGCCGTTAATGTCCAAGAAGTCCAGCATCTCGAGGGTGCCGTGGCGGCACGCAAAACCATGGAAGATCAGCTTCAGGGTTTCATCGTTCATCAGCCTGCCCCCCATTCCCATTTTCAGCACGGCCTGAACGACCTCCTTCTTATCCTCTGCAACGGCAGTCAAGAGGGCGCGGATGCCGTGATCTGCAAAGCTTTTGGATGTACGGTAGAAAAGCACAAGAATCCCTAGGCGACTCATTCGAATGGCCATGTCGAGAGCATAGCCACCGTATTTGAGGTTCATCATGGGGTTCGCGCCCTCGCGCAGGAGAGCGGTGACGCCACGAAGGTCGTTGTTCATGATACAAACCCACATTTTGTAGCTCAGTTTCGCGGCCTCCGAAGCTCCCTCGTTGCTGGTGCCGCCAACGGTGAGGATCGATCCGCCAGGGGTAGCCTCAGGCGCAGAAAGGCCGGGAAATCCGGGGACATTATGAACATTATGAGCAGAGTCAGCGATACCAGGGTTAGTGAAACCGGTGTTAGCAAGGCCATGGTTAGCAATGCCAGCGTCAATGATACCAGCGTCGGATTCGTCGGCACCAGGTCCAGCACCTCCGAGTCCACCCATACCGATAGGACCAGGCATGCTGTCGAAGTCACCGCTGGCTTCGGAAGCGTCATTAGACATGGGGTTATTGGCCACATCAAACGCACCAGTGTAACTAACGCCGTCAGCGAGTGGGTTCTCCGAGAGATCCGTGGTGTCGAGGCCGCAATCTATCTGTGATAGAATTTCCTCCATACTAGTGCCCAAACTGGCGTTGATTTCGGCAAACATCTTGTCGAATATGTTTCCCTCGCCGGTATCAGACATGACGACGTGCCTCATCAGCCGTCGGTGTCAGCTGTCGCTCATAAAATGATGCAGAAAGTTATGGCACTTACTTTGTCGACCTCAAACTCGATATGTCTGTTGTTCCTGGGAAGTTGTCGAGCACACGCTTTGCATACCAATGACCTTGTATCTACCAGATGCGAGAGCGGAAGACGGCAGTCTATCTTGTGTTAGAGACTGATTGACGACCGCTGGAGTCTTCTCTTACAATCTCTTTCCAGTAATCCTTAAAACACATGGAGTGAAGTGGCAGGGTAAACAATCTTCTGACATCAAAAGATAACAGAGATGACAAACGCCAATTGGCACACTTTGACCAAGGCCAGAAAGACTGCGGGAAGTAGAGGGCATTAAGCACAATTCTTTTGTGGGTTGTTTTGAAAACATCCATTGTTGTGTTTGACGACATAAGCAGGCGTGAATTACCATTGTGTGTGATGATGTCGTGAGCAGAATCAATTATCTGCTGTCTCAGGCAACGATGCATCATTCACATCTCAAAGTGAAGTGTCACCACAAACCACACCCTCGAGCCATTTCCTGGCAGCTGCCAGTAAAGAAGGGCATGCAGGAAGATCTGTCCCTGGCAGCAGTTGTCATTCGATGCAATGCAACCCAGGTCGACAAACGACATTCCCTTCTGGAGTCATCGTTAGTAGACGTCCCATTTTCAAGTCAAGTGCTGTCGACTAACCTGGTGCTCAGTTAAACTTGTTTCCTCTCGTGGTCGTTCATCGTCGTCTTATATGGATCCGTCGGAGTCATTTCTATCCATACAAATCAGCGATGTGGAAGGCCCAGTACAGATAAAGCCATCTCTGTCTGCGAAATTTGTACCTGGTAAGTGCTAGACATCCCATCAGGACAGGCTCGAGAATGCGTGCTGCAGACGTTGCGGCCATCATAGGGTTGAAGTGGGCCAAACGCTATACACCAGATGTCAACGACTGCTCTCGCAACAATTAACCTCGCTCCATTTCTGTTTCATTGGATGTTAGGCGTATGAGTAAATGGGGCATGGATGATCTGGGCCCATAATATCGTAGGCGTATGTCGCAGCGAAAGAGGGGAAGAGAAGAGGGGTCACCATCCCAGTGATATATATTGGCTATCCCGAGCTTTCCCAAACTACCGGTTCACCTTCAAAGCAGCATATTAAACTAGAGACGATTGGATTGCAGGCGAAATAAGGCATAGACTGCGCCTGTTCGAGTTGTTACCTTGTTCAGTGAGCTGCTGACCGCAAATCGGCATCCGCAGAGCGCACCCCCATTGAGTGTTTGGTCCCCCAGAGAACCTCCACCCCCCACCCCGACTTTTCTCCCATCCACCACCGACACTGCACTCGCCTCCTCTTTCCTCTTGTCCTCTTCCTTTACAGATTCTGTTCATCATTCTTTTCTAGTTCTCCTCCATCGCCAGTCAAAACGCGTCCCTATTGCTTCCCACCGCAGCTGGGACCCAGGGGTTCCCTCCTCCACCGCTGCAGGCCAGCAAACCTTGTCATCCCTCGATTCGCCCTTGGCCGAGATAAAAACACCATCTGGCCTCGTCTGCCTGCTCCTCCGACCCTTCCGTCCGTCTCAAACCATCCATTCCCGTGTCCGATGACCGAAAATTTCCCCGCACAACCCCCGCGCAACGCCATGAGCGACAACACACCCTCCCCGACCTCCGGTCCCGCCGCTACAAAACCGTCAATATCGCCGCCCTCAACCGCAGGCACAAAGCGAAAGAGAGGCGCCGTTGGAAAATACTACGCTGTGAAGGTTGGGTACCAGCCGGGTGTTTACTATGAGTGGAAGGACTGTTTGGCCCAGGTGACGGGGTTCAAAGGCGCCGTTTGTGAGTGATTCATTTGTAAAACAAAAGGCACTCTTCATTTTTTTTTATACCCCCGCCAGATTGCGAAAATGCGAAATTTCAGCCAATTAACGGGTCTATCTTTTCTATTCCAGTCCAGGGCTTTCCAACCATCGAAGAGGCGAATGCTTTTCTCACCGGTGCGAAACTTCCGTCGCGAGGCGCGTCGCCGCTCGGCGCCGAGCCCACAAGATTCTACGCGATTCAACGAGGCCATAGACCTGGGGTTTACACCAACTGGGCCCATGCGCAGGAGCAGATCAAGGGATTTCAGAAGCCTCGCTATAAGAAGTTCGCGACGAGAGAGGAGGCGGAGGAGTTCGTAAAACTCGGCGGGCAGGCGGTTAAATTTGGGACGTCAGAAACGACATTGCCCGGAGCTGCGGGATTGACGGACACAACCCCGAAAGATCAACAAGGTGCTACGTTTGAGCCGGGCGAAGGTCCTTTACCACCTGGCGCGGAGGATGGGTTTGATCCGAATGTTCTTCTCGATCCGAAGACTGGCAAAATTGTCTACAAGACGAATGAGCAGAAGGCCGCTACGAAGACACTGCCCAAGGGACCTCCGGGAATGCTGCGGATCTACACTGATGGTAGTTCGCTGAAAAATGGAAGAACACAGGCCGCGGCTGGCGTCGGGGTATACTTTGGGCCCGGCGACTCTCGGTTTGTCTACCTCATTGCATTAACAGTTTAGAGTGTACCTACTGACGTCTCCCCTCCCAGCAGAAATGTCTCCGAACCGCTTAAAGGCAGCCGTCAAACGAATCAACGAGCCGAGTTAACAGCCATCCTGCGTGGACTCGACATCGCCCCGCGACATCGAGACGTGACCGTGGTCACTGACAGCCAGTACGCGATTAACTGTGTTACGGTATGGTTTCAAAAGTGGAGGTCCAACGACTGGTTGACGGCGGACAAGAAACCGGTGGAAAACAAGGACCTTGTGGAAGCAATCCTGAGTAAGATCGAGGAGCGTACGGAACTCCGGGTCAAGACTCTATTTGAATGGGTCAAGGGCCATGCTACGGATCCTGGGAACCAGGCGGCGGACCGTCTTGCAGTGAATGGAGCGCACCAAGGGGTCTCGGGTCAGTCTCGTGGGGATGTCAAGGCGCAGGATGAGCAGTTGTAGTTTAGACGGCGGCTGGTATGTCGGTCGTGATTTTCTCCGCTTATTCAATTGCGTGCTGCGGGATACCCCCTGAATATACATTTGAATGTAGTGTGATGTGCGTAGAGTGACGACAACGGTGAACAATCAATTGTTTGAATGTCCATTGTGGACCGGACGAAGACTGGTTATCCCCGATTGGGCGATCTCGGGCCAAGCTCAACCAGACAAGCTCAACAGTCGAGCTTGGCGATCCGAACTTTTCTCTTCTTCAACTCCCCCTTCCATCGCTCGCCAGGTACCATCGTCTGTATCTTTCACTAGCTAGCGAGATCTCAAATGAGACAAAGCTTGGTTCTCCCATATTCAAAACTCTGGCGCCTTACTATGGTTGAATAACACACAGTGAACTGACTCCGATCTGAAGTGAGTCCTGTACAATGCGACCCAGTCTATGTTTCTAATAAGGACCCTTCAGCACTCTGTATATACGGTCTTATCTGCGGATAACATTCTGCAGTCATGCCCACTTTGTCTCTGATCAACTTCAACATCGTCTGTGCGACGCTTGGCGGGTTCATCTCCATCTTCGGTTTGGTCTCGTACCTGTTCAAGGAGAGATTCTACCTATCCGAAGCATGTCCGTACACCCCATCTAACCCACTTTCAAATACTAACCAACCCAGTAATCTCCCTACTGGCCGGGGTAATATTATCTCCCCATGCGGCCAACTTCATCCGACCGCTCGACTACGCGCTCGGCACAGAGCAAAACCTCGGCCAGATCACGCTCTGCTTCACCAGACTCGTCCTGGGTGTCCAGCTAGTCCTCGCCGGCGTCCAACTGCCAAAGCGGTACCTGCAAATCGAATGGCGGAGTCTCGCGCTGCTCCTTGGGCCCGGAATGGCTGCCATGTGGATGTGCAGCGCCCTCGTGGTCTGGGCCCTCGTGCCTAATTTCTCGTTCCTGCATGCCCTTGCTGTTGGCGCCTGTGTTACGCCGACGGACCCTGTGCTGTCCAACTCCATCGTCAAGGGCAAGTTCGCTGATAAGAATGTCCCCCAGCCGCTGCAGCGGATTATCATTGCCGAGTCCGGTGCGAATGATGGACTGGGTTATCCGTTTCTTTTCTTTGCAATCTACCTTATTCAGTATACAGGTATGGGCGGGGAGGGGTTTAGTGGGGGTGCTGGGAAAGCCATGGGCTTGTGGTTTTATGAGACGTGGGCTTATACGGTCCTGCTGAGTGTTGGGTATGGGGTTACTGTTGG
This sequence comes from Aspergillus sydowii CBS 593.65, assembly GCF_001890705.1. Lineage (NCBI taxonomy): Eukaryota > Fungi > Ascomycota > Eurotiomycetes > Eurotiales > Aspergillaceae > Aspergillus > Aspergillus sydowii. Next base: position 421,826 of record NW_024467867.1, read on the forward strand.
TTGGATTTCTAGGGAAATGCTTCACTGGGCGGAGGAGAAGCGCTACGTTGACCGGGAAAGTTTTCTCGTCTTTGCCATTGCGCTTGCGGTATGAATCCGAAATCGTCTCCGAGGAATACGGGAATAAGGCTGACCAATTTAGCTCTTTATCGTAGGAACCTGCGGACTTATCGGGACTGACGACCTGCTCGCTTGCTTCGTTGCAGGCAACGTCTTCACTCAAGAGTATGTCCCATATCTTCCTCCTACGTATCATCCCAAAAACTAACTTGCTAAAGCGACTGGTTCCGCCTCGAAACAATGGACGATTCCCTTCAACCCACAATTGACATGCTCCTCAACCTGGCAGTCTTCATGTGGTTCGGTGCAGTCTGCCCCTGGTCGCTCTTCCTGAACAACAATGTAATTCCGCTCTACCGCCTCGTCTTCCTAGGAGTCCTGATCCTCCTCGTCCGCCGCATGCCAATCATCTTCGCGATGCACAAATACATCGACCAAATCGAGAATCTCTTCCAGACTTCCTTTGTCGGTTTCTTCGGTCCGATCGGCGTCGGTGCGATCTTCTACCTCTCTGTTAGCCGTGAGTATCTACACAAAATTACGGTCAATGGCAAGGTCCGCGAAGACGCGCAGCAGGTCTCTGATGCGATTGAGGTTATCGTTTGGTTCCTTGTTATTTGCAGCATTGTAAGTCCTCCTTCTCATATACCCTGCTCTAAAGGAAACACTAATTGTTTATGAATAGGTGGTGCACGGCCTCTCCATCCCCTTCGCCAAAGCAGGCTACCACCTCCCGCGCACCATCTCCGCCGCGATCAGCACCAGCACGACAGCAGATCTAGAGCCGGTCCCGCTGGCATCTAACCTACCCACGCATAGCACGGCCACACCGCACGGGAACACGGAAGCAACTAGTCGGCGGACGAGAAGACATGATACCGAAACAGTACCTGCGACTGCAGCGACAACCCCAGGTTCTGATTCTGACTCTGTGTCCAAGAGTGGACAGCTGCCGAGACACACGCATCCGTATTCGCGTCCGCCCGGGCCTGTAGCTTTCCAAATTGGTCGAGGCGTCGCGAGGACGATGTCTCCGTCTTCTGAGGCGCGGCTTGGATCAGGAGGTGGAGAGGAGCCTTCGAGGCCGGTGAATCTGGTTTTGAGGACGGGGACTGCAGATGGGGAGGATGCCGATGGGATGAGGTCTGCTTAGGCGTAGGCGTGTGTATACGTCTATTTAAGCGTCTGACTTTGTCTTAACTTACGGACTCTCTATACTTGTAGTATAGGAGGGCAGGTCAGGGCGTTCGTTGGAGGAGAGAGGGTAGACATTACTGTAGTCCAATCACGGTCGGTAACTATCATTTGAATGAAGGAATCGCAAGTGGTGTATTCAGGGTTACGCAGTACGTTCAATCATTCTCTGCCGAAGAGTGCATATAGATGTGATAGAGACAACTGAGAGCAGAAGATACGACTTTGTCACAGTTATTGTAGAACTTCTAGTACTTTATTAAATTACCATTCCGAAGCAGAGATGATCGCTCCCAGGGCCTTCAAATGCAGTGTATGCAAGACATCGTCCAATCAGACTACGGTCTGCAGCAGGAATCGTTGTAAGATCCCGGCAATTTCCACCCTCTGCCTGTGCCTAAAATTCAGTGCTACGTAAATACCAGCCGGTAGAAATATTGCTGTTAATGACAGTCCTATTTATTGATAGTAGGCATCTGTCTAGACCTGTAACAACCGGGTATAGAAATACCATATCGTCAGGATACATACATCCTACTTCCAACAGACAATCTCAGCACTCGGAATCGAGAACCAAGCTGCATCTTCCTCCCTCCACTGCCTCCAAACCTGCGATATCTCCTCCAGCTCCTGCACACTGGCCAGCCCGTTCTCGACCGCCCCCTTCGCAAACGCCGACTTGACCACTCTCTCCTGCCACGTCTCACTCCACCACTGGACTTCCTCAGGCTTCGCAAAGCACCACGAGCTCACCGTACTCTCCATCTCACTGAACCCAGTCTTCCTCGCCCACATATGCAAATGCCGCCCCGCATTCGGCTCGCCCCCGTTCTTCCTCGCAACCTGGTCATACAGAACCTGCCACTTCCGCAACCCAGGTAGTTCAGGATACCACATGAAAGCAGCATAATCGGCTTCTCTCGCAGCAACAATCCCGCCCTGTCGACAAACACGCTTCATCTCCTTCAACACCGCAACAGGGTCCCGAACATGCTGCAGCACCTGGTGGCAGAACACAACATCAAAGGTTCCGTCCTCATAGGCCAGGGCATTAGCATCACCAGTTACAAAATCGATGTTCGTGATGTTCCTCGATTCAGCGTGTTTCTGCGCAGCGGGGAGAACGTCGCCGACCATCTCTAGCCCTGTGATGTGGCCCTGGGGGACGTAGGTTGCTAGGTCTGCGGTGATTGTGCCGGGTCCGCAGCCGATATCTAGGACCTTCATGTGTGGCTTTAGATGTGGGAGCAGGAATTTGGCTGAGTCGAGGGCTGTGCGTTGCCCGTGGGAACGCAGGACTGAGGCGTGGTGGCCGTGGGTGTAGGTTGCTGTTTCGGACATTTTTCTCCTTTTCCTGACGCGTACTGTGGTAAATAGTATGTTTAGAGAAAGTAAGATGTAGAGTCTGACCGGGTGATTCTGTTGTTGCGTTGAGACGTAGATATAGGCAATGGTTACGGCCGATATCGGCGCTGGTCCCCCCGCGATCGATTGACGAGGATGGAGGAGCCAATCTGTATAAAACTTATTTATAGTTGGGGTACTGAGGTTACTAAGAGTCCAAGCTCATTGGTCATAAGGTAAATCTATTAAAAACTTCCTGACACTATCGGTTTGCCCACTACCCTAACCCCCTAGTATACGTATACCCACCAGCTACTCTCACGTTATACCCAGTCTATATCTATATCAAAGCTAAGAATCACCCTCCAACACCCTAAGAACACCCTCATTCCTCGGCACAAACCGAATCTGAAACGGCTTAGGTGACCTCCCAGACAACCCCCATACTCCTTCAAATCAATCGGTTCGCCCGGAATCTCACGCATATCAAACGCCCAGAGCATCCGCGAAATAACAAGGAAGAGCTCCCTCTCGGCGACCATGATCCCCGGGCACACTCGCCGGCCGATACCGAATACCCAGTGGTCGCGCTGCATGGGGTCGGGTGTTTTGGCGCTTTCGGAAGAGCTGAGGGTGTCGTTTACGTATCGTTCGGGCTGGATATATAAAGGTATTAATCTCATTATATATATACTCTGGTCAGATATGCATCTTAATGGATGGAATACGTACGTCGAATTCATACGGGTTCGGATGACGCACCGGGTCATGCTGCATTGTCCATGTATTCAACAGAACCACTGTATCCTTAGGGATGAACTGGTCGCCGTAGACGAAGTCCTCGCTGGTTGCATGGGGGGTGCTCAGCCATAAGGGGCTCCTGAAACGTCCGACTTCTTTGTTCGTCATCGTTGTTAGGTAGACGCTCGCGGCCAACAACGCGGTCGAGCTCGGCCTGGGTCTTTTTCTGGATCTCGGGGTATGCTGGGATGATTGCGAAGAACCATTGCATTATGGCGGCGGTCTATTCCAAAATTATGTATTAGAAACGGAGCAGAGATGGGTCGGTATAAGTATATGCATATCGTCTCGACACCGCCGATCATGAATGCAGAGACGAGCATGGCTGCGTCCAGATCATCCAGGTCTTCTTTCTCGCGACACTCGACGAGATCCCTCGCGAGACATTTCGGGACATCAACTCCTCGCTGCAGTTTCTGGTCAATCTCCGTAAGCAGCCCGCCATATGTTTCTACCAGGCCGTAGTGGAGTTTCTTTGCGCGTCTCTGCATGGCGCTGGGGAAAGCTTGAAGGGTGGGAATAAAGTCCACGAGGTTAGATACGGGGCCGGTGCAGTTCCTAGATCAATCATCAATACGTTAAACCTGGCGAAATCCGGGCCACAAGAATGGAACGGCACGCACACAAACTCCTTGTTAAGCTCCGCGCCACGCTTCACGACCGGATGGTCGATTCCTTCAAAGCGCGCGCCGAAGGTGATTTCGGCCATAACGCTGAATGCACAGCAGTTGGCGTGCGGCTGGCTGGGTGAGCATATGTAATCCTAACGCCTAACTGTAAGGATATACGTATCTCACATACCTGGGGACTAACGGGTACCAATCCCCGTTGACTCTCATCGAGCATATCTTTGATGAGGGCCCTCGACTTGCGCTCCATCATCGGGGCATAAGTGCTTACAGCGCGTGGAGTCAGCCAGTTGTTGGCAAAACGGCGGTGCTTGCGCCTGGATATCAAACAACGTGCTCTGTCAACGACGCCTTTTTTTCAACAGCTTACAGTGACAAAGGTTCACCCACCATCGGTCGTTATACGGATTGGCGACAACTCCACGGAAACCAAAGACTGTTTGGCCCTTGATATAGGTTTCTCTTCTCGACGAGAATATCGTGCCGTTCGTGACCATCAGGCCTTTGGCTACCTTTGGGTCGGATATTATGATGAACAGTTGACTACCTATCCACATGGAATAGATTCCGCCGTATTAATGGGCCCATTTGTCTAGCGTGAGCTCGGGAAATTTGGTCAAAGATAGGAAGCAGCCTGGATAAATTTAGCCTCTTAATTAGGCATGGTTTATGGTGATGAGAGGGAAGCAACAGCATACCCAGAATAGGGAGGCCTCCGGGTCCGTTGGGAATTTTGTTGCCTCTGCTATCCCTGGGTGGTTGATTGCAGAAAACATAGGTAACAAGGAGAAGAACTACTAAAAATGGCCAAAAGATTAAAGAGAGGTCTAAGGGTGTAGTTCGGTACATGGTCGCAGCTGCATGTGCTCATTGGGAATGAATAAGTTTCAGGATCTATAGATACCATAATGAGCGTCCCCAGCTATATAGGAAAGTTTTCAGTGCAGGGATTCGTGTCAATCTCCCACACTCGGAAACACCGGGGCCATTCACAAGGCTGTCATGGATCAGGCGTGACCCCAGCCAGCCCTGCCCATGCAGTCTGGTTGAAAAGGATACGACACCTGCACGATCCAGGCCACATCACAATGCATGCGAATCACACATGGTCACCTGCAGATCTGAACCACTCATTGTCTAACACAATGCAGAGATCATCCCTGCCAACAGGACTGTATCCAGCCTATAATGAACAAGCCCCTAGATCTTAGATCTGAAAGGCTCGACTCTCCAAGAGCCTACTGGCCAGTAATATGAAATCGATCATCTCACCTCGGATCATGCGAACCATAGCTTCTGCAATAACATCTGCAATATAGGCCAAGAAATACCCTGCCCTAGATCTTATCCAATTGTCAACTCGTTCCCAGGTGTGCTCTGTGGCCTTGGCATCACTTTCAAGATGCCCTTGTGACTATAAATACGATTTCAGGGTAATAAAGTAGGTTGGTGATAAAGTGAGGCGGTTTCTCTTGGAGTATATTTTACACCTTTAAGCACTGAGATGTTCAACGAACAAGCATATTGATTGAACTGGCGGACAGCTCCGTAACCTACTACCACGTATATTCAAATCTATACCATCGCACCAACTTCCTCCCCGCTATCCATAGTGCTGGCCAAGGATCACACTATGTAACGCTAGTAACTCGGCCTAACCCGCCACTGCGGCGCAGTCACCGTGCATGAAACGACTTTTCTTCCCCTTCTCCCACAAAACCATCTCTACCTCATTAACCCTTATCCCCTATCCCCTTCCCACTTCACAGTCAAGATGGCACGCACCAAAGGCGCGAAATCAAGGCAGTTCACAGACCATGCCGGGAATCAATACACAGTCATCCAGTCCGCCATGGCGCAGGACTCACCGATCTGCAAACTAAGCGTCCACTTATACACGCTGTCCACCCTGAGTCCTAGTCCTGAATTTGTTGGCAGGAGTCTCCTCCGCTCGGACACATTCGTGTCCTCGGTCGATGTAATGGGCCTGTCTCCGCGGGTGGACGTGTACGCCCCGCAGCCGAGTATCGAGGCTTGTATTGAGCATCATCGAGCGGAGAAGGCGTACCGAGCGCGTGCGAAGGACGAGTTCCGTCGGAAAGTAGCCGCCGACGCCACCGCTGCTGCTGCTGCAGCGGGTGAGGCTGAAGATGGAGAGGCGGCACAGCAGGCTCTCCGAAAGTTAGGTGGAAAGGAGCCGCTGCCGCATATTGTGCCGACGTGGTGTGTTTCTGCGGCTTTCTGGGATAAAGACCGCCACAGGTTCCAGGGGAGGTATCGCAGTTTTATTTTGGTTGTTCCGGATGATTGTTCGACTTGGGAGGACGTGGAGGAGAAGGGGTTGTGGCTTGTGAAATTCGATCAGGATGTTTCACCTGCTATGGAGGTTGATGCTGCGGGTTACGCTGCTTCGAATTATGAGGCAGACGGGGTTCGTGTGAACCGTCGGGACTGGGGCCCGCCGGTCTCTATTAAGAAGGTCTCTGTTGTGGAGGATTCGGACCCCAGGGCGAGTTTACGTGACGAGTGGACTGGGCTTACCGGTGTATTTAATGATTGCACGTACCGTAGTGTTCACTGTGAGGGCTGTTTTGAGGCCAATGGCAGGCCACATGAGGACTGTGAGGTTGAAAAGTGAGTGTCTGATCTGACAGGGTAGATGCCCGCTAACAGGATCTAGGAGTGGGCACTATTTTGATAATGACGGACAGTGCATTGCATGTCGACAAGAGTAGAATATCAGGAGTTTGCTGCTCTAAACAATCGTGGTGTCCAGAGCCCTGTTTAGAACGAAAATAATAGGGCCTGTTCACGGAGATACTAAGCTATAAGCATATCAGAATAACCTAGACTGAACAATGAACCCGGTTAATAGACAGAGTATAATAAGGTTGGGTGGGTCCTGCGAGATCCCGCCGTTCCCGCCCGTTCCGCTTCCGCTTTCCGCTTCCCGCTCCGACTGCAACTCCGTCCTCCACCACCGATAGCCATCTCCGCCAGTATTGCTCGGCGATGGAAGATCAAGAACTACACCAGAGGAAACGCCGCCGGGCCAAGGTCGCCTGCGAGCCATGTCGTGAAAGGAAGCGAAAGTGCGACGGCCGCCAGCCATGCGGGACGTGCACGCGACTCGAGTATGACTGCAGTTACAAGGCAGTGGCAGGTCAAGTGAGAAATATACCGGCAGCACCGTCAACCAATTTGGGAGCTGTGATTGAACCTTCAGCTTCTACGAGCCAGTCAGACGAGGGGAGGAAGAGGAAGCACCAGTCCAGTGCCCCGGGAGTCGATGTGCACCGCCATGTCCAGCTGCTGGAAGCCAATTCCGGCGCCGCATTCGTCAGGAAACTCGGACTGAATATTGATCCTTCGAATGCGCCCCGGCTGCATCTCTTTGCATGGAATACTGGAGAACGCCTGGCACGATGTGCACCGGGGACTGTCAAGCCGGTGACGAGCATGCTGACTGCGGCCGAGATGACTCGCCTGGCCCTGATTTACTTCGACAAGGTCGCCGATACATATGGGTTTATAGACCGCAGTCTCTTCTTCAAGCGACTGCACTCCAGATGGAATAACCCAGGATCCATCACAGCCTACGACCCGGTCTTCTGCGGCGTCGCGGCCCTGGCATTACACTTCTCCGAGCGCTTCCCCATGGCTTATGAACCCGATCTCGTTGAGACCGCAAAGACTCTTCTGGAGCAGAACTCCCTGCAAACCCCACCCTCCGTCGACACAGTCACAGGCTGGATCCTGCGCGTCGCATACCTCCGCATGACATCCACACCGCACGCAACATGGCTCGCAAGCTGCTCGCTCATGCACGTCGCCGAAGCCGCCAACATCCACCTCGAAGGCCACCTCGAGACCGTCTTCAACGACAACCCTTCCGAAAAAATCGCACTCGACCTCCGCCGCCGCCTCTGGGGCCTCGCGCAGCACCTCAACATCTGGGCGTCCTTCGATCTCGGCCGCAGCAGGATCACCCTTTCCGGCGCCTGCACCACAAAGCCAGTCGAAGCCGTGACACCACCACCAGCAGGAACAGCAGGAACAGCAGGAGCAACAGCAGGAGAAACACCCCCAGGAACTATAGGAGCATCAGGAGACTGCACCCCGCAAGTCCTCTCGCTCGTCCCGTTAACCGAGCGACTCGACCCTAACAAGCCGCGCTCCGTCGAAGAGCTCGAAAACGACATAATCCAAGTCCTCGCCGAGCCCCGCGACGCGCCAACCGCCACGATGTCCCAAGTGAACCTCATGCTCTGCATATTCCGACGCCTTCGCGCGCAGGGGTCCATCGAATACCTGCACCCACACATGGACCGCATCATCGCCCTAGCCATGAAAGGCCTAGATGCGTCGCAGTCTATGGTTGCTAGCTACAGTCCCTGGCATCATGCGGCGAATATCCCCTTCCAGGTTGTTTGTCTGTTGCTGGCAATTGATAGCCAGGCGTCGCTGGGGTTGTTGGGGAGGGCGATGGGGGCGTTGAGGGCCGTTAGGGATCGGTGGGACAGTGCGGTGATGCGCGAGGCGTATAGTACGGCTGTGTTGTTGGTGTATTTGCATCAGAGGCGGAAGGAGGACGATGCTAGGAGTTTGAGGGGGGTTTTGGAGGTTTATTCTACGACTGCTTCGACTGGAGAGCTGAGGCCTGCGTCTGCTGGGGTGAATGCTGGGTTGGGGATGGGAGGGGGAGAGGCGGAGGTTGAAGTTGGTACAGAGCAGCAGGACTGGACGGCGGCGTATGCGGCGGAGGTTTCGTGGCTGGGGAATCTGGTGTCTGATATGCCGGCGTTGAGGGAGATTGATGTAGAGCAATTCTTGATGCAGCCTGGTGGTGGTGGGGGGTTCTCAATATGAGATTTACATTTCCAGTATTGGTCTAATAGCATTACTTTCTAGCCTACAATGCGAGGCCAACTGTCTATATACCCCCAACTGAGGAAGTTCATCTATAAGAAAATACACAGTAAAGTCTGGAACATCAGGTCAAACCTTTACCACCCCCCAACCAGCCTTACACCCCCGATAAACCACCAAACAGCCCATCCCCACCAGAATCGCACTCCCAGAGAACATCTGCGCCCCCAAATACCTCCCCCCATCAACCCCAATCAACGCCCCCTGGATCGCCGGCGCCGTCAAGCACGAGAAGCTCACAATCGTCATCACCATGCCCGTCCTCGTCCCCACCTTCGTCAAATCATCCGTCTGCCTCGTCGCCATAGCCGGGAAAAGAGCCTGCGCAGCTCCCGCGAACAGCCCATATATAACCGTCCACACGTACAATCCCGCTGTATCATTTCCCCGAATCCCAGCCCAGGAATACACACAGACCGCACAGACTAGCGAGATGAAGAGCGTAATGTTCGTGATCCCCGTATACCGCTCCGCTATAAACCCGGGTGCACTGCGCCCGACGATCCCGACAGCATTGAGAACAACGAGCAGGTTAATCGAGTCCGAGGAACCAGAAAGATGGATCTGTTCCCTTGCAAACGTGCCCAGGTAGTAGAAGGCCATGTAGAGGCCCCAGAAGTTGAGGAACATGGCAGCCGTGAAGAAGAGGAAGGGCTTTTCGCGAAACGCCGTCCATTCGATTGCAGGGCCTGTGGAGCGCGGCGGGAGGTACGGGCTGTATGCTATTACCGATGGGATATGGATGATGAGTAGGATGAGTGCTAGGATGCGCATTGTCCAGCCGTATCCGATGGAGGTGTGCGTTAGGAGGGCGTTCGCTGTGGCTGGGTATAGAATCCCGCCGGTTGCGGCGCCCGCAGCAGCGAGTCCCACGGCGATAGGGCGCCTCTTGTGGAAGTAGGAGCCCATTACCGAGAGGCCTGGTGTGAAGATGAGGCCGCTTCCTAGACCGACGCAGACGGCTTGGCTGAGGAGGATTTGGTAGAAGCGGGTTGAGAGCGAGGCCATGCACAAGCCGAAGACTTGTAGTGTGACTCCGGCGATGAAGCAGGGCCGGAAATAGCCTGCGTCTGTGAGACGGCCAGAGAAGACGCCGACAAAGAGGAGGAGGAACATCTGGATGCCCCCGATCCAGCCGATGTCGTCCTGGCTGCGGTTGAGGGCTTGGGTGTAGTATTGCTGGAAGATGCCGTAGCTGTTCGTCAGGCCCCATGTATTCAGGAAGACGGTGTGACAAAGCGCAACGTGGACCCAGGCTCGAAAGCCACCGTCTGGCGCTTTTGCTGGGGTGGTTTCATCTTGGGGTTTTTCTGACTGCATGGTTGAAGATATTGGTGTAACTGTGTGGTGGATGGCAGGATCTGCTGCACTTATCTATGATTCTGGCCCAGCTCGTGTATCCCGCCGTTACCGCAGCCCTGATATAATCGTTCCCAGTGTAATCGAAAAAAATCAAACACCGAAGTTTCGAGTGTCCCTTGGACGCGGCATTGTCGGCATCGACGGCATCGGCGGAACAGGCTTGGAGTCATACAGTCTCTCTCGACCGAGTCGCCGAATCACCGAGCGCAGTACAATAAGAGTCATAAAAAGGAAGTTTGAGAATTAGTAAAAGGAAAAGTAAGAAATCGAATAGTCGATTCTAATGGAGGACCAAAGTCCTATTTACCAAAAATAATTAAAGATACATCATCATCTTTTCCTTCGAGCCTTCAGCGCCGATCATTTGCAAGCCCTAAACAGATGCAGCCCTAATTTCCGGCTGCATAGTTGACAATCAAGTACTGTGACTATGCATTATTTACCACTTGATGCCATGGGCACCATAGCTACGAGCTCCTGCCGTAACAGGCGGGGTTAACTATAATTAGCTAGATATATGGACGGAAGCAGTTGGAGACATACTTCTTCCTGCCTGCGATTAAAAGACCGGATCTATCAAGTGGCCGCTGGCGTAGTCATCGTTGGAGCTTACCAGGGCTGTATTTGGTGACGGCACCGCAGACATTGAAGCTGTTGTTAGAATTTATAGTGCAGGACTGTATGAGGATAATTCTCCACCATTCTTGGTTTTCTGATTATCGGGCCTATCTGACACAGCCCGTATATTTGTTGCAGCCTAAGCCCTGAAAAGAACCTCCCAAACACTTCCCCTAAACCATGCCCTCTCCCTCTCCCACGCCTTCGTAATAAGATCCCTACCAAGCTTCACCAAATCTCGCACCTGCTCCTCGGTGCCCCATCCAGGAATGGTACTTCCCCAGAAAATAAAGTGCACACCGACATGGATGATCGTTCGGAAGGCGATATCTTCAGTGATGTCCTTATAACCCTTTGCGAAGCCCTCGATAACCCAAACACCTGCATCAATATCCTTGAAGTGCTTGAGCATGTACAGCTCGGCGATCATTTGGCCTAGGTCAAGGGCTCGGGAACCGCGTTGGGCCAGTTCCCAGTCTGTGATGAAGAGCGGCGTTACTGGGAGCGGTTCATCAAGAGCTGTTTTGGGAATCAGGACGCTACAGTCATCATCAGTAAACCCGAGTCAGCTAGAAGAAGTGCAGTACGGTAAAACATACTTCCCAGACCAGAAATCCCCATGAATCGCCCCAATCATCTCTCCATCCCCCTCCAACTCCCCCTTCGCAGCCTCCCGAACCTTCTCAAAAACCTCCCGACTCTCACCCAGAATCTCCGGATAAACGTCAATCTTATTCAAAATCCCATCATAGTTAATCGTAAACTTCAAATCACGCATATCCGTAAACCCCGCAAACCGAGTCGCAACACCCTCCTGCGCCGGGTCACTAACCCAGAAATGGAACGAGCGCAACCACGCACCCAGCGTACGCCCAATTGACAGCGTCCACTCCCTCGAGATGCTACCAGCCACACCCGGGGTCCGCATGAACGTCTTGAGATCTACAGCGCTGGGCAGGTCCTCCATGACCAGTGTGAATGTTGGGCGGCTAAAGTGGAAAAGCTTAGGTGTTTTGACGGTGATTTGATACTTCTGGCCATCTTTACTTGACCCCGGGCCGGGCCCAGATACAGAGGCTTCGTTTGTTGTTGTTACGCTGTGCATCCCGTCTAGGGCGTGCAGAGCGAATTCTTCGACGCGCTGTACGTGGTCAGTCAGCTTCCTTATCTTTTGTTGCTGTTGCTGTTGCTGTTGTTGTTGTTGGATATTTGACAGAGGAAATGAATGGAAAACGTACGCATCGCTCCGCGCTGAGCTTAAAATCTGCGTTCGAGGCGAGATAGTCCTCGGCATGCTTCGCGATGATAGTGCTGGTGCCATCGGGGAGGGGCTGCGATAGAACACCGCGGTAGATGAAATTTGCCGTTCCGCCGCTCAATTTGGTGAATGAGGAGCAGGCAAAGGGCGTGCTGGATAGGTCCTTTGCAACGACGTCTTTTATCTCGGATTCAGCCATGGTGGTTTGATATTCTGGATGTGGTTGAGGATTTCTCGTGCTGTGATGGACGTTGTAGGGCGGGGTCTGTTTTGAGTTTAGTGTCAAGGGTCCTGTCGATGGATGACGTCAGCAGTATACAAACAATATTTAACTAATGAACAGTTACAAGAAGACGACGTGGGTTTGCAAATTATAGAGTCAGTATGCAAGAAGGTGGATTATTCTGTTCATTACTGCGGATGATACTCCTTGTTGACTTATGGCTCCACTAAGGTGACCAACCTTGGGAATCGACAACACCACTGGAAGTAGGGCTGTTCAAGATGGCTAGTTATTTGATTTGGGTCTATTGAAACCCATGTCGCGCGGGTATATGTTAGAGCACTCCAGTTCCGATAGTACGACCAATCATCAAACAACTTCTAGCTAACGTGGAGCTTCTAGACGTCGTCGTCAAGTCCGCAGTGCTCTTGAACAATTATTCTCGAAAGCGTTATCCAACTTAATTACATGTTTCCAAATACATAACTCACTAGCCCTCTCTAGGCCGCTCATGAAAAAAACCTATCTTGGTATCAATGCAAAAGAACAACCAAGAACCTCCGAGTCAAGCTATGCGTCGTTCCGCTTCGCCGTAATCTTAACCACCCACTCCCCAATATCGCGCATATACTCCTCCTTCATGCCATCCGGCTCACCATGAATCTGGTGGTAGCCGCCATCAAAAGACTTCCACGTCTTCGCATCAGCATCACTCTCGCTGTACGGCTCAAGTCTATCATAGAGCTGCTTCGAGATAGTGTACGACGTGATCATGTCTTTGGACCCGTGCGCCCAGAAGACAGGGCAGGGGAGCCGTGTTGCTAGATGTTCAGGAGCCGGTTTGTCTGACTGAGACAGAGTCGTTAGGTCGCTTTCGCGCTGGAGTCTGGCACGGGGTCAGCAAACGAAATGACAACGAAATAGAAGTGAAGAGAGTGAAAACTTACAACGCATCCAAGCCTTCAAGAGTACCCGTGTTATGGCACAGCGGGTCATTCTTATACAACTCCTGGACGCCACGGTCCCGACTCGCAAACTCGATATTAAGCGGCTGCTTCCACTTGAACTTCGGGATGAGATTCGCAACAAGCTTGCCCACCTTCACGACAAGCCAATTGGGGTGGCTCGCCGGATCGAGGCCAATGTACGGCGCATCCAAGATCCAGCCTGCAATGGGCGGTCTACTCCCGCTAAGTTCGGAGTCCTTAGAGAGCAGATAACAGGCAGACTCTTGCCCGCCCATGCTGTGACCCATGACGAAGAGCGGAGTGCTCTGGGTGTCCGGGATGGTGGAGGCGATGTGTTTCAGGGCCTCGTTGATTTCACGTAGGATCTGTGGCGTTTGGCCAATGTCGCCAAGGTGGGCTTTTGTCTTGATGGTCTTACCCCAGCCGCGACGGTCCCAGGCATGTACCTTGATGGGGTAGTTGGTGGCCAGCTGGGTGAAAAACGGGTCATAGTGGTCACAGCGGTCACTGAAGCCGTGCATGAATGCAATATGCGCTTTGGGGGCTTCGGTGGGCTATAGGTCCGGTTAGTTGGGCTGCTTCTTACATGTAGTAGGTTTGAATGCCTAAGGCTGAAGCTGGGGCTGGCGGTGGTTGCTTCTCTAACTTACTTCCCAGACCCGCGAGTAGACCTCGAGACCGTCGCTGAGGTTAAACGAGCTGCTGGAGCTGGTTGCCATGACTGCTACTTGGGAACAGGTTGAGAAAAGGGGAAAGGGGAGAAGAGGAAAGGTAAAGAGACTCCTTTGTTTGAGGAAGTCCGCAAAGCTGAGCTTTCACGTGCGAGGGCTGACACCACGTGATCTTCCCGACGCTGTTGTGTAACTATACAAAAGGGGATCGATACGTTAAATGCTGAAGGGTAAATCCAGCTTAGTAGAGTAGAATTAAGTGATATCACATTGTTTATATAGTTGGGGTGTCTTGTTGCTAAGATCGCAAGGGGGGCTCAAGCATCAAAATATATAACCGCATAGCAAAACAAAATCAAGATATAAAACGCACCGTTCTAGTCGGAAAAAGGTTATGTGATATATCCGATTAACAGGACCAGACTTATCAAATGGATTGATAAATGGAAATTCTTGGAATAGTTAACAACCAGCATTATGAGAAATAACCAAAATGAGCATACGGGTAAGGTATGCCCTGGATTCAACGCCAATAACCTAATAAGGAGGATAGACACTATCTATACACCCGTAATCTCAGCCTTCATCCCAACATTCCCAGCAGGCGTAATAATTTCCACCGCACTCTTCTTGTCTGCCCCCTCCGTCAACATAATCCGATACTCATCCTCCGCGTACAACGGGCTTGTCGCGCGGTACGAAATCTTCTCAGGCAGCACCACATCCAAGTTCTCAGGATCTCCACCGCCGCGGAGATCCCTCCATAGATCTAATATTGAGATTAGATTCAAGGGCCCGTGAACGACGATATCCCTATGCCCTTCGACATCCCGCGCCCACGGCAGCGAGTAGTGGATTTTATGCGGGTTAAAGGTTAATGCTGAGAAGCGAAAGAGCGTTACAGCTGTTTGGCGCAGTGTGCGTGTATGCGTGAGGCCGCTCGATGATGTTTCTGCGGAGGCGGGGTGCGGGGATGGAGGGGATGCGGGTGGAAGGTTTTGTGCCGTTGGCGTTCCTGTCCCTGTACCTGTCGGGGGTGGGAGAGCTTTGCGAAAGACCCAGTTTCTGTATACCAGTTAGCAAATAAATTCGACACCAAGGGTTAATTAAGACTAGGAGAATAAGGTAGGTAGTAGGTGCGTACCGTCGATCAACAACCGCAACGCCCTGCGCATTGCTGAACTCCTTCTCGACGCCTACAACGATCATCTCCTCCCCTGTTTTGCGAACTATCTTTGGCTCCGCGCTTAGAACCCTCGTTGTCTCTGTGACGTTATCGCCGACGCGCAATGGGTTCGGTTGGCCGTTCTTTCGCGGCCACAATACCTCCCCGCCTGCCCACATGCGCCGCGTGAATGGATGCGCGGGGTTATAGCTGCTATCTGTACCGTCAGCGCCGAGTTCGTTTTCAAGGAAGGCGGGCGTAAAGTAGACGAGGTGGTATCCTGCAGGGACTGGGGTTCCGGGCGCAGGCTCGACATCGGCAGTGGAGGCATTGTTTGGAGCGGTGGTGCTGGAGAGGTGCGGGGAGGCAGGGAAGAGGGAGGGTCGGTTGAGTGTTAAGGAGAGGAGGCGGAGCTGGTTTGCATCGAGGGTTTGCGAGCGGGTTTGCGGCCCCAAGGATTGGAAGCGCGAGAGGAATGAGGTTGCGATTGTTGATGCGGAGGCGTCGGAGGTGGATGAGGAGAAGCGGAGGTGGGAGAGACGGGCTTGGGTGGTGAGGAGAGATCGCGTCGTCCACCGGCAAGCTGGTGTTGAGAGAAACATATTTTTAACTTTACATTCAGCTGGGCCTCTCTTTGTGACTATGCGATTGCGAGTTGTCGAGGTCAAGTACAGTGGTTAAGTGGTGAGTGTCTGCGGGGACAATAAAGCCTTCTCGAAGCCTCGGATAAGCCGTTCCGAGACCGGAAGAGACCATATAGGCGTTTCCGAGAGACCGGCCTTGACAACGTTTACCACTCGAGTGTTATCGGGATTTTTATGTCAAGTAATTTATTAAATATATTGGTGTATATACACATGGTAAAGCCGACCTCAGGCAGAAGCCGGAAACTACAGGTATCGCTGTTGGAGTCTATCAGCTACAGCTTCACTTGTCCACCCTGGATCTTATCCCAGTCCTTCGCCTCAAACGGGAGATATGTATCTCCCTGCAACCAGAACAACTTGTCCGTGTCTCCAACCCGGCCAGGGTCAACACCCTCGGTCCGCAACACGTGCTTCTGCTGCTTGTTGTTACCCGTCGCCTGCATTTCAGTCGTGACACGCAGGAAAAGCGGTGCAGCGAAGCGGGGAAGGTTACGCAGGGCGTGTGCTGCAAGACTCTTGAGAGAGTCTGAAGATGGTGGGAGAAGCACCGACTGATCGGGTGCCTGCAGTTGATTGTTGAACACAACGGCAGCACAGCCGGCGCGACCATCGTGGTTAGGCAATGATACACCATAAACGTTGGCTTCGTGTACATCTGGATGAACACCCAGCACTTCCGATACCTCGCTGGTCGATACGTTCTCACTCTTCCACCGGAAGGTGTCGCCCAGACGGTCGGAGAAGTACCATCGACCGTCTTTATCCCATCGGATCATGTCGCCAGTGCGGAAATAGGCGTCGCCCTTGTACAGCACGTCGCGGATGATCTTGCTTTCCGTTGCCTTGGAGTTACGGTAGTAGCCTTGGAATGTTTCAGCCGGGTCAACGGGATCGATGGCGTACAGGAGCTCGCCCGCCTCCCCTCGAGGAACTGCTCTACAGAAACCTGTTTGGGGATCGCGCCATGGCTCCTGCGATTCCTGGTCCACTTCGACGATAGTGAGACCACGGCCGAGGAGCCATCCACTGAACAAGCCATTACGGCCAATTGCCCCCGCGCTGAAGTCGTTCGCCGAAAAGTTCCACGTCCCCCCGGTACCCTCCGTAGCGGCGTAAAATTCAGCGACAGTGGGCACATTGAAGCGCTGTTTGAAGCGGTTCCAAACATCCGGCCGTAATCCGTTTCCATACACTATTCGAACGTTGTGCTTTTTGTCCAAGTCTTCGCCGGTCGCCGAATCAATCTCGGGAGGGGCAGCAAGCAGATATCTCAACGTTTCACCCACATACTGGATGACGGTAGCATCATTATCGCGCACCTCTTTCATGAAGTTTCGCGCGGAGAACTTGCGACCCACGATCAGTGTAGACCCGACAACTAGAGTCGCTACGAATCCCAGGATGGACGCGGACGAATGGTAAAGGGGCATGCACTGGACTTTATGTTAGTTACACAAAGGCATCGCAGGGAAACTTCACATACAGTAAAGACCCGGTCCTGCTTGGCCAGTTCAATGAACGTGCTGACAAAGACGCTCCCTGCCCAACACTTTCTCCAGCTAACAATGGCGGGTTTCGGCAGCCCGGTTGTACCGCTGGTGTAAATCAAAATGGCCATATCCCGGAGTTCAACACCGCCGCGGACCTTGTCGTCTTCACGGATCGTCTCTGTCTGCAATATTTGGGCCTCAATATCCGGAGTATGGAAGATAACTTCCATTGCGCCACCGTCCTCCCTGAAATCTGGCGCTGAGAACGCCGACATCTCGTCGGGACCAAAAGACGAGCGGACATCCTCATCCACGATCAGCAACCGGGCAGTCGACGTGCGAACCGAATGCGTCAGGGGCTTTCCGGTCAGGTTGTAGTTGATGAAGGCAGGTACCGCGCCAATACTCCAGAGACCGAGCCAGATGAAAATGAAGGTTGACGAGTTCATCATATTCAGGGCGACAATCTCACGCGGCTTGATGCCGTGCACTCTCTTGAACCAGGTACCATATCGCAGTGCCAGCATATACGTTTCGTGGAAGGTCCAGGTGCGGCCGTTATAGACCACGAAAGGCCGGTCTTTCGAAGTGGGGTCGAGCGCGTGGTTTTCCAGGATATGGAAAAGGTTCAGATTGTCGCGGCGCAGCGCAAGGCGAGATTTTATAATGGACTTGAAGAGCCCGTGGAAGATCTTTGCGTCATAGAAGAGGGAGTACCTGGCGTTCAAGTAGGCGAGGGTGGTCGCAAGTGCCGGGCCGGCCAGCGAGAGGGGAATATCTATTGTCAGGTTAGAAGCGCATTTGAGCAAAGTAACCTAGTGTTGAGTACGCACCAAGTGGCAATGGAACAGGCATGGTTATGTCGTGTCAAGGTTGAAGGAAAGGATGTCCAGTGTCGCTGTGGACTCTATGGGGTCACCCAGCGGAGACGAGGAAGGGAAGGCTCGATAATTTAAAGAGGGCCGAGGAACAGGCCATGGGACAAAAGAGGAAATCAAAGGAAGCTCGAAAGGACCGTGGAAACATGGTGGCCAACCAAAATAATTTCATCAAGCAGGTGGACTCCAGAATCAGCAGCTGGAGCTGCCCAGAATGGATACAGCAGAGTTACCTCGGTTGGCGCAACGGCAAGCTCGGGATCGGCATTAGCAGTTATGCTAGCATTAAAGTGGGATAACTGCTGTCGCCGCCAATGAAATGCATGGAAGCCGTGAATAACCAAGAAAGAGCCGTCCGAGAATTGTGGAGTGCAGCTGATCCCCACTAATAATAGACAATGGACTGCGTGCGGAGCTTCTGTTGTTGTATACACGGTACACATATCGTCACATGCTTCAGCAGCAATGAACCAAATATGTTGGACGTAGCATCAGATTTATGGTGTATCTATAGGTTAGGCCTGCGCCTTCTTTTTGATCACAGGTACATCTTCATATCCGTCTTCCAGGAATTCCCCCAATGCCGCGAGCCCGTCTTCCAGCACCTGCGTCTCACACACGTAGCCGATCCGCACGTAGCCATGGAATTCCTCCCCATTGCCAAAACACAGGCTTCCAGGGACAAACATCAGCCCGGTCCGCTCCAGAAGCGTCTCACAGAAGGCGACATCGTTTACAGGCTTGCCCATCTTGTTAAACCGTACAAACGCGGTTGTCCCGGCTCGGGGCTTTACCCAGTCGCACGCCCACCGATGAGACTCAATGAACTTGTCGAGAATTGCAAAATTCCGCTTTGCAAGCTCTAAATTCCGCCTCAGCAGTGCGTGGATGGTTGTCGGCGCCAGAGCATAGCTTGCAACCGCATCGTCTAGCTGCGAGACGGATATGGTGGTATAGTCTCGGACCGAGGCGCAGGCTTCAATTACGGATCGATCGCGGGATGCAATCCACCCCACGCGAATACCGGCTAAGCTGTATGCCTTTGACATGGACCCGGTAACAATGGTGCGCTCGTAACCGAGAGACAATGCCGATGAAGGGAACTCTGGGTCCATCGGGGTGATTGAGTGGAAGAGCGGGCGGTAGACTTCATCGCAAAAGATATAGATCGACGAGCTACGGGCAATCTCCACTATCTCGTCCAGCGTCTCCTGGGGAATAATAGCTCCAGTGGGGTTCTGCGGGTTGCTATATCAGGCACAGTCAGGCACCGAACAGGTCACACAGGGGACTGGTGGGGGTTGGAGGGGTATACTTGAGGATAATAAGCTTGGTATTCGGCTGTATGAGGGCCTTTAGTTCCTCGAGATTCAACTTCCACCCATCCGCCTCCTTTGACTTCCATAGGCTTACATCGGCCCCAAGCGATGCCGGGACCGAGTACAGCTGTTGATACGTGGGGTAGTGGCAGATAACATGATCCCCAGGGCCGACTAATGTATACAGCAAAAGAAAGTTGGCTTGAATTGCACCCGCAGTGGCCAAGATATTGTCTGCAGGTAAGGGAGTCGGTGTTCTCACGGAATACAGATTGGCCAGCGTCGTTCGTAGTTGTTCAGAGCCGCGAATCGCTCCGTATGTGAGCTTGCGGTTAAGAACATCGTCCAAAGGATGCAATGATGGGTCTTCAGATAGATCCTGGAGATCTCGAACAGACAGTGAGGCGCTGCATGTCTCTGCCACATTGTATTTGGCTGTGGTCTCGTATTTGTCCATCCACTGGTGGAATTAATTCTTGGTCACGACGCTTATATATCCGATGATGTGGGGGTGCCAGGGCACCTACTTGTTCCACAGCAAAATCCTTGATCTGGACCATGATGTCGGTCTTCAAAATCGCGCAAAGCGGGAGCAACGTGGAATCCTGAGGACCAAGCGGGGTCGTATATCGCTGAGCAGGAACAGGTTCTGGAATCTGTGGGCATTTGGTCCGCATCACGTGGGGACGAGCGGAGATTGCCGCTTCGGGATAGCCTGTTGTATACAGGATCCGTAGCGGCAGGTTTCATATCAGCAAAACTCGCCCATTGAGCTCAATTTGGATAACACCTCCAAGGGGCGAACCTCGAAGCCACAGGTCACATGGCAAATACGCCTCCGCAGGATCGTTGCCTGTTTCCGACACTTTTGATAGGTGGATGCCCCAGGCTGCCGCCGCCAAGCCCTGCGCCAGCCTTTCCTTCTCCGCCCTCGTCATCGCCCCATCTCACCCCCAACTTCATCATCTTCACATCTCGTGCCTTGCTTTTCGTCTTGCTGTCCTCTTTTCGTCTGATCGGTCGCTTTTTTTCGATGGTACAGTTCGTGCTTGAATTTTACACTGCGTTATTGCTCTGCTTTTCTCCTCTCTAGGACCGGTATCTTGCACTGTTCCTGGCGATTCTCACCTTGCTCCGCACCTCGCCAGCCGCCGGGTGACCTTAGTTGGCCGACCTTGCGAGCCCCAGCAGCATGCGATTACAGCTGCTTTTGGCATTTGGCTTCTCCTTGTCTAAGTCGGGTGTCTTTGCACAAGGAAACAGCTCTGCGACCGACGTCGATTCATTACTCTTCTCTAGCCTCGACGATCGACCGGGCGGCTGTCCGCCGTGTTTCAACTGCCAACTCGACGCCTTCCAGTGCGCCCAATTCGCAAAATGCGATAAGAATTCCGGAAAATGTATATGCCCTCCGGGCTTTACTGGGGAAGACTGCTCGCAACCAGTATGCGGAGCACTTCCAGATCCCCAGCGACCGCCCCGGAAAGGCAAATCCTGTTCCTGTAAGGATGGCTGGGAAGGAATCAACTGCAACGTCTGTAAGACAAACGAAGTCTGCAATGCGATGATGCCCACCGGTGAAGATGGTGTATGCTATAAAGAGGGTGTGACAGTGAGGCAAAACTTCCAGATGTGTGATGTGACAAACCGGAAGATCTTGGACCAGCTGAAGGAACGGACACCCCAAGTGACCTTCTCGTGTGAAGCCGAGGACAAGACTTGCAACTTCCAGTTTTGGGTCGGCCAGGTTGAGTCATTTTACTGTGGTTTGGATACTTGCGAATGGGGTCTGGACACCGACTACAATCAGAACACGACTCACTATAAATGCGAGAATATCCAATGCAAGTGCATACCAGGGCGTATGCTTTGTGGTGAAGAAGGTTCTATCGACATTGGGGACTTTCTCTCCGAGTCAATCAAGGGCCCGGCCACCTTTTCAACGACGTCCACCATCGGTGGCAGCGAAGATGATGGTAGCAAGTTTAAGGAACCCGCAATGGATGATTTGATCAAGTCCGTTTTTGGCGATAAGAGTATCACCCTTCAGTGTTCTTCGGGTGAATGTGTTCATAAGACCGAAGTCCCGGGATACCAACGTCCAGTCAAAAAGATCAACACCCCTCTCATCGCAGGTGTTATTGCTGGGTGTGCCTTATTTGTTGTTGCTGTCATTCTTGGCCTTTGGTATATGTCTCGACGATCTCGATACGGCCCCATTCACCTACCTCTTTCGGATGATTCCGACGACGAAGCGACAAAGCTTCTCGCTGAGCATCGCCCAGCTGCTCTCTATTGGGATAACGTCTCCTACTTTGTCAATGGAAAGGAGATCCTTAGCGGAATCCAGGGTGCCGCGCAACCGGGGCAAATCAGCGCTATCATGGGTGCTTCGGGTGCGGGAAAAACCACTTTCCTCGACCTTCTGGCCAGAAAGAATAAGCGCGGCATTGTCCAAGGAGACTTCTACGTTAATGGAGAGAAGGTGGGCGATTCGGATTTCAAGAACATGATCGGCTTCGTGGATCAGGAAGATACTATGCTTCCCACCTTGACCGTGCACGAGACAATCTTGACGAGCGCGTTGTTGCGGCTGCCTCGAGATATGAGCCGAGCTACTAAAGAACAACGCGTAGTTGAGGTTGAAAAACAACTAGGAATATACCATATCAAGGACCAATTGATTGGCTCTGAAGAAGGTTCAGGCAGAGGCATTTCTGGTGGAGAGAAGCGCCGAGTTGGAATTGCTTGCGAGTTGGTCACCAGTCCTAGCATCCTGTTTCTGGACGAACCTACCAGTGGGTTGGACGCGTTCAATGCATTCAACGTGGTCGAATGCTTGGTGACATTGGCGAAGACGTACAATCGCACCGTTATATTTACCATCCATCAACCGCGTTCCAATATTGTGGCTCTTTTCGATCGCCTGATTCTCCTAGCAAACGGCAAGACTGTCTACTCTGGACCATTTGCAACATGCCAGCAGTATTTTGACAATGCAGGCTACTCGTGTCCACCGGGATTCAACATCGCCGATTACTTAGTCGACCTCACAATGCATGCTGGCAATACCACTCACTTCCACAGCGACGAAGAGGAAAACGCCTTATTGCCCGTGCGCTCCGACCCGCCAAAGACCGCGTCGAGTAGTTTGCGAGCGGTCAAGTCCGTGGCGAGTGCATCAAATGGGAGTATGGAAGATACCTCTGGCGCAAGCTTTGATTACGGTAGACGGCCGAAGGGCAAGCGACGAACGTCTCTCAAACAACGACAGGACCGCCAGCTTTACTCTCGACGAAAGGACCCCGAGGCGCCGCCCACCCCTCGAACGGACGAGGAGGATGCAACAGTGGGAGAGGCAGCAGGAAGCGATCGCAACCAGCAATGGTTGCGGCTGTCCCACCAACAGGGCCAGACGCCACCCCAGGTTCTTGACGACCCAGACAATCTGCCTCCAGCCGCTCCAGGCCAGACAGATTTGGATTTGATGGTTGCCCACTACGCTGAATCCGACGTCGCGCGGTCCGTGCGCGAGGAGATCGCTTCAGCTACTCAGCATGCCCGTACTGGAAATGGTTCTATTAATTCAGAAATTTCGTCTGAATCTGCCGCTCATCGTGCGAAGAGTTATGCGCGGGTGAGCCTAGGACGCCAGTTCATCATTCTATCGCAACGGACATGGAAGAACCTTTACCGAAACCCCATGCTGATGCTCACACATTACGCTATTGCCATCTTGCTTGCAGTCCTCTGCGGTTATCTCTTCTATGGTCTCACGGATGACATCAAGGGTTTCCAGAATCGACTGGGCCTTTTCTTCTTCGTGCTAGCCTTATTTGGATTCAGTACATTGACCAGCCTGACTGTATTCTCGTCAGAGCGTCTTCTGTTCGTGCGAGAGCGCGCTAACGGCTACTACCACCCCATTACCTACTACGCCGCGAAGGTAGTCTTCGATATTGTCCCACTAAGGCTCATTCCTCCGATCCTCATGGGAGTGATTGTGTACCCGATGACTGGACTGATCCCCGCATCAGGCGTCTTCTTCAAATTCATACTGGTCTTGGTGCTCTTCAACCTTGCCGCTGCTACCATCTGCTTGTTTATCGGGATTGTCTTCCGCGATGGCGGGGTGGCCAATCTAATTGGCAGTTTAGTCATGCTATTCAGTCTGTTGTTTGCTGGACTGTTACTTAACCACGACGCGATACCACAGTCTGCGCTGTGGTTACAATCGGTAAGTTTCCCAAGCTCCTTTCCTGCTACCGACCTTCAGCTAACTAGTCAACTAGCTGTCCATATTCCACTACGGCTTCGAAGCATTGATTGTTAACGAGGTAACGTTCCTAACATTAATCGACCACAAATATGGACTTGATATCGAGGTTCCGGGGGCTTCTATTCTCAGTGCCTTTGGATTCGATACACTCGCATTCTGGAAGGATGTGATTGGACTCGCCGTTTTCTCTGGTGCCTTCCTTGTGATTGCATACGTAGCGATGCATTTCCTGCTTGTTGAAAGGCGATGATTGGGCTGCGACAAGCGGCATTATTCCGCCTTCGTATTGGCGTCGAGCTCCCGCGGAGCTCACAAACTGGGCTGATGATGAGATTGTGATGACATTGAAGTCTGCAGTTTCAGTAGACAGATTGAGTGATTGTACATAGCTTTGCGAATAACTATTGGCATTTTCGGGCTGTTCCCTAATACTATATGAGTGGTATGTGCTGTGTCGAGTAGAAGACGCCAGATGCGGATGGAAGCACGTGTTCCCCGCAATCATGAGCTCAGATGGACACCTGCACCCGGCCTCAACAGCTTCTCATCTCACGGCATCCTTTTGAAATTCGCAAATAATAGATTCTTGAACAAACTCCATTTCCCCGAAGGCCACTACTACCGAGCACCTCCTGTGTCTCCCTCGAGAAACGCCGCCAGCCAACTAGTCCGGTGTTCACCGCCCACGCCTATTTTTCCCCATCCGCCAAATCCACACCGAAGTTGTCAGTCCCAAATCCCTCCTGCTCCTCCTCGTCTTCTCCTCGCCCGCTCCAATATCCACTCCCCCTCATCCTACGGTCCCCCTCCGCCGGTCCCTGTTTCACCTCCTTCACTGACCACCTCTTTCGCCCTATCTTCTCCCCTCCGTCTCACTTCCGCCCAGCATGTCCGGTGAAGCATGGCTCTACCTATTGGCGGTGTTAATCAACGCCGTCAACCTGTTCCTGCAGGTCTTCTTCACTATCATGTACAGTGATCTCGAGTGGTATGTACCATTTTGTCTCTGATATGGAGAGATCCGTCCTCGCTAGAATACCTGGCGCATCTCGCTTGCGACAACTCGCGAGGGCTATCTAGTGGTTCTTCGCTAATCTTTCCCGTCGCAGCGACTACATCAACCCCATCGACCTGTGCAACCGACTCAACGCCTACATTATCCCCGAAGCCGGTGTCCACGCCTTCCTTACCTTCCTCTTCGTGATCAACGGCTACTGGCTTGCAATCTTCTTGAACCTGCCATTGTTGGCTTTCAATGCCAAGAAGTGCGTTCCCTCGAGCTCGGTCCAACGACCGAAAATCTGCGTGCACTGACGATGTCATGCTAACCACACTTTGCTCTATTCAGGATCTATGACAACCAGCACCTTCTTGACGCGACCGAAATCTTCCGCAAGCTCAATGTACACAAGAAGGTTAGATTGCGTACCTTTACGTCATAGGTCCGCGTCAGACGGAAACTGACTTTCGGGCTCTAGGAATCCTTCATCAAGCTTGGTTTCCACCTTTTGATGTTTTTCTTCTACCTCTACAGCATGATTGTTGCCCTTATCCGCGACGAGTCTCACTGATTTCGCACTGAGGCCGAGAACGCGATGCGCTTCGGCTGGCCCCATGCAGGCTATCCTATACGTTCTGGTCAGAGGGCAAGTGCCGGCGGACTCTTCCCAGCTGTATAGGTGGGATGTCTCAGAGCACCCTTGATCAATATCGGAGCTGAGAATATCCTCCCTCGTTGCCTGTCCAATGATACGGAAATATAAGGTTGTCGTGGGAGCCGGTCGGACCTTGCGTCTGGGAAGCGAGAGAGGAAGTATATAATTATGTATGACATGACCATGAACTTATCGGTGGGTGTTGGTGGAACTTGGAAACGAACAACAGGGCGGCTTTAGTCCTAGCGGGCTAGGTTACGACGACAAGGTTGACGAGTGGCCTCATGAAGGCATGTCATTATTATTATTCTTGTTTTTGATTCTTAAATTTTCCTGGAAATGTGTGTTTGTACTCGTCATGAATTCCTTAAGCCTCGGCTAGAACCTGATGCTGCTGTGGTTTATATTGAGTGATGTTTTTCGAATAATGGCTGTATATACCTCTAGCGGTGTTGCGGTGATGAGCGTTCGATACCCTGTAGGGACCAACAATGACTTCTAAACTGTCTTTAAAGCTATTTATCATAAGAATTCCAATCTACCATTGTATTTTCACGTTTTAGAGGCGGTGGTGGTGGTTGTCTGTTTCTGCGCTGTTGGCGCTTCCGCCAACCGTAAAACTTCGGTCGTCCTCCAGTCCTGTTGCAGTTCACGGCACCTCTCCTCCATCCTTACACTCAATTTTATATAAAATGGCTTCATTACTCGGAGCCGGTTACGACTCCAGCGATGATGAAACGCGGAATGTCCCCGCGACATCCGCCTCTAAGATTGTTGCGGCCCCAGAAGTGAACACAGAGGTTTGGTTCTTGCAGTCCGCCAGCATAGAAGCACAGCATACCTAACAAATTTACAGGACCAAGCTCACATGCAAATGATGCTCGCTAATACCTCGTCGAAAGCACTCACATACAACGCCACATACGACGATCTCTCGCGCCCCTCACAGGGCCCCTCGAACCCGTTCAAAACCGCAGAGGCTGGCCACGGGCTCAAGCGCAAAAATGTTCCCACTGGATACGCCGAGTCCGCTGCCATCAGCGAGTCTACGTTCGCCGCTCAACATCGCACATTCCAGAGTTTGGGTTATACCCGCAACCCTACCCTTCCCGGACAATATGTTGGCGATCTCGACCAGGCTGCGCAGTTTGGTGGGCGTGATGTTGTGCAGATGAGGCCCTCGAAAGAGGCGTCGGCGACACTCCGCGCCAAGCGTCAGAAGAAGGGCGATTCGAGTATTGTTGAAGGGCCTGGTGCTTATCTTGGCCCTTGGGCGAAATACCAAGACGACGATCAGGTTTATGATGAGGAACTTGCCAGCGACGAGGAGATCGTGGAGGAGGAGGAGGAGGAGGAAGAAGAACAGGTTGGGTCGGCTCCTATGCCGGCGATGAGCAAGGAAGCAACAGATTATCAAGACGACACGTCGAAGGTCGAAACAACCGAGTTCCACGGCTCGGAGCAGTACGACTACCAGGGCCGAACATACATGCACGTCCCTCAAGATTTGGATATCGATCTCAAGAAGCCTGTGGGCAGCGTCAAGAACTACGTGCCCAAGAAACTCGTCCACACCTGGAAGTCGCATACAAAACCAATTTCCTCGCTCCGCTTCTTCCCGCAATCCGGGCACCTTCTGCTCTCGTCTGCAGCTGACGGCAAGGCCAAGATCTGGGACGTATATCATTCTCGGGAACTGCTGCGCACGTTCTCCGGCCACTCCAAGGCCATCACAGATACCGACTTCAACAGAACAGGCCGCACCTTCTTAACAGCATCATACGACCGCCAGATGAAGCTCTGGGACACCGAAACTGGCCAGTGCATCTCACGCTTCTCTACGGGGAAAACACCCCACGTCATCCGCTTCAACCCCAGCGCCGAGCTCGCCCACGAGTTCATCGCCGGTATGTCCGACAAAAAGATCGTCCAGTTCGACACCCGCTCCGGCGAGCTCGTCCAGGAATACGACCACCACCTTGCCGCAGTCAACACCCTCACCTTCGTCGACCAAGACCGCCGCTTCATCTCCACCTCCGATGACAAGTCCCTCCGCGCCTGGGAATACGGCATCCCTGTCCCGATCAAATTCATCGCAGAACCATACATGTTTGCGCTCACGCGCGCTGCGCCCCATCCAAACGGGAAATACGTCGCCTTCCAGTCCGGCGATAACCAGATCGTCGTGTACGGCGCGACAGATAAGTTCCGTCAGAACCGCAAGAAGAGTTTCCGCGGGCACAACAATGCCGGATATGGTATCGACCTCAAGATCTCACCTGATGGACAGTTTATCTGCTCCGGTGATAGTGCTGGATATGTATGCTTCTGGGACTGGAAGACGGGCAAGATGTACCATAAGATTCAGGCTGGAGGGAAAGAGGGCGGCGCGACAACCTGTCTTGATTGGCATCCGCAGGAGACGAGCAAGGTTGTTACAGGCGGGTTGGATGGGAATATTAGGTATTGGGATTAGGATTACCTACCTGTTACTCGGTAATTATTGAGGTTGCTTTTATCTAGTTGATGATATTGTATACTGGTGGATATCATGGTTATTATCAATCCTACACATTTACCAATCAAGGATTAGAAATTCCGTGGTCATTAAGCTTGTATTGGAGCATATACATATTCTTTTCTGTTGTTAATTGGGTTATAGCACCCAATATCCCATATTATATTACACGTGAATCCGCGTCCCGGAATTAGAGATCCCGCGTACTCATACACAATGATACCTCCAAGAGGAGTCTCATTAGAAACTAGCCATCTCGATCCAACTGGCCACAAACGCCAGCTTCCTGCCGCGATCAGCAGCCATACGCTTCGAAAACTCCTCAAAGTTCAGTTTGGCGCCTGCACCACCGCGCTCCTTCGATTCCTGCTCGACACGGTTGAGGTATGCCCAACGTGAGAGAGTGGCGCGTGGTGGTGGATTCGTTGGTCCTTGACGTTTGCGGAACAAGGAGGAAGCAGATGGAGAACGGGCTGGCGATGTTGGGGGAAGGGGTTGGATTGGTGAGGGTGCGCGTTTCGGCGCTGTGGCTTCAGCTTCTGGGGAGGAAGGGGAGAGTGAGGGTGGGGCAGGAAAAGTGGATGTTGCGCCGTTGGGGCGAAGGAGGAGGGAGGGTGGAAGGGTAGTGAGCAGAACACTTTCGTCATTAGGGCGGTGATGAGGGAGGGTAGGGTCGTAGTCGGGATCCAGCTCGAGGTCGGGATGAGTGGCCTCATCCAGGCCTGGGAGGGTTTGAGGGCGGGGAGTTGGTGAGAGAACCAAGTTGTCCTGTGGCTCTATTAACGAGTGCGACGAGTGGGAAGCGGGCGCTTCCACGGCGTCAGTTTCTTCTGGGTTGGCAAGATGGGTTGGTCGGACGCTATCGTTGTCCTCTGCATCAGTGTTCTCACTGTCCTGAACAGGTGGTCTGAGCTCTTCATGCAGTTCGGCGGCAGGCCCATCTTCACCAGACTCAGTGGCAGAATTGCTGACGGAGTATCCAGCTCGACCAAGGAGCTCATCCAGAGGTCTCTCGCGGTACCGCGAAAGGTCTGAACTGTCATCATGATCATCAGCGGTTGACTGCGTGTCACCTCGGCTCGCGTTTGCGGCTTCCGTTTGTTCAACTTGTTCAATTTCGCGGGCCCAGATTTTACGCTCAGTGCGGGTCCGGTAACACTCCATGAGCAGATCCTCTTTCGGCTTGAACATGATGTCAAGTATTTCATTGAACCCTTGTTGTGTGACCTGGTACAAGATCTCCTTGCCAACATCTCTTTCGACTTCGGGAACCTCAAATCCACCCCACCTCTCGCCGACCAAAATACTCCGCGAGGACGTTGATGGGTTAGACCTAACGTCCTCATAGTCGTCGGCATCGGCTAGATCATCTTGGAAGCGCACCTTAGACGATGACCGAGAACGTGGCGAGGGCGGTTGCGATTCGTAGTCTGGCATTGGCACATCAACGTCTTCATCTTCTTCCCCATCAGAGTCCGTCGTGTAGCCGGGGGGTGCAGTTCCACCGTCCTCTTCGTCCGTGTAGAAAGCCCTTCGACGCCATCGCTCATCAATTCCCTGCCTCCTAGTTGAATCGACGCGTCTTCGATCGCTATCGCACATTCGGTTATACACGGCTGTCCCGATGCGAGCTCTGTCGTCCGGATCGGTGATGTCCTCAATAGGCACGTACGATCCCAACGCATTCACGATATCTTCTTCTTGTATGTGCTCTGCAGGCGGCCAACGATCGCTTACTGCCGAAGAGCCGTCTGACTCGTCATCATTATCATCCGAGTCATCATCATGATCGTCTCTAGTACTTGATCTTCTCCGACTACCAGACGCTTCTGCCGCGCTAGACCCAGACGCGCCGAGGCGAACGGGAAGCAAAGGTTGTGTTCGGCCAAATTGGCGCCGAACCGCAGCTTCGCCAACAACAGAGTGTCGGTTTCCAGTATCAACACCGTCGGGACGAAGCACACCATCGCCATCCACAATCTCCATATCCCCCTCTTGGTTAATGCGCTTGCCTTCTCCCGGCCTTGAAGCTTCACCTGAGGGGATGTTTCCAGGGAAAGCGGAGCTGATTGGTTGACTTCCAAGCACAACATCGCGTGTGCAACCTTCAAGGAAATCATCCTCCATGCCGGCAACCATATCCCGAGTAAGCTCTCGGCTGAGGGTGTAATACGCCCGGAAAACGCGTAAGAAGTCTTTTCGTTCAACAAAGCCGTCTCCGTCAATATCATAACCGCGGAAGACGCGACGCAGTCTCTCATCTTGGCTCTTATTGTTCAAACTAGCGAGACCTTTCAGGAACTCCTCGAATCCGATGAGCCCGTCATTATTCGTGTCGTAGAATGCAAACATACGATCGTAAATCAAGCTTGGAGGTGGAGGGCGGACGGATGTATTGGGTACAAAGCAGCGGTCAAATGTTTTTCGATCAATTGCCATACCCAATTTATTTGGGTCTTCCGCCCATTCACGGTTCGCCAAACACCGAAACTGGTCCCAGAGAGCCTCTAGTTCAGTTCCTTCGAAACTAGTATCCTTCATCAGGCGTTTTGCTAACGAGCGCGGTAGATTCCGTGGAAGCATCGAAGGCTTTCCGGGATACCATACAGGTTGGGACTGCCGAGGATTGCCTAGGAATGGGGCAGGTATCCGGACTTTGTAAAAAAGATGTGTCTTGATATGTACTCCCATTGCTTCACAGGTCTCACAAAGATCGTAGTCAATGCAGTTGGCGCATCTATAGCGGATTCCTTGGATGGGCATAGCTCCACAGCTATTACAGGTGACACCGCGATGAATGTATCCATCCTTTCTTGCCTGGTCCTCTGCAATGTGATAAAGAAGATTCAGCAGGTTCTGGCCTTCCGATGCCTGCATGTTGTCGTTGCCGCCTTCTCTCCACGAGAATACGCTCTGGTCGTCGACGACAGTCTCACCGCCGTCCATAACCTGCGGCTGCGGGGGTTCATCCGGGAAATTCGAAGTCGACAGGGTAACCCTTTCTCCATTCTGTCGTCGACGGCGGAGGTCTTCTCCATAGTTATTGTCCGCGTTGAACCTTGCGACTGCCCTCTCGATTCCTGACCGGGAAATACCACGTCGCTGGAGCTGCTCCATCAAATATGCTCTCTCCCGGCTTTCAGTCTCTATTATATGCGTTGACGGAAAATCCAGAGCGAAAAATGACTCTAGGAATGTGTCCTCCATCATCTCGCGCATTCGCTCGGCGTGGGCTTCGGGGACGCCGACCTCCTCCATAAGCTGATCCCGCGTCGCAAGGAGCGACGGAAGCAGCCCACTCTCAACCCGCCGGCCATCTTCAGTTTCTATACGGAAGGTCCCATACACTCCATTTTGGCGTTCCAGTTGCTCTAAATGAGCGATAGCTCGAAACGAAGGCGTGTCGACAGGTGCGCTCTCGTCAATTCCAGTTCTTCTGCGACGACGAACGGCTTTTTGGCGGCGGAGGGATGACTGTGAGGACGGTGAGGAGAAGAGGTGGTTCCGAATGTATACGAGAGCATACGCCGCAGCAACTCCGGAGAGAAGATAAAAGAGCGGACGGTATCGTGCGAAAGCTAGCCTTGGTTGTGAGTCCGACATGCTGAGGAGGTAGTGAGAGGTAAGTGCAGAATAGTCAGCGAGCGAATATCATCATTATTCGATTGCAGAGCTGTTCTAAAAATGCGGAAAAGAAAGAAAATCGCTGGGAAAAGGCAAGTGGGTGTTGAAAAGCAGAAGGTGGTTCTAGTCGAGAACGTCAGCGAAGGCGAGAAAGGAAACCATCATCATCTCGCCGCCTTCCGCTTGTCTCCGCAATGAGACGGGAGCATAGAGTCGGTGTACTTTTCAAGACAATGCAATTCTTTGCTAACATTTATGCACTATAAATACTAAATGTAGAACTTATGCAAACCCCCCATTCTTTTCTTGTCTATATAAATACTTTTATACGCTTCATCACTTCATCAAGGGGATCAAGGGGATTCTACCGTGCCAAGTTTCGTTCGCGAATGAATAAGCTGCTCACAAAGGCAAGGAACACAACCCCAATCAAAAAGGCGAATCCCTTATTGGTCGCCCATCCATAGCAGTCACGAACAATCCTTGCCACAACAGGGTCCAGAGTCTTGATGAATTCCAGACTCTGTCGGACCCCATCGACGATCTTATCGACATCCTTGCTGTCGCGCAGGGCATCTCTCAGGCGTGTCCTGAGAACCTGCTGAACAACCGTTGAAGATAGGGAAAGGCCGATGACAGATCCGAGGGACCTGAATAGATACGAGCAAGCGGTCACGACC
Source organism: Aspergillus sydowii CBS 593.65 (assembly GCF_001890705.1). Taxonomy (NCBI): domain Eukaryota; kingdom Fungi; phylum Ascomycota; class Eurotiomycetes; order Eurotiales; family Aspergillaceae; genus Aspergillus; species Aspergillus sydowii. The sequence goes on from NW_024467867.1 coordinate 454,138, forward strand.
GCTTGGTCTTCCTGCGCCGCGTTGGAAACTGACACGTCGTATATTAGCAAACAGGCAGCGAAGTAGGGAAGCTGAGACTCACTCAGGCTAATTAGAGTTGTAGTCACGCCAATGCCGTTTCCGAATGCACAAGCTACGGTTCCCAAGATAAGGGGCACCAAGCTATTTGTAACAGCCCCGGAGAAGACAAAGATAACACCAAGGCCCAGAGTGAGCGAGGCATAGCCAGCCGCTGTCAACCAATAGTACTTTCCAGTCCATTTCATCACAAAGCCGGCAAACAATGACCCACTGACGCCGGAAAGGATACTAGGTAGAAGTCGGAGGCCTGCCCCTGTTGCGGAAACGCCGTCAACGGCTTGGAAGAACAATGGAAGGTAAAAAAGTCCGGACAGCCAGCCACCAAAACTGAAGAAGTTGCACCCGTAGGCAGCAACGAAACCACGGTCGAAGATTATATGGCCAGGAGCAAATGGTTCGGTTGCATAGTATATCTCAACCACGACGAACAACACAAACAGGCAGGCCGAAACGCTTAGCGAGGCTATTGTCAGCGGCATCGTCCAAGACACATTACTGCCTCGATCAAAACCAATGAGGAAGCCAAGAACTGCCCCAATAAGCACTACTGCCCCAGGGAAATCAATGCGGCGAAGTTTCGTTTTCCAGTGGCTATCCTCTGGAGCGGGTAGGTCTAGCACAATGGAGACTGCGGTGAAGGCGATAATACACAAGGGGAATTGAGCAATGAAAGCCCTGCATATAAGTCAGACTACATGGCAAATTGTTGGCATGTAGGCGGAAAACTTACCATCTCCAGCCAATATAGTCCGCTAAGATACCACCTGTTGAGCGAAGTCAGAAAGGCAGAATTCAGCGGAAAGGCTCCAGGTCCCTTACCCAGAGGCGCACCAACACCAGCTCCGGTCGCATATATAATGTTAATAATACCCTGCCAGACACCTCTTTCACGAAGCGGAATAATATCGCTTAGAAGGATGCTCACAACCGTGGTCATGCCGCCACCCCCGATACCTTGGAAGACCTAGAAGACCGTATCAGCACACGAACAACAAACTTTCAAGATCATGGCTCTCCAGTACACGGGCAGCAATCAGCTGGTGGATATTTTGTGCAAGACCACAGAACAAGCATCCTGTACCAAACACGGCATATGCAAACAACAAACAGCTTTTCCGACCAAAGATATCACTCAGCTTGCCATAGAGGGGCTGGAATGAAGTCAAAGTCAGGAAGTAGGAAGTAGCAATCCAACTGGTCAGGTTCAATGCCTTCAGATCGGAACCAATCTTTCCATAGCTGGCAACAATAATTGTCTGATCGGCGGCAGACAGGAATATCTAAACAAAGTTAAATTTAGCAAGACGCAGGGCGTACGTTGGAAATAAAACTAGCTCTTACCCCGAGTGAAATCGCTGGGATTATGTAGCTTAGACCTTGTACACTTTGCGGTCTACTCTTGGCTGCATCTTCACCTTCTGGGAGTCCTTGTTCCGATAAGGCTGGGTTTGGTTGCGCGACAGACTCGGCCGTTGTGGCGTAGGAAGCATTGCCATTGCTTTGCGAGCCCAGCAACGGGGACGTTTCTGAGAGATCTCTTTCTGGAGACATGTTGCCGCCAATCTGCCTTGCTCAGAGCCTCTGTTAACTAATGCAGGAGGATTGAGGGGGTTGACTGACAATAACCGATTTCACCACGGCTCTTCTCCAAGATGTGATTAAATCACGTGATGACAAGCTCCGCCCCGTTTGGTAATTTTGCTTAGTGATTGGTCACATCGGGTATGTCGAAGAGCGAGCGGGGTGGCGCGGACGGGTTTGGGCAATCCTAGGCGAACCGACACAACTTCCGAATCTTGATAGGAGATCTGAAAGCCCGGTATGTACTCTGTAGTCTGTACTCTATAGTCTATGCGCTATGGATTCATGCTATGTAGGGCTATCGACTACTACTACCTAGGTATGCTATATACAACGTTTATCTAGGCAATTTAGCCACATTTTAATGATAGCAGTGAAGTCATGCAAAGTTCGTCCCCTCATTACATTCGTCAACTGTCTCAATAAAATGCACCTTAACGTCACGCATCAGTCTTGGTTTCCGTACCTTCTTCTAATCCAGGGATCGGGATTGGTCCACCAGGCGAGTCCGGTAGGCGCGCGGTAAGAACTTCCACGCCGTCCTCCGTCACCAGAAGGGTATGTTCAAACTGAGCAGACAGCGAGCCATCCGCTGTTGTGCTGGTCCAGTCATCCGGCCACAGACGATCACGGTGCGTGCCGACATTGATCATAGGTTCGATTGTGAAGCACATTCCGGGCTTCGCGGTTCCAACTGCCTTGTTTTTGGCATAGTGAGGAACGTTTGGCGCACAATGGAACAATTGGTTGATTCCGTGGCCGCAGTAAGTCTTCACCACGCTGCAGTTTCGGCCCTTGGCGTGTTTTTCAATCACATTTCCAGGATCCCGGAACAGCATACCTGGCTTAACGAGTTCAATAGACTTGTCTAAGCACTCTCTTGCCGTTTCCACTACCCGCACAGCATCTGCATTCGACCGAGCCTTCTCCCCAACGTAGTATGTCTCGTTGATATCCCCGTGGAACCCTTCGTGGTATAAAGTAACATCAATGTTAATAATGTCGCCGTCCTCGAGCGGCCGCTGGTCCGGAATACCGTGACAAATGGTCTCGTTGATCGAGGTGCAAACCGATTTAGGGAAGTTAACATAGTTAAGAGGTGACGGGTAGGACTATAGGCGCATCAGCATTCTGAACCTTACGTGTTTTTGAGGTTCCCCTGTCGGTACTTACATTGCGCTCAACACACGCTTTGTGCACAACCTCGTCGATGTAGTCGGTGGTGACGCCGGGCTTCAGCTCACGCGCAGCAATATCAAGGACCTCTCGCGCTAGTCGACATACTTTACGCATGCCCTCCTGCTCCGCCTTATTTAGGATGGTGATGTTGTGTCGGCCAACAAATTTCTGCTCCGAACGGGGAATACCATCCTTGGCGTAGTCCGGGTGGGGTATCGACTTAGGGACGGTTCTCATCGGCGATAGCGGGTAGAGGGGTCGCAGCGACCCAGTGAATCCGAAGGAAGGAAAGGGGTTGTAATGTCCGGTAGCTGGGTCTGGTTCAGAAACTACTTTTGGAGGGAAAAGGTTGGTGAGGAAATTACTCTTTTTATGGAGAGCTTTGTGATCGCTCTACGTAGATAAGGTCAGCATTCATATATAAACTGGGAAGCGCGCGGTAAGCGTGATCTTGAGCGCCTACCCAGCTTCGTTTGAAACAGTCCTGCGAGCAGAAGAAGCTGTCGAGGCCCATCTTCAGACATGTCGGGCACTGAAGCGATCCAGCATCCTTAGCACATTCGGTGCCGAGACATTTCCGGGGTGCCGCAACTTCAGCGGCCATGGTTGCTATATAATTGGCGATTATTCAAGGTGGGTTGTTTCTTATCAAAAAGCAAGGACGAGCTTCGAAATGGCGAATACGTATAGATACACAGATGGTGGAGGGTAGAGTCGCGGCCAGAAAAATTGGGGTCGGCGGACATTCAAAGACACTAGCCTAAAGTGGATTAGCGTATTCCTGTTTATCGCTCTCCAGGAACAGACTAGCGTGCGATAACACCCACGTGATTTTGATTTGTAGAGATCTTCACTAAGCCGAAAATGGACGAGCAGTCACCGGTATCGCTGGTCTCGTGACACAGCAGGGGTCTGCGTCACAAGCCACGACAAGGCCGCCAATGGCCACAACAGAGATTATCCTGTACCCTTCAAGCCAATTCATAGGTCGGCACCAGGTCATACAACAGTTCATTGGAGCAGAGTGACCGTTTTGTCGCTGCGCCGTCGCAATGGAAACACCCGCCAAGCAAAAAGTTGTCGTTGTCGGCGCGGGTCCAGTCGGGTGTCTCGCGGCTCTCTATGCTGCTGCAAGGGGCGACGATGTGGAACTGTATGAGCTTCGAGGAGGTTAGTCCTTCCGTACTTGCTATCTTACATCCATTGCAACCGGATACAACGGCGGGTTGCACGATTTGGTACTTACCAAAGCATAACGGGTCCGAGCGTTGCATTCTTGGAGTATATGTTGCAGATGGCTGTCTCCAACAATATATACCCTTATATCCAATGCATAGTTGTGCTTACCATGCATATTGATTACAGACCTCAGAGTTCCTGGCACTGTGCCTTTGAATTTCACAAAATCCATTAATCTTTCTTTGTCTCATCGCGGAATCACGGCGATGCAACATGCGAACCGGGAGAGTGTGATTAAGGAGATTCTCGAACAGGTCGTGCCGATTTCTGGGCGCATGATTCACGGAAGAGACGATGGGAAGCTATGGGAAGCACCACAAGCTTACGATGTCCATGGCCGGGTTAGTTATCCTAGAACTGCAACGAATCATAGCTAACGAAACAATACAGGGCAACTATTCGGCGGACAGAGGGATGCTGAGCAACGTGTTCCTCGATGAGTTGGAGCGGACGCCCAACATCAAACTATTCTTCAACCACAAGTTGACGGGCGCTGATTTCAACGCCAAAAAAGCATGGTTCGAGCGTCGATTGCCCGGCGAATCACCCCTTCCAGGCTCGTCCGGCCGCGTCCCCGAGATACAGGTGGACTTCGATTTCCTGATCGGTGCAGACGGCGCCCACTCGGCCAGCAGATACCACATGATGAAGTTTTCCCGGGTCGACTACCAACAGGAGTATATCGACACGCTGTGGTGCGAGTTCCGCATACCACCATCACCGCAGAACGAGTTCCTCATCTCACCCAGCCATCTCCACATCTGGCCCGGAAACGAGTTCATGTTCATCGCCCTTCCGTCCGTCGACAAATCCTTCACCTGCACCCTATTCGCACCAGCAATCCACTACACCAAACTCGAGCGCTCCACCGAGGACCTGCTCGAGTTCTTTGACGTGCACTTCCCAGGCGTCTGCCCGGAACTCATCTCTCCCTCCGACCTCGTCTCTCAATTTACCTCAAACCCTCACCTCCCCCTCATTAGCATCAAATGCAAGCCACATCACTACAACTCCAGCGTCGTCATCGTCGGTGACGCTGCGCACGCTGTCCTTCCCTTCTACGGACAAGGCCTGAACGCCGGCCTCGAAGACATCCAATTCCTCTTCAAATGCCTCGACAAACATGGCGTTTACGGCCCCGAAAGTCACAAGCACAGTGCTGCATCGCGTGCCCTTGCTCGCCAGTTGGCATTCCAGGAATACACCGACGCTCGCTCCGCCGACGCACACGCTATCAATGACCTCTCCAAGCAGAATTACGTTGAGATGCGCTCGGGCGTCAAACAACCCCTGTACAGATTACGCAAGTACGTCGAGGAAGCCCTGTACCACTACGTGCCGCGTCTCGGTTGGCAGACCCAGTATACCCGTGTCAGCTTCAGCAACCAGCGCTATTCAGAAATCATCCGGGTGAACCGCAGGCAAGGCAGGATCCTGGGTGCCGTATTCGGTTCGACAGTGCTGTCGACGTTTGCTGTCGCTGCTGTCTTCGTCTGGAAGCAACCTGCGAGGTTCTTCTCGCCATTAACGGGTTTGAGAGATCTAGTGAAGGGTCTTTTGTCCAGATAGACTACACTTACTTATGTTGACCTAGGTTTTGTAAAAAGGGTGAAGCAAGAAAAGTTAATATAGATTTCGAACTTTTAATCTATATTGTTATTTTCATTATCGTTGCCGCGTTTTGACGGAGTGTATATATATATATATGTATATGTATGATACTCAGACTATACTCATCCCGCTCTATCAGCGTTGCACATATTTAGTGTGCTTCCTGTTACTATGGTTACTTTGTGCTGTCGTTCCGAGTATAAAACACGTAAACAACGTCAAATGCATGATAAAATAGCAGACTTCGGGAATCCTGAGGATGCAGTAGCTGCGTGCGTGCCCAGCTGAGAAAGGTATGCAGTACACGAGGCAATCCATTAACTTCTGATTACTGCCTGCGTTTCCGACACGGGAACATTCCATTAGTATTAGCCCACAGAAGAAGCCAATCATTTAGACCCTTGGTAGTGGTTGGCAGCGGATAGTCCGGGTACCTTGGAGGGGTCGAAACGCTGCCTGATAGGTATGCCGGGCTCCAGGAATGCAACTGGGCCTTTCCTGGGTCGTCCTTGCATACTTAGAATGCTTCTTTTTCTGTTCGATTTTTGTGCTCTTTCAGCAGAATCCTCATTACTTGGACTGGTGCATAGACTGTTAGTAGCCAAGAGACTCGTGGTAGAGTTTGTGGATCGATCCATTCAGAGGGATAGGGCCCTTACAGCTGGCAAAACAACACAACGACAAAAAGAAAAGAAACAGACAAAAATATCCCAAAATAAGGCAGCGCCCATCAAATAGTAAACCCAACAGCACCATAAATCATGAAATGAAACACGTTAAACTCGTCGCAACATATAGACTGGTTCGAAAATGGTGTGTCCGCTCTTCGATAACAGACTTGCTTTCGTACAATACAAAGAAGATCACATATATCCCAGAGTACCTCGAACCAGTCACAAAATAACGTCAATATATCATAAAACGCAGAGAGCCAATCCCACAATAGAAAAAAATCGCCGAGATACCTAGCGATGACAGGAAGAACGGATCCGACAAGGGCAAGGAGGCTAGTATAATTGGAGCAGCGTACAATTCTGGACTATGTAAACACCACTTGCCGAAATGTTAGCGAAAAAAGGAGTCGGAAGTTGTGGCAGAGACAGATTGACAGAAGCCATGGACTCAGGCAGAGTCCTTCCATTTCCGGCCCAGGAAGGCTGCCTCTTGATATTAAGGTCCGGGGGAGCGGGAATGTCCAATAGATTATTTTCCAGCCAGCTGGGGGGTGGGATTGCGGATCACCAAATTCATCATTTGCAAAAGGGTATCATTATGATCCGTGGATAGTTCTCCTGGCAAACGGGTCCTGAGATATTCCGGGATTGGGTATCCATCCGGGGGGGAAGAGGTATGTTAAAGGATCCAAGTCATAGTAAAAATCAAAGAAAATATCGGCCTTATTGGAGAGGAATCATATACCTCTGTGCATCATAATCAAGGGCTATAAGTCCAGATCCAGTCAAGGCGTGGCAAACTTGACTCGGCGGTTACGCCTTTCTTGTATGCGTTTCTCCGTGTCTGAATAAAGGCGGTCAAGGTATTCCATGGCACTGGCATCCTTAAGGATCTTAGCCACTTGGGTTCCGGCGGAAATGAGTTGGAGGACATTTCGGTCATCCTTGATGGGTCGTGATTGGTGTTTGGCAGCATGTCTCATTTCCAGAGAGTTTTCCAACACCGTGACTAGTTGTTTTATTTGACCATTGTAGAGCACCCTAGCAGGTATACGTCGCTTCGTCGCTAACCTCCTAAGAAGGTACACCCACTCAGTCCATTCACGGTCCGATGGGACCCTCACCTGTCTCTTGTCGGGCTCTAGTGGAATAGGGAATCGGTACTTTGCAACGAAGTCAAACGCGCATTGTGACAGCCGGTCATTTACCGAAGCTAGTATTCGGTCTTGCTCTGAGACATCAAGATTAGTAGGAAGATGGGGTAAATCCCTCCCTTGTGCAGCGACCAACTGTGGTGAGGGCGGGTCTAAAAACTGATGGGGCCCATCAAACTCATCACGGTTTGAGGGACGTCTCTGTGAATGATGTCGTACGGTTCCTTTGTACTTGTCTGTCGTGCGGCGACCTTTTCGTTCAATAAGGTACTCTGCATTCTCCGGTGGCTTTACGAAGTCGTAATCCCGCCTGAGAGAGTCAACCGGAAGACGAGCAGGATGGTTTAGCTCTCGGTACAGCGGAGTTGGGTGTGGTAACGGCCCCCTTGGAGAAAGACCAATAGACCCAGGTGAATGTGAAGATGCCGGAATAGATCCATGAGGAATTTGGAAGTCAAATTCAGGCGATACAAGTTTTGGTGGCCTTGAAGTTGCAATTTGCGTGTTTATGGGTCCAGGGTCAAGCCTCGGTGGAGGAGAAAATGGTTTTGTACTAGATGGAGGCTTTCAGCATTGTATGGGAACAAAAAATCTATATAGGGTAGGAATACCTTGGCTGATAAATCACCGGCGGTTCGCCAGAAGTCCCGTATATTTGTGGCTGGCGTGGAAACATCGCACTATGTAATGTGAGCCTCCTTCACAACACACGCCGGAATGGAAGACAAATAGGAGTGGAAGGGGCAATATAGGAATGAGTGCCCGATGAAGCTAACCTCTGGCGAGACCACGTATCTGAGTCGTTACTCAGCGAGTGTGTATAGGAGCTACTGCCTGTGCTTGTACCGGAGAAGTACGAAGACATTGCTGACACTGGAGGGTGAAGGATGAGGGGCATATGTTGAAAGTACATAGGGAAAGGTGTGAGAATAAGTATAACAAGTGACTAGTGGAGGAAGGATGGTTTAATAAAAGTCGGGGTCTCATGTGCTTTATTGGAAGGAGCCTTGGCTGGATTGTGCGTATCAAACCAAAGAGTTCATGGAATTCGCAAGGCCGTGTGGCATATATGTAAAAAGCCAGGGCACGGGCAAAACCATCGAGGCGGCAGATAAGCTCTTCCTTTCTGAGACCCACGGAGTGTGAAGAAGGCACTGTTAGTCGGTGACTCGCAGCCAGCGACCAGGATAGGCTCGAGGAGGATCTCTATTCGCGCCAGGAATAAGCCGGGCATCAAGGGCGCCTGGAATATGGAGTCGTACACGGTGGACAACGGAGCCTGAGGGAATTCTCCACGCTCCAGTGGGTTGACAGGGTGGGAACGATAATAGATTGAACGGGAGCGGCGGTCGCGACACGGACAAGATGACGATGGCGATCGAGCAATCATCGCAATCGCCAGAGAGAAAGGAAGATCTCCGAGGCTAGACTTTTTTGCCGTCCCATTATCCATCAGGTGGATAGCTCTGGCAGCCATTAAGCACGGTTTGGCATGGATGGGCCTGACTCTGCGGAAAGAGACTCCAAGATTTTGCCCCCACAGGAAGAACGTGGCCAACTTTGGTAAGCCGATCCTATCCTCTAATGAGATCGGAGCGCACACCAAATGAGGAGAAAACGCAAGGGTCGAGATGGATGTTTAGGGTTTTGGGCAGCAATGACAGAGGTTGGCAGGGCGCATGCACCCGCTCGGCACGACAGTCGACAACAGCTTCCCAATCCCAAAGCTTTGGCCCCATCAGGACTATGCTAGGCTGAAAGCACATTTCTCAAAATTCTTTTGGCTCTGGACATGTTTAGTCCCCAAATCTGATAGTATCCACAGCTCCGGACGGCTTGAGATGGCTGAAAAGCTTAAAGACCATTGGGCATCGCGAAGGTGACAACCGACAACGCTCGTGGACTCCGCAAATCATTTGCAACCACTGACTCGGGGTCGCACAGGGTTTTGCAGCGTCGCCATGCCGGGTTCCTTGAGAGTTTTTGGCCCCGACCTTGCCCTATTCTTAGTGATGTGAGGGGAGGGGTCTTCAGGTCATAATCCGACTACTCGAGACAGTAATAGACAACCAAGATGTATGATTACAGGGAGTATCCCAGCTAAATGTTCCCGGTATGACAAAGTATAATCCAATTGCCCCGATTTTCCTCAATATTTCTCAAACACGGGAGTGGAAACCTCATAAAAACGCCATTATAGGCACAGGAACAAGAGCTGCTGTAATTGAAGGTCGAACCTCGAGGTCCAACCGTCCAAGGGCCTCAACCCCGGGACAAACAGCCGCCTAAAGTTGGGAAACGAAGTGTGGAGATCATGGGATCTTCGCTGTCTGCGAGGATACCGAGCCTTCTGGAGCGTTGGGCAGACATATGGCTGCATGTGTTGCCGCCCAAGCCAGGAGCCGACATGCTCAGCTCGCCAGAAGTGGTATAGAGAGGACGATTCGAGCACTGCAATCACGGGAGCGGGAGAATAACGGCCCAACTATTAACCCTATCGTCTTCCCTTCAAGGTGAAGGTATTGGTCCTTGCATACTTCGGATACGGAGCACCCGTTTCGTCAACAAACCAAAAATCACAAAATCAAGGGTACAGGAGCCGTGCCAAGAAATAACTGATGCGAAGGAAAGAGGGGGAAGAAACAAGTGAGAGTTGAAATCAATGGCCATGAATCTGAGACACTTATCTTGCCTGACGCTGTAGAATCCTATCCGTTGATACCAGCTGTGACTCTCTCGCTGGATTATCTGCTGCTAACCCAGAGACTCAGCCGGTACCCAATGGGCCTATCTTTACCGATTGGATAAGATCAATGGTTCAGTTGGCGGGGAATACTCTGCTTTGGTCGCGGTAGTCATTCGTATTATTTGTTGTTGTTGCGCAAAACCAGACCACCCTAACAATGATAGAATGGGGCAGCGCGATAGAGAAAGAGAGGCAGGGAACTATTCTGATTTTCGCTTCAGCGGTGGCGACAACTCGATCCCTTGACGGCGGGCATAGTCCTTGAGCTTCGCTGTCAGTGAAAATCTCGAAATATCACGCAGTGCAGCATCATCTTCAATAATGACGTACCTCACAACTCATGCGTATTCCATCTTCAATACCGACGCGCGCTTCATAGCCCAAAATCCGTCGTGCTTTTTCTCCGTTAGCATATCGGACAGCGCATGCATCTCTAACACTACCGCGGCTGAGAGTTGGTGTCTTCCCGAAAGCCCAGGTGAAGACCTCAGAGATCAACCCAGCAAAATATGCCATCCATTCGGGGATGTGGAGCTCAAATGGCGGAGTGTGACCAAAATGAGCCCATATTGCCAGGCAAAAGTCCCTAAAGGTGATGGGCTCGTTGTTTTGGATAAAGAAAGCTTCCCCGGCGGCTGTCTTCGAGGATGTCAAGTTTTCCGCAGCTAGGACATGGGCTTCTGCGACGTTGGTGACATAGGTGACATCCCATAGGTTCAATCCTGTCCCTATGACAGACGGCGTTTCCCATTTTGCGATGCATGCATGAATTGCGGGGACCAGCTGATAGTCACCAGGCCCGCAAAGGACAGAAGGTCGGAGCGAGCAGGTAGGCATGGCATCGCTCGAATATTGGAGGACCAAAGCCTCAGCGGCTGCCTAGTAGTTGGCCGACCGGTAATATCGTCAGCAATTCTGAAAATTTACAAGACGAATAGCAGCGAAGAAAGCACTCGGGGCTCCAAACCTTAGATTCTCCATATATGAGAGATGTACGAGATGTGGGCCAGTTCTCGTCAACATTAGGGTAAGGCATTCCCAAGTCATCAGTCACTGCACAGCAGGAACTTGTGTAGATGAAGGCAATTGATCCGCTTTTCTTTGCGGCTTCAAGCATGTTTTTCGTGCCCTCGACATTGACTCGCCATACATGGTTCTGCAGCCTCCTTGCAAATCGCTCGGCAAGATCTGGAACGATCCCAGCAGTATGAATCACAACGTCTGGCCGAGTGTGCTGGAGTATTTTTGCAGTTTCGTCGGCATTGGTAATGTCAGCTTGAATGAAGGTAGCGCTTCCTGGCACGGCATGTGTTGGGCCCGGGGGATGCAGGTCGACGATAGTAATGGCACATTCCGGGTGCCTCTCTGCCAATGCTCTTGCAGTGGCTGCGCCGACGAAGCCAGTTCCGCCTGAGATGACGACGCTTCTGATAGATACCTTACTTCCGGTCATAGTAGTTAGTAAGAGCTCCTCCGCATTTCATGTCATTCCGTGGTCATCTACTTTTTGTCCGTACTCGGCGTGTTGAGAGGCCCTTTGGCCCTGGTTATGCAACTCGTTATTTCAAATTCTGAGATTGAAAGTGGCATGCGCGCCCAACAGCAAATAAATCCAATAATAAAACACAGCAGGACCTGATTGAGGATGATTGTTTGATTCACTGCGGCGGGGAAAAAAGGGAGGAAATGAGACGTCGATGGACGACGGGGTTTTATCTCGTCCTGTCACAAGATCTCTGGGTTCCAAGAATGTTACTTAGGAGGTAGAGTATCTAGGCCACGCCGCTCTTTAATTACGCCCCCTTTGATATATCCGCAGGAAACAATTTGAATAATAAAGAAATGGTAATTGAAGTTACTTCGGTTAATGTACAGTAGTTGTTTATCCCAACAGTCGCAATCAGGAAGTAAATGAGATGCTGCGACTGACCAAACTCCAGATATAATGCAAGCCCATCGTACAACACCCCTCGAATGAATACCTCAGCGACGGTCTATTCCCTCCACTAAGTCATTATAGAACGCGACAAAGGACAAGTCCTCCGATCTTCTTCTCGACACACTCTCGTGCTTCCTTGACGCCCTGGTCCGTTGAAAGGTAGAGACTCTCGCCGGGCGACCGCAGTCCTTCAACATAATTGCTTCTTTGCCCTCGAACGACTTCGCGCAGTCCGGCAACGTCAATGCTGATCCGTCGGGTGGGTTTGCTGACCATGGATATTTTGGAAAGAACCGGTTGACTTTGCCAGTACTTCAGACCCAACCACAGCCGCCTTGACGCAATGTTGCTCTGTGTTAAAGGCTCCAATGGCCGTGTTTCATCTTGTGCGATCGGAATTCCTAGCAGGTTATGCATCGCCGGCGGTTCGGGGCCTCCGCGGACGACAGACGAAAGGAAACCGTCATTCTGGAGGGCGAGGCAAAGCTTCAAGTGGAGGTTGGAGTTCGAGATCGAGGTAAAGCCAAGGCGAGCCTTGGTCGCATTGTTCAAGTGCGAGCAGACGTGGGCTAAGTTGACGAGAGACATTCTGAGCTGCGATCTGGCGGAATTGACCCGGATGGGCCTCGGAGGAATTGGCAATTAAGGGTTCTGGAATTGAACAGTGGGTAATCAGTCTGGGGGAGCATTTCAAAAGTGGAGGTTTTCATCTAATATATACCTGTGAGGTATGAAGGGGGAAAGACCCGGGGTATCGCAAACACTGAGGAACGCAAGTCGAGATCTAGACGGCGTGAAGCTGTTGACCGCGGGCAGCTCGATGAAATTTTCGGAGAAACAAAAGGACGGGGCCGGTGTTTATGCCTGCATTCTAAGGCCAAAACGCAAGGCATCCACCGTCTATCCATCGTCGAATCATCTCCAACTTCTAAGCGCCCTCATTGCCGCCGGCGTTCTGCAGACTGCATATCACGGCCAGTAGTCTCTTGGTAAGTGGTTTTTTTTTTTTTTTTTATCGAGAGCGTATAAATCATTTTAGCTGCCTAATTTCTCAATCTCCCTTTCCCTATTTCTATGTCATCGCTCTACGTCCCTTTATCTACTACAAACAACGAACTAACCTCTAATCATGCCTCCGTTACCAGGCGAGGAGCGAGTACTGACTCTGTGAGTATCCTAACTACCCCACATACCCTGGGATCGCATTGTCTGACGTATGCAGCTTTGCCGATATCCATTATTACTTTGCTGCACCAACTCCGAAACCTGTTTTTCATCGATTCGAGAAGAGCTCCTATCTATATCTATACCGCAACAACATCCAGCAGAAGACGAGGATTGAAGCGGCGAATAACCCTGGTACGCCCGATCAGGATGCATTTAATGGTGGTAAGCTCGTCGCATCTGCACCCTAATATTTTCTCTGAAAGCTAATTTGTCGACAGCTCTCGATAATGCCCATATACAACACTCTACCTCATTTCCATCTCGATGTACAATAACCGTGGATGGACAAACACATCAAGCGCAAGGAGGATTGTCCTTTCCCCCGCCTCCCAATAGCGCGAACCCTTACGAATGGCAATTGCCCACTAACGACGCACACAATCCCATGCAGCGTCTCCATACTCTAGATATCTACTTCTGGACTCCAGGCGACGCCGACCAATTTCTAGACTCGGTTGAAAGCTACCTGTCGCGCGCGCAAGTGGAAACCGACCGGCACCCTTGCCCACCAAGCTCCTCAGAAGGCAATGCCACAAGTACAGTCGTCCAGCAATTAGAGAATGTGGCCATTACAGACCCGGCTTATCAGAATGGACAAACCCGAAATTCCCAATCAGAAACGGCGGTCGTGAGTCCTGCGCCCATTGGTATCCCTCCACCACCTCCCATGGGCAATCCAGCCACGTCACCCCAACACACGTCCTCGGTTAGCCCTCATGCTGAGCAAAAGAGAGACTCCGCTCAGCTTGCCCCTCTACCATATAACCCAGCCGCCCCCGCAGCGCCAGAACCCATCAAGCATCGCCAGAAAACACCTCCTCCCCCCGATGCCGCAGACGGAACCGGTCTCGCCGCCGCCATAGCAGCGGACAACGGTGTGCCCTACACTAACCCTAGCCAGCCTCTCGGAGGAGGCTACCCTGCTACTACTGCTGCCGGTATACCCCCTCCCCCCCAGCCGCAACTTGCGCAAGTCCCGACAACCCCATACTCCATTCCCGGGTCCTACGCCTCCCCACCCCCAAGCGCAGGGCTACCCCGCACAGGCTCCTTCCCATCGCAAACACCTATCCAAAGTCCGCCTGTGCAAACACCACCTGTCCAAAGCCCACCAGTTACAACCCCCTTATATCCACCAACTCTCCTCCAAGGCGGCACCCAGCAACAGATCTCAATCACCCAACCCGTCCAACCTGTTCACACCTTCGCTGCCCAGCCTCAACAAGTCCATCCAATCCAAAAACACCAGCAACCTCCAAGCTTCTACGGCAGCCAAGTCCCGGCAGTAGGCGGCTACTCAAACTACACCTACGACCAGACGCCCAGCCCTCAGCATCAGCATCAGCTTCATCACCAACACTCGCAGCATCATCAACATCAATCATCCTCCTCCGAATACGACATCCACAGGCAAATGTACCGGCCGACGGAGGCAGAAGCAGGCTCGCATCTTCAAGAGCACGCGAAGCTAGCAATGCAGCAACCTCCGCAGCGGTCACGGAAACTAGAGGACTCGGCGTCAAAGGTTGAGGGCAGCGTGAATCGGTTTTTGAAGAAGTTGGAGAAAAGGCTCTGATTTGTCCCGTCTTTGACAGCTTCGTTTGTGTTTGTTCTGTTGATGATGTTCAGTAGTTTGTTTGTAGAGGTTTTATCCATTTACATAGGGAGGCATGTACGCATCAGATATTGTGATGGGTAACAGGCTAAGACATTTTATTGAGAAGTCCGACTGCTACCAGTTCACCGCAATGCGATACAGTGTAAGTCTCAATGTGATTGTCTATTCTGCGTTTTGCAGGTGGCAGGGTTATTTCCTTGTGCATGGAGCTACAAGCGAGTGTCTACTCATTTCAAGGCACGCCTTTTGGACTAAGGTAGAAACCCGGTACGACTGATCGAATTGATAGCGCATCTTTAGTTACATTTTCACATATACCTAAGTAAATCTATGCTATTCAGAAAAGAAATTTCGAGAACAGTGAGTAATCTAACAAAAAGGCCTTCAGACCAAAACACTTCTGGGTGTGACGCCGAGGTTCTGTTCCCAGGAGTAGCCGGAAAGGTTAAATAGAATGGCAAAACGATCAAGGTATAATCACAAGAAGGTACATCAAACATGTAAGTAGAAGATGAGAAGAGGAAACAGCCAAGATACTCCTAGACAGATTGATGCAAGATGCAGGAAAAACGCTAAATCACCCAAGGATTTCCAACACCGCTAATGAATGCGCAACCAAGTGTTAGTTGTGCTGCGCTGTGGCATAAATTGTCCCCAAAAAGAATAAAACCGAAAATCGACAAAGCCGGCACAAAGGAGTCGTCTCTGGAAACGTAGAAGTGAGAAGGGTATAGCAAAGTATGTCACAAGAATCGAAATAGTAATCAGAATTGTCAAGATATTTGGATGTGGCTGAAAGAAGACGAGATTCATCTAGTTCGAGGCATCTTTGTCGTTTAGTGTCAGTTTGCTGAGATCAATATCAACTTCGGCAGGCTTGGTCACGGGCTCAAGGGGGACTTCGTTAGTGGCAGCGGGCTCCTTGTCTTGTGAAACAGCAGATACCTCGGATTCAGTTGGTTCTGCTGTTTGAGGAGCGTCGGCACCATTGACGTCTGCCGGCTCGGTTGGCTTTTCCACAATCTCTGCAGCTGGAGCCAAAACTTTCTTTTCAGGAATCTCGGTTGTTGTGTGTGCAGGAACCGTTGTGGGCTCAGCCTTCTCGCCAACCTCCTGAGAAATTTCATGTTTTGTGGGCTCGGCGGGTTCGGAGACTACCTCTTCGGTTGTCTGCTCTGGAAGTGCGGCAGGAGTCGCCTCCGATTCCTCGTTGGCTTTGCTGCCAGAAGGCTCAGCAGCAGGCTCAGTAGGACGCTCAGCAGCAGGTTCAACCGCCGGCTCAGCAGCCTGCTCATCAGTAGACTCCACTGGTGCATCAGCGGGTGCCTCCTGGTGTGGCTTGGCTTCAACAACAGGTTCCGGAGACTTGCTCGAAGTCTGGGCAGGAATATCTGTGGTAGCTTGCTGAGCGGCCTCTTGCACGGGCTCAGCCTTCTGTTCTTTCTGTTGAGTCTCGGCTGATTCGCTGGCAGGGCGCTGCTTGGGCTCGGAAGGCTTTTTGGGTACAGTTTTCTGCTTCGTTGCAGGGGGTGAACGTGTGTCCGACTTTGATGGTACCTTCCTGGGGGAGCGGGTGACATTGGATCGAGGAGGACTCCTGATTTCTACTTTCTCGTGCGTCTTGCTTGCGGAGCTGGCTGTAGGGCGCATCATCCTAGCCAGAAAACTCTCGTCGACGGGCTTAGAGGCCGTACTCGAACGGGAATGTGGGCGATCGTTCGGTGACTGTCCAGGGGGCGAACGGGATGCTGCTTGCTTACGAACACTGGATGCGGTAGGGGTGATTGCACGTTGGCGTGTTGTGCTCTTCAAGCTGGACGGCTTGCGCGATAGACCAGAAGTAGCGCTAGACTTCCCTGCTGACGTTTGAGAAGCTGTGGTGGGATTTGTAACGCGAGCTGGTCTAGCTGCCGATGAGGATCGAACATCACTACTTCGGGCTGCCGGCTTGTTGGCCTCACGAGCGGGAGGCGAAGCACGGGTCGGCCTGGTAGACGGCTTATTTGTTGTGGCAAGCGATGTCCGGCTTGTTTTATGAACAGGTGCCTTCGCCGCATCGCTCTTTCCACTAACAGTAGTTGTAGATGGCCTAGAGGCGCGGGTTGCTCTAGTGGTCTTTTCGGCGTCAGGTTTGGTGGCCGAGGTTGCTGTGCGTGATGTGGCTGGGGTCTTCGAAACTGGCGCTTGAGAGGCAGGCTTGTTGGTCGAGGCTGCCTTCCCGGCGTTCACGTTTGATGACTTCTTCGAAACGGTCTTTGCGGGCTTCGCTGTTGATGCTTCAGGCACAACTGTGGGAGATTTGGGTGCCGGCTGGTTTTCCTTGTTTTCAGTTGTTACTTCCTCTGCCTTCTCTTTTCCTTTAGGCTCGACGGTAGCGGTGACAGTGTCTTGTTTCTCGGTTGCATTCGCTTGCTGAGGGCTACCAAACCCATTGGTTGGTTGAGCGGAAGATCCGTTACTCTTGACGCTACCATCAAGATCATCCGACCCAAAGCTTTTGGCCCTCGATGGCGATGAGAGGCTGTCGCTATGCGGGCTTATGCGGCGTAAGCCCAGAGCGGGACCCCCCTGAGACCCTCCATCAACAGCGACAAAGCTTGCGCGTACCTTCGATAGATTATCCGAGCCGGCGGGAGATCTATCGCGAGGAGGAGGAGACGCGGCACTTGGCTGGCTATTTTCGAATCTTGCGAGGAGACTCTTCACGCCGGGGTGGGCACCTTTGTCGGCCATGGTGACGCAGAGGCTAATTCGCGAACCGGAAGGTGTTGAGCGAGGCCTTGGACGGCCGAAGTTTGATTACGCGGACGGTTATAGCGGTGACCGCAGGATGTGATCTAATCCGCGGTTGTGAGAACTAATGTGAGCTGTATCGCGCGGAGTCGCGAAAGCTAGGACACGTTGGTCTGACGGAACGCAGGGCGGGGGATGAGCGGGATATAAACAGTGTGGCGATAGTAAACAAACAAAGTCGGGTAGACGCAAAGCAGGTCAATAGCAGAGTTGGTCAGCCAGAGAGAAAATTCCAGGCCCAACAGACATGGTAGAGAAAGGCTCTAGAATAAGCATGGAATGAACAGAGTAGTCAATCATTTAGATGGAGGAAGAAAGGAGACAGACGCAGCAGCAGTGGGTAGCACGCCTGAGGCAGCAATTCAGGGGGCGGATCCGCGGCTTCATCTTTGGGCTTTCCGGCCTTCTGTTACGCTCGCTCTGTTTCACTGGGCCTCCTGCATGCAATCCAATAATCTCGGCCCATTTACTCTGTTACGTGACTCCATGGCCCATAGCGTCGCCACAATATTGCTTCTCGGCTGCCTTATGAAGTTATGACCACTTGTTAACTTGCTTTTCCCAAAAAGCCACTTATAAAGGGGCACTATAACACTACTTCGCCCCCCTTTGATCGGGTATTTCCCTTTGAATTCGTCTGGGTGGACACCCAAGTCAAGTCCATCTTGCAAACAGTATAAAGACAATCGAACAACCGCGTTCGTGTCTTGGTTGCAGGCTAGGGAAGGACCGAGCCTCTTCCGACGATTCGGAGTGCTCGGAAGCCAATTGTAAGCTATGTGTTCCCGTGTACTCAGAATAGACACTAGTAGAAAGGAGGCACTGGGCCAATGCGGGTTCAACCGTCCGATCGGTGTTGGACTTGACTGTTGATCGGCCTCCAATGAACCGCACCACTCGGCAGACGGAGACTACTGTACAGTGTGACTGCAGGGCTCGTACCTGGCTTCCGTCGAAACTCTGCAAGGTACAAGTACTATGATATAATCGCAGAATTCGATAGTTGGCTAGCTGGTGGGTAAACCTGTGTATCTCCGCCGGATGCCTCTGCGAACATCTGCGCGCATTATCATGCATTGGTCCGCACAGGGATGCAGGAAAGTTTACATCTCAGGCAAGGAGGCAGGCACTCGATTGAAATGGTGCGAATATTCTTTCCAGGGCGCCTGAAGTGGTATCGGAACCAGGAGAATGCAAATTCCACGCATTTGGAGAATGTCAGTGAAGCGACATTCAAAATCGATAAATTAGCCCAAATCAGGCCATTCGATCACATTTCCCGTTCTGTCTGTCAACCCTTGCTGGCTCGTTGATGGGCGCAGAGAGTACAGAGTAGAGACAGCCTCCATATGCACCGTAACAACTCATCCAATGTGCCATGGAAAGCTTGAGAATATGAAATAATACAAGTTGATTTCGGTTGCCATTGGAGGCACAAATGAAAATAATGTTATGTCGAGCTGAGCTGCTAAGCATGTCTTCCTATTCCATGTACCTTGCGGCGGATGTGCCCGATTTCATGCATGGTTGGCTATCATATTGCGGTGATCATTGTGCCTTGTCCAGACTCCGGTGGAAAAGGTGGTGCGAAATATGCATTGTTTTGGTTGAGCGTATTCTAAAGAGTGTCCGTCCTGCAAGTTGCTTGCTCAGCTTGTAGTGTTTGGGAAACTGGGAAATTTGGAAATTGAGGCTTTCGCGAAAGGGAAGAGCCGGTGGCAGATGATATAATGTTTTTCATTGGTAATATTATGAATGTAGAAAGCGTTCAGCCTGCTGTAGGCTAGCGAATATATATCTCTGGTTGGGTCTGATTTGAGCGAATGATAAGTGTGGTGCGGAGGTGCGAGACGACAATACAAATTGGGACAACGCCTTCGTTTCAGATAGATTCAACATCTAAGACCTGGAAAGAGAAACAACATCCTTAACCTGAACCTGAACATCGGACGTCGACGAAGCAATCCCGATGGATGATGTGCCGATTCTTCGGCGGTACCACGGATCAATATTATCCCGGTTGTCATACAAAAACAATTCCCTCCGATCACGGACCTTTTTCTGGACCGCAGGAAACCTCATATCTTCGCAATGGCTGCTGCTAGGACTCTTCGCATAGGTCAATTGGTCTTTTCTTATGTTATATAGTACTGGCTGCTGACGAGCATTTACTGACAACCCTGTGCAGGTCTCATCCCCGGTGACGGTATCGGACGGGAGGTCATTCCGGTGAGTCGCATGTGGTAGACGACCAAGACGAAGAGGTGCTAATCGTGCTCGTATTTTCAGGCCGGTAAACGGATCCTGGAATCCCTCCCTTCCTCTCTGAACCTGAAGTTCAACTTTGTCGACCTCGAGGCGGGTTACGACTGCTTCAAGAAGACCGGTACTGCTCTGCCCGACAAGACCGTTGAGATCTTGAAGAAGGAATGTGACGGAGCTGTCTTCGGAGCTGTCAGGTTCGTTGTATACCAGCTAGCCACAAAAGGAGAGCAGTCCCTAATGCAGTTCGAATAGCTCTCCGTCCACCAAGGTCGCCGGTTACTCCTCCCCCATCGTCGCTCTCCGCAAGAAGCTCGACCTCTTCGCCAATGTCCGCCCCGTCAAGACCACCGTCGGCAGCAGTGCCGGTAACCCCATTGACCTCGTCATTGTCCGCGAGAACACCGAGGATCTCTACGTGAAGGAAGAGAGCACTGAACAGACTCCCAACGGCAAGGTTGCCCGGGCCATCAAGCAGATCTCCGAGCGCGCTTCGTCCCGCATCGCTACTATTGCTGGTGAAATTGCTCTTCGCCGCCAGAAGATCCGCGATGCCACCCCTGCCTCCGGTCTCCGCACCAAGCCCATGGTCACCATCACTCACAAGTCCAACGTCCTCTCCCAGACCGATGGTCTCTTCCGCGAGACCGCCCGCGCCGCCCTCGCTGCTCAGCAGTTCTCCTCCGTCGAGGTCGAGGAGCAGATCGTCGACTCCATGGTCTACAAGCTCTTCCGCCAGCCCGAGTACTACGATGTGATCGTTGCCCCCAACCTCTACGGAGACATCCTTTCCGATGGCGCCGCGGCTCTCGTCGGCAGCTTGGGTCTCGTGCCCAGTGCCAACGTTGGTGACGGCTTTGCCATCGGTGAGCCCTGCCACGGTAGCGCCCCTGACATTGAGGGCAAGAACATTGCCAACCCCATTGCTACTCTGCGCAGTGTCGCCCTCATGCTCGAGTTCTTAGGCGAGGAGAATGCCGCGGCTAAGATCTACGCAGCTGTCGACGGCAACCTGGATGAGGGCAAGTACCTGTCCCCCGACATGGGCGGCAAGGCCACCACCACCGAGGTCCTGGACGATGTGCTCAAGAGACTGTAAAGTACGCGTATATATTGAGTTAAGCCAGTTCTAGTACTTCTGTAAACGAATAAAAGTTGAGGTTTACAGCGCTCTGGGTGTTCATAAAGTTCCCATTCGACTAGCTGGTTGGAGCACAAGTCTGAAACTGTCAACATCGCACCTTCCTCAAGAGCTGCGGAAGTAGCACCTGCCCTTTATAACTATTCGGTAGCCGCGCAGGGGAGGAGCGATGCATGTCCACCGGCCCGCCGCACCTTGTGGAGGAGATCAGATATTACGTTCTTGGAAGGTGCGCCGGAGCGTTATCAGAATGGGAAGGTGTCAGCAATAGTAGAGGAAGGTTTACAAGACTCATTGGGTTTTTAAGAATTAAACAATGGCCGCTAGCTACCTAGTTTAGCTGGAAGTGAATATCATTTTCGTACTTATGCAGCTACCTGTAACATATCTCTTCAGTCTTCAACCTCCCGGCATCCACCATTCTCGGCTCTACCTCATCGAACTCACATCGCGATATGCTGACCTGGTAGCTACCATAAAACCCAATACAGCACTTAAAATATAGAACGGTACGCTTATCCCGCTCACTCCCATCCCCGAGCTGACGATATAGTTCCCCGGAGGACATGCTATCGCTGTTTCTGGTGGCACAAGGCTTCGGGCCGTATTGTCGAGAGAAGAGGAGATATTTTTTGGTAGACATGGTGCAAGCGGTCTCCTTGAGAGAAGCTTAGGAAGAAGAAATATGACCAACCGCAATTGGACAACTGTAGGTTTCATAGTACTGGATAAGGCCAGGTTCGCTCTAGATTGAGTCACTAGGTTCACTTCACTTATACTGTGCCACTCTTCTTCGTCAAGGTTGTAGTGAACACTCGAGCCAATCAAGTATCATAGTTATGTTGAGCTCATAGTTCATTTAGAAGAATACTATTCGTGATTAGGCTATATGTTTCGAGCTTCACCATGCTCGCTCGGCAGCTTGTCGATAACCCCGATACTATGCTCCAGGACCGGTTCTGATCTGAGGTAATGGATATATACTCGGGTTCTATCGGCTGGCAAGATTATATTTATACGTTCTAGTTCTACTCGACATCAGCAGCGGATGGCTCCTCCTCCCAGTCAAACCTACCCCCCTTGACTTTCCCTCGTTGCCCAGATACAGGATTCTGATCCTCACTCTCGTGAACTAAAGTGAACAGAACAACCAGATAAACATCACCAGTCGCCCTGTTCTTCAGCACATACCGCAGAGAATGTGTCTTCTCATCAATATAATGCAGTGCATTGATATTGAACCCGGGGAGACGAAGGGTAAAGTCTATATAAGCGTCCCATTAGCACCTATTGGGGGCCAAATATAAAAACAGCAACATAATTAGAAGCAAAACCAAAAATAGAGGGGACAACAGACCATTAAAATCCAAGTACCCATTCCCAAAATCCGCAAAATACACCCTCCCCTCCTGAAACTCCCACCCCTTCCTCTTCTCCTCGCTGTGGAAATGCGATCGCCTGGCCCCAATGTCGCCAGGTACACCCAATTCCTCACGAACATTGACTCCCTCATCCTCACCCTCTTCAACAACCAACCCATGTACATCCGGCAGCTTACCACCACCTTCTACCCCGTCTATCTGCCTCCCAACCCGGAGAGCATTCCACGTCGCCAATGCCGGACTATATAGGTACGGCTTATCGGCATGCGCATCGCCATCAAGTGAGGGGTCAATCGTCCACTGGACGAGACGGAGAGCGGCACCGAACCCCGGTGGGAGTCTATCTCGGATTGGATTGTCGAAATCGTTACCAAAGAGAAGGTCGTCTCCATTTATGGGCTTGGTGAAGGAAATTGCAAATGAGATCGAATATTGGTCTTTATGATGTGAGGGATGTGTGAAGTAGGTGTTGGTCCTGGGGGCGCCGTCCGGGAAGCCTAGCGGGCTGTGTTAGATACGTCCTCATAAGACTATATGAGATATGGCTGGGAGAAAAGTTACCAGTGTAATTCTGGATTCGGACGGCGAGGTTTGTTGACGCATGTGAGTTTGAGATGTATAGTGTTTGGTCTTCGTTTACTGGGACGTCTTGGTGGGTTGCGGGGTCGTAGTCGGGGCCTGCGGTGACTTTGAGACGGTATCTGGATGCCTTTTCTGAGCCTGGCATGATAAATGATTTCAGTAGACGGTCTAATCAAGTTAAAACCTAGAAGTCTGAATGACATTGAAGAGATTGACTTTGGAAGCCGTCGTCTACATCTTCTTAAGCTTCGTCGTGGCAACGTCATCGATACGATAAGATAAGCCATGGAGGTATATCAGTGCCTGGAATGTTAATCATCGACTACTTACTACACCATGGATGCATCTCTTGAGAAGAACTATCTTCTTGAATACCATGGGAATCAATGAAACATATCATACATCTCTTCGGACTTACAGATGGCCCTTGAAGATAGACTAACTGTACCAGAGGATGAAGTCTAGATAACGAAAGTAAATACAATAGAACAACAAAAGTAAAGGTCAAAGATCGGCTGGGTCCGAGGGAACAACGTCCACCTCGTCTTCTAGCTCGTCCTCAGTGAGAATACCAATTCCACTGTCGAGCCGCCTTCGATGCTTCCCCCGTCCAACCTCCACATCAACAAATCGTGTCATGCTGACTGGGGTGATGGGCTCGCTGCCAACTTCCATGCTATCTGACTGCAGTTCATCTGACTTCAACTCCCAGTTCGCAGCTCGAACCTTTGCTTTGCGACGTTCAGCGCTGACTGCAGCCTTCATTGTTGTATACGCTCGCGTCTGCTCCGCAACCCATTTATCCAGAAAGCCGTCTCTTGTTTCAATCTCCAGTCGCAGTTGTTCTTCAAGGCCAGAATTGCTGCGACTGAGCTTATCTGCCTCCGCTTTGGCAGACTCTAACGCTGTATTGAGTTCAGCAACTCGGACATTCAACAGACCAACTTCATGTTCGTGCTCCTCAGTGTTGTTGTTTTGGCTTTTGACGGCTTCGGAGCGCTCGCGCTCAATGGTTTCCATTTTAGCAGTGAGATCGCAGACTTGTATCCTATTATGTTCAATAACCTGTTCTAGTTCGCGAATCAACCTTTCCATTTCCGCAATGGTTGAATCGGCCGTGCGACGCGCTTGTTTTTCTTCGGCCAACTTATGCACCGTTTCCGATAACTGTTGGGCATGGCTCTCGGTGCGCTGAACTTTCTCTCCTTCTAACTTGGTCACGAGTTCCTCGAGACCTTTGACTTCGTCGTGATATTTGTTCAGCGCGGTGTTTAATCTATTGATGCTGATGACTTGCTTTTCAGATTCACGTTCGAGATCCTGCATTCTCATCCTCGTATGGAGCATATCCCCTGCAGAAGACGCGATCGACTCTTCCATGTCCTGGATCTTCTTCGATGCGGACTCATAGCGGACTAGAAGCGTATCAAATTGTCCTCGGAGAGCCCTTTCCCGATCAGCCGAGCCTTGGTGGCGCGTCCGTTCCTCACCCAGGTCCGTCACGAGCCCCTTAATTCGGTTCACAAGTGCACTAAGCGTTGACATTCCATCATTCAGGCCAGCGTCGGCCGTCTCTCCAGGGACCGTCCGTTCTAGTTCGAGACGCGCAGTGCGAAATTGGTTTTTCAATTCTTCCACGCTCTCAAATGCACTTGCACCGTTGAAGCCGAAACTAGAGAGTTCAACCTGGATACCACTCAAAGTTTGCGTGGCGTTTGAAGCACGAGTAAGCATTTGCATGATACAGGGGAGAACATCGTCCAGGAAGTCTGGCGGAGGGGAGCGTTCACGAAGATGACGCCCAAGAGGTGTACCGTCCAGCAAGTTAATACGTGAGCGACATGCTTCGAATAGGCTTCTCTTCTCGATCTCCGCTGCTTTCAGATCCCGAGAGAGCGCAAGGAAATCGGCGTTCATGTCGCATGATGTCTGGACAGAAGCATCGGTTTCTGATCGCTCTTGGCTGAGTGAAAAGCTGTCTATAACAGGGTGGATCGCATCGGCTGCACGAAGATCGGGAGAATCCGACACGAACAGGTTACTGTCTCCATCAAAGCCGCTATCGTTTATCAAGATCGTGTCCACCGTATCTGCGTCGCTGTCGGATGCTGTAGCTTGGTGGTTACTTTGGGTGGAGACTGATAGGTGTGCCCTCAGTCGATCGTTGGCCGATTCTAGATGTTCGATCCGATCCTGCGGTGCCATCCACTCTCCATCGTGGCTTGGTGATTGACTTGTCGGGGAAGTATTTTCTCTTTTAGCCACCTCAAGTTCCTGTTTCAAAGAGTCTCTTTCGCGTAGCAACGTTTCCAGGGATCTCCCGTACTGAGCTGCTGCTCGCTTTTCGCGTTCGATGTTGGTGATCTCGTTACTGAGCCCTGTACGCCTGATCCTGCGCTGGGTCCGCGTGTCCAATAGCTGTCGTAGTGGCGTGAAATGCAGTATTCTATCG
Organism: Aspergillus sydowii CBS 593.65; assembly: GCF_001890705.1. NCBI lineage: Eukaryota > Fungi > Ascomycota > Eurotiomycetes > Eurotiales > Aspergillaceae > Aspergillus > Aspergillus sydowii. The sequence continues at coordinate 479,799 of NW_024467867.1, forward strand.
GGTGATGTAGAACCTCGTGGTATCGGACTATCAGTGGATCGGCGAGACCGCGGAAGAGGAGTGGACCGGCGACGTAACGGGCGATTTGAAGTGCGTTGAGAACCGTACCCTTTCTCCTCGAATGACGTTCGACACAATGCTGGAGTGAGGCCAGTCGAGCAATCGGGAAGATCCTGTGTCGTAGGACCTGGATCTGAGAAGCGTACCCTCTTACACGGACGTGGAGTTTTGCACTGCATAGTAGCGGAACGATCTTCGTCAACAGTAGCACACTGCCCGGCGTTTGAACCGGCGCTATTGCGCCTCTTTCTCCTGCTGCGCGTTTCCATAGTTGAGCCTGAATGATGTTGCATGGATCTATGAAGCGCAAATGGATGGGTGCGGTGTCGGTAAATAAGAGCTGTTGGTGCTAGGCAACGAGAAGCTCGAGCCACCACAACACCTGACAGGTAACAGACCAACTGTTATTATGATTCACCACGAAATGGAAACAACCCGTCGTGTCTTGCGCGTGATGGATGGACCCAGCATGCCCCTGCCTAATCGGGGGATTGTAAACAAGGCAGCAGTCAGGTGATCCCTTGCCTGGCTCTCAGCGCCTCAGGCAGCCGCTCCCTTGAATGAGAAGGTTGTCATCCATGGAATCAATTTCCAAGGATGCCTGTCTACGGAGTGAAGGTTCATCATGGTGGTTGTGGAAATGAATGATGCGAGGAAGTGAATCTCGGGTATGCAGCCTGCTTATCGCCATCTTGTTGTCGCCTTGCCGTAGCGTTCCCGAGGATACAACGCGAGGAGATTTTGTTGCAACAATTTTTCTTGATGGACCGGTTGACTTTCAAGATGATCTGCTGCGCTCTGGACCAGGATCAACCAGTTCTGGGTCAAGAATGGGACTATGCCTCAGGTTGTGATAGAGGGAGAAATGGACGATTGCGATTTGCGGCGGATGATGTCATCTGAGGGGACCACTCACAGTTGAGCTCTTCTGGAGTTCTCTGCAGATACACACAACCTCCATCGACTTCAAGGTTACCTCCAGATGTTGCTTCCAACCCCCTGGAGCTTCGAATTCTCGGCTCGTCTCAGTCGAATTTCTTTGTTAGTTACTGGTTGAGTGGGCGATCCTTCATACCCACCTTCATCTCTGGTTAAGCTCACGACCACTGGCTCCGATGGCCGTCGCACTTATGGAGTGGCCACCGCCCCTTGGGCAGCGGGGACAGGACTCCTCTCACCAAAATGGAAATGAAGATGAAGGGCCTTCATTGACAGACCGAGACTATATAACCTTGCAGAACCTCAAAACGCCGCTTCTCCAACTTCCCCCGGAACTACTGTACGAAATTCTCTCTTATATCTCAGCGTCAGACCTTGCCCATGCCTCCGAAGCCTGCCGGGTACTCGCTCAGCATGCAAACAACGACCGGCTGTGGGCGAACTTGGTGAACCTGAACCTGCCGGGGCCAATACAGGACCCTGGGGTTTTCGACTCGTTTCGCAGTCTTTACATCAACCATCACCCGTGCTGGTTCATCCCACGGCACAGAGTGTGGTTTTCAGATACAGAGCATACGGGCAATCTTATCTTAACCCGTTACGACAATCGACGCGGAGTAATCGAGGGATATCGTGTGACTACTGAACGACGCTCTCACAAGTTTCAAGTATGGGAGTGGAATCCGGATGTCGTTATCCAAGCATTCGAGCCCAAGGTGAACTTGTGGCTTGATGATCCTATCCTTCTTTTACGAAAGGACCCCGAAGGACGGCCAAGATATCTCGACACCGAGAGGGTCATGGAAATGCCAGTCCAAGTGCAATATGTTTACAATGCGATTTCCCTCTGTCGACCCGGTTGTCCCGAAGAGCTCACCGAAGACACGCAGTGGCCACCATCCAATATCCCCAGTAGCCATCGTGTCTACCGTAATCCAGATGTCCATTGGGAGGAATGGAACCGTGTGCCTCGACAACTTTCCCAGGTATCGGAGTATGCATTTCGGATCAGGAGATGGGCGCATTTCCGCTTGGGTATGCCGATATTCACTGCTGGACAACGCGAGACAATGTCGACCTATTCTACTCTCGACCCAAGCCTATACACCCCAACCAAGGAGAAGCCGTACCAAGGAATTTGGGTAGGTGATTACTCGGCTCATGGGTGCGAGTTTCTCCTTTTCCTCCAACACGATAAGGAAGGAGATGAATACAATGCCCGCGACCCACGAAATGAAGACACAGTACAAAGGGGTAGTCTGAAGGCCGTGAAACTCACTGGTGACCCCAATGTTCCCCGCGGCGAATACTCTTTTATGTCAGACGACATCGGGCCCGGTGGCACTATTCGCATCGCAACTGAATCCCTCTTCCAAGGCGCGAGAGTGGTACGTAGCAGAGGCCATGTTGCGGGCCTCGGTTTTAGAGATGGTATGTTTTCGGCTATATACTTCCCAAACATATGATTAACCCCATCATTAGATACTTTCATTACATCTCAACTCATTTTAGTTTCGACTGACTGTGTCGCACACTACTGGGAATCCATGGGCCACATCACCTATTACCGTCGTCTGGATATTGATGCACTCATTCGAACATGATGTAAAGGCACCCGACACATTCCTGGCGTCAATAATGTTTAACGATTATTACGGATAACGAACTTTGCCCTATTTTACTCCCGAACCCCCCTGCTTTGTTTCATTGCTGTCTCCAGGCGTTTCCTCGTCGACCGTTCATATATTGATTGGCGTTCGTGAAGTGGCTATTTTTCCTTATTCGGCCCCGACTCCTCTCTAGACTCTGTTGCATTTGTTTTGTCCCTTAAACATTCCTATTGGAGAGCTGAGAAAATAACCTGACCTACGGAGAGAATTGGAGTTACCGGGTTTCCACATATATCTACCTTATAGACTTCCCTAATGTGACTAACGGTACTAAACCATGACACAGGTTAGAGACAACCGCAACTAATCAGAATCCAGCAGCACCGAAGTAATATAGATATATTAATATAGAAGCAAAGAAGGCATCCAAAAGACAATTCAATTCTAGAATTCCATCAAGCTCACGGCAATGGTATAATAAAATAAAATAAACATAGCAGCAATTCCTAACGCCAGGTTGCGCAGAACACCGTGGGCACGGCAAATAACAAAAAGTCTCACTCATTCATTCGTGATCGAGCCGCTTAATGCCTACATCCCGCGGGATAAGACAAGACATCGTATAGTTCTTCCGCCCCCACCTTAAGACTTCATTCCTTGTCTCCTCTCCTTCGAGGAACATGGCATCCATCACTTATACAGCGCTCGCACAAAGCTCAGGTTTCCGTGGTCGGAGTGCGGTTCAATCCAGTTCAATTCGGCCCATCCAGTGACCAAACATTCACCGCTTCCTTTCAAAGTAGCTCGTCGAGCTGAGCACCGCGATCGACTGATCCATCACCCACTCGCCAACACCGAGATAGTTGTCGATCCACGTCTTGAAGTCCTTGTTATCGGTGACCTTGTCGGAACTGAGACTGGGGCTGGATAGAGTCCCCACGCGATATTCCCCGCGGACGGGGAGGGGCGCGGGGTGGAAGTGTTAGTTTCATTGGTCTTTTTATATGGATGGGATTTCGGTTGTTTGTTCAGGGGTCACTGTAATGGACGCGGAGGTAAGGGGACAGGAGCATTTACGTGAGTCCGGTTGAGCGCTTGACGCCGGCAAGAAAGGCGGAGACTGGGCGGGAGCGAGATCGTTAGCAACTGACTATATTTCTGTTTGTGTACAAGACAAAATGGAAGGTAAGCTTACCGAGTACCGCGTCAAAAGCGTAGTGAGTGAGGCGACCGACCTGAAACGGTCATAAGTCAGTGAACCAGACACCACGACTTGGGCTGTCGGAGGCTGAAACGTACCACCATTTTTAGAATGAGGGGGTTGATATTAGGGTATATGCACGCCGGATAAGCAGTACGTAGTGGTATATGAAGATACCTAAGCTGACGAGAGCTTATTTAGTGAAACGGACGGGGAGAAAGCGAGCTCTGCAGCAATTGTTCCAGGATGGACAGTTGGAAGTGCTCCGCAGCGGATGTCGGCGATGCAAAGACTCTCACGTGGTGTTTCACATGACATGGCCGCCGCGGGTCTTTGGTGGCTGGCGCTCAAGCAGGTGTGGCAGACGTGGCTGGGCTGAGCGCCAATAAACGCTAGGCCGATAGTAGACTAGGGTCCGGAGATCGTTGTCCGGTAGAGGCGACAAGACTGCTTTTGTTCTTTCCGCCGTTGAGATCCGGAAATGGAACTGAGACCGCCGTTGGACAATGCACAAAGCCAATCAGGCACCCCAAACAGTGGGAGTGTGAGCTTTGCTGATCTCCGACAGGCCCCAGGCTGTCCCAGGGCCATCACCAGGGCGCAGAGCTTTCGATCTTGGCTGCCCAGGCTGTGGGTGGGATCTGCCTCTAGGGCCATTTTCTGGGAGCATGTCGCCGGAGACAATTTGAGAGGAAACCAGATCACGGGTCCTGTAGATCATCAATTACGGTGTACAAACAGAGCCATGCCAATGCTCGTGGGACTTGGGGCGGTCTTCTTTTGATGTCCGAATCTCGAGAGAAAAAGAAATTATTACAGATAAAGCGGAGAATATGCGAAACCGCAGCACAGACGTCGGGTCAAAAAAGTATTTGCAATTAAGATGACCACGTTCTGATAGATACTCTGTAGAATCTGTTGCAATTCCCATTATTCATGCCATTTCGCTAAGAAAATAGACTCCGGCCCACGGGGAACCGGCCGATAAGGCGAACGAGACAGGCAAAACCGCAGTCTGCCAGCACGGCCAACAGTATTTTCCCTCCCGGGCACACACCCCGAGCCCCTCCTCCCGCGCGCTCTCACTCACTCTCTCACCGGGCGGACCAAGCTGACCCATCCTTCCCCTCTCACTTTTTTTTCTTATCGCCCTCCGTGCTCTCTTTCTCTTTCTCTCCTCCCTCCCCATTCAGACTCACCTTCAATCACTTTTTCATACCCTTTTCAAACTACCCACAAGGGAAGCTTTCAAAATGGCTGCAAGCTCCTCCCTCGACCATCTGAGCAACCGGATGAAGCTGGAATGGCACTCCAAGCTCAACACCGAAATGGTGCCGGCGAAGAACTTCCGCCGCACCTCTATCATCTGTACCATCGGTATGCTTCTGCTGCGATTTTTGCGATTCATTCAAATTCAATTAGTTTGGCCTCCGACTGACATCGCGCTCCCATTCTAGGTCCCAAGACAAACTCGGTTGAGAAAATCAATGCCCTCCGCAGAGGTATGGCTATTCACCAATTCCATTCGTGTCGAGTTGAACACTGACAATTATCCATAGCTGGTCTCAACGTTGTCCGCATGAACTTCTCTCACGGCTCATACGAGGTAATTTGTCCACATGATTTTGGCGTCCTAAATTGATCTGACCCGCATCAGTACCATCAATCCGTTATTGACCACGCCCGGCAAGCCGAGGCCTCGCAAACCGGACGCCCCGTCGCCATTGCTCTTGACACCGTGAGTTCCAAATCGTCCGAAACCGCCGCGTTGCAAGTCTGACCGGAATTTAGAAAGGACCTGAGATCCGTACCGGAAACACCGTCGGTGATCAGGACATTCCCATCAAGGCTGGCCATGAACTCAACATCACCACCGATGAGCAATACGCCACTGCCTCTGACGACCAGAACATGTAGGTTTAGAATGGCTTTTCGACCGTGAGGCCTGATGGCGAGTCCCGCTAACCCGGCAACCGTAGGTATCTCGACTACAAGAACATCACCAAGGTGATCTCTGCTGGAAAACTCATCTATGTTGATGACGGTATTCTTTCATTCGAGGTCATCGAGGTCGTTGACGACAAGACCCTCCGCTGCCGCTGCCTTAACAACGGTAACATCTCCTCCCGCAAGGGTGTCAACTTGCCCGGTACCGACGTAGACTTGCCCGCTCTTTCCGAGAAGGACATCAGCGATCTGCAGTTCGGTGTTAAGAACAAGATCGACATGGTTTTCGCTTCATTTATTCGTCGCGGTAGCGACATTCGCCACATCCGTGATGTGTTGGGCGAAGCCGGTAAAGAGATTCAGATCATCGCCAAGATTGAGAACCAACAGGGTGTCAACAACTTCGATGAGATCTTGGATGAGACCGACGGTGTCATGGTTGCCCGTGGTGACCTTGGTATTGAAATTCCTGCTCCCAAGGTGTTTATCGCCCAGAAGATGATGATCGCCAAGTGTAACATCAAGGGTAAGCCCGTCATCTGTGCCACCCAGATGCTCGAGTCCATGACATATAACCCTCGCCCCACTCGTGCGGAGGTCTCCGATGTGGCCAACGCTGTGCTTGACGGTGCCGACTGTGTCATGCTTTCGGGAGAGACTGCCAAGGGTAACTACCCTTGCGAGGCCGTGACCATGATGTCCGAGACATGTCTCCTTGCTGAGGTTGCCATTCCTCACTTCAACGTATTCGACGAGCTCCGTAACCTTGCCCCTCGCCCCACCGACACTGTCGAGTCCATTGCCATGGCCGCCGTCAGTGCAAGTCTCGAACTCAATGCAGGTGCTATTGTTGTCCTCACGACCAGGTTAGCCACCCGTTCTCGTCTCATTTCCCTTCGACATCTGCTGACATAGCACAGTGGAAACACCGCTCGCATGATCTCCAAGTACCGCCCCGTCTGCCCCATCATCATGGTTTCTCGTAACCCCGCTGCTTCACGGGTAAGTTTGGCGACACCGCTGTTGCTCGCGCATGTTGACTAACCTGTCGTAGTATTCTCACCTGTACCGTGGCGTCTGGCCCTTCCTCTTCCCCGAGAGGAAGCCCGACTTCAATGTCAAGATTTGGCAGGAGGATGTCGACCGTCGTCTCAAGTGGGGTATTTCGCACGGTCTCAAGCTCGGTATCATCAACAAGGGCGACAACATCGTCTGTGTGCAGGGCTGGCGCGGCGGCCAGGGCCACACCAACACCGTCCGTGTGGTCCCCGCTGAGGAGAACCTCGGTCTTTCTGAGTAAATTCACCCAGGGAGAGCATTGCTTTCCTCGCTGGAAGGCATAGCGGTACCGATGGCGGTGGAATAGTAGGCATCACGATAGACGGTCCGCTTAGACTCGAGCCCCAGGGGTTTACGCACGCGAACCCGCGACCTGCAGGATCTTCGTCACCCCCCATGTCCATGCATCTGGCGATGTGTCGGGTGCTGAGCCGAAGGGGCGCTCCTCCATACTCATTGGGCCTTTCACCCTTGGTAGAGGACGAACATAGCCTGTAATTTCGAATTTCTGACTTGGCGTTAGTTAGCAAACCATGGTTAGTGGTTCTCATGATGCACGGTATAAAAGCTAGATTAATGAAATTCCTGTCAACTCTGTCGCAGAGTAAACTGTATATGTCAGTTATGTAGGTTCTGTAAATGTCATCTTTGCACTCCGGCAAGGTCCAATAGGACAGTGGTTGACTCGGTCAAACAAAATCAGGCGCGGCTCAGTTCACCTGGCAAGTGAAGCGGCTTGCGCAGGATAACTATAGATCGCTCGTTACCAGAAGCGCATCAGGAACCCGGGTTCTTAAGCGAGAGTTTATCCAAAAAGGCGAACGCGAAAGCAAAGACGGAAGAAAAGAAGAAATATTGGAAAAAAGAGGAAGAAGGCTTGCGGGGGAAGCACAGCATAAATCAAAAATATCCGAGCCGCGGCAGCTCCCCAGACAGAAGAAATCGGGAAGGCGCCTCCCCGCTCTATTCGGAAGGCGCGACTCGTCCCTGGCTCTTTCCCCTTCCTTCCTTTGCGCTCGTGCTCCCCAGGCCAGTGCACTGCTTAACGACAGCGACTTTACCAGAGGAAATAATAGGGAAACTAAAGTTGAAACTGCGCCAACGAAAAAATAACTCAGGTCGGATTCTTCATATGATCTCGGCAAATCATCAGGCCGGGTTGTGCCCCGACTTCAGCCGATGGCTCGGCATCCACTCGGGGGAGCGGAGAGATCACCGCCGAGTCGAATCTCTCGATATTATGGAACGTCGTAAAAAAGAGGTGTATACTTCTAGTCTGTTTATAACAATATAGAAAATATCTGGTGAAACAAATATAGAAGGTAATGAAGGTTGGTTGTACATATATAACGGGAAAGCTAAGGCCTTCCTCCCACTTGTTCTCATTGATCATAATCATGTCTATGCATCTCATCATAATTCATATCCTCATCAACTTGGTATTCATACACAATACCGTTAGGCTAGAAGCTGTGTTCGGCAGTTCCTTCATTGAAATCCACGTCCGTCAAAGCATGGCTCTGGTTCGAGTGGCCATGAATGTCCACCGGCGCATATCGCTGGATTTGTGGTGATTGGAATTGGTGCCAGCAACTGGTGCAAAGTTAGCTTTCTTTCGATATACATCCCCCTTGAGGTTACTGACCTTGGTGCTTGAAGCACATAACGAGCCATGGCCTCTCTAAACCGACTTTTGTATTCCTTGGGACTGGTGACGGTGGGCCGGTTCTTGCCTCCACCGGCGAATCCGCGGTCTTTGATCCAGGATTCAAGTTTCTTGTCCCAAGTGTACGTACGGATACAGTCGATAACACCAACCACTAACTCGGATCGACTCTCGTCGATGGCAATCATTAGTGAATAGTCCATCACATTTTGACGTCCCAGGAACAGCGTGTCATTCCATACGCTTTGGCTCAAAAGCTTCTTCGAATGTTCTCGTGCAAACAAAGGCGTCTCATAAATGAAGTCAACCATGTTTTCGTCCAAAAGAACCTCATTACGTTCACCGGTGCTTTGAACCTTGCGATTCCTCATCGATCCCTTGAGATCGAAGATTCGTGTTGGGACTCGGTCATAAAAGAGGTTCTCCATCAACAAGAGGAACCAGTTAAATTCGGTGTTTGTTGCAGGATCCTTGATAATCACCTGGTAGAAACCAAACATCTTTGCAATGGCAGATGGGAGCTCATGGAACAAAGCCTCAGACATTATCTGGAAATACGCTGGAGCAAATTTCAAAAAAGCCTGGGTTTCGATGGGCGACAATGACTTAAGAATGAACCGGTCATCAAGGGTCTTCAAGAACAGAGAGTTGGTCTTCCCTCCTTTTGAATCCCACTTGGCGCATCGGGATAGTGACTCCACAATGCGATCTGCGATTCCACACTTCTTCCGCAGGGCGTCAAATTGCTCAGCATAAAAGACCTTGCACAGCATTTTCGCCTGGCCTTCCTGAAACTGATACTTGAGGTGAGTTCCAGTGGATCGTAGAAGAGCATGCTCTACTCGCGCTTCATTCATGTCTTCCGCGTCACTCTCCGAATGAGGCGGCTTCTCAGACTCTTCGTGACGTCTTTGTATGTTCGCCAACTTTTCTTTATAATCACTTGAGTCCAGTGCGAATGCTATCAACGAGCTGGGCTCATCCTCGCGTACTATGATATCGCAGTCTGCAAAGACGTGATCAGACATTGTGAGAGGGTATTCAAGTGGTGCCCAGCCGCTGGCTGATCTTTCTGACCAAAAGTTGGTTAACATCTTCAAAAGCGTACTTCTTTCATGTTTGGGGAGTTCTTTGAGATCTAAGGACTCCTCTTCTGGCGACATCTTAGCTAGTTCATCATTAGGATCTGTAACATTAAGACCGTCTGTAGAGGTGCGTTCCTCGTCACTATGCCCTTCCTCAGCCTCGGCCTCGGACAAATTATGGTCAATGTTCTGACGTTGTTCTGGTGCCAGTTTAGGAGTGGATGGCTTGGAGGTCGGGGGACGCTCCTTTTGCTCCTCTATCGAGGGAAGCCTTGCGGATTCTTGGCTTCCCCTACTTGAATCGTCCGCAGATACTCGAGCGATTGATGAGAGAAGATCATCACCCTCGGCAGAAGGTTCACGCTCCTCAACTGCCTCACGGACGTTCTTGTACACTTCCACTATCGGTTTCGAAGAAGCAAGCGGATATGCACGGGAGTGGCTACCCTTGGCAGCTCTTTGATCTCGCTCCCGCTGCCGCTCTTTCTCGAATTCACGACTCAATTGTTCAAAATGTTTCGCCAGGGAGGATACGCGGTTTTTCTTCGTAGGTATTGAGCGAGGTATCAAAGACTGGCCCGGTGTGAGTCGTCCACCTCGGAATGCGCCAAGACCAAATCGCTCTGACAACTTCTTATCCGACTGCCTTTTATCGGAATTCTTTGATTTGAACTCCAGAGGGGGACTCGCGGTGCCACTAGATCGTTGCAGTTTTCCTGGGCCGAGTCTAGTCCCCTTCAATGAGTCTTGGGCCATATCTTTGAGGGACTGGATAGGCTGTGACCGAGCGCGGAGGAGCGGCGGAGAGGAAGCTTTCCCACTGCGGCGGAAAGAGCCTTCGGATGGCCTTGGAATAGAGGAAAACCCGGGTTGTGGTATGGACGGTGGGCTAATGGGCGGCTGCTCAACTTCATTGCGTTTTTTGTTACTCGCGTTGGTGCCCCTTTCCTTCGTAGCATCCGCGTCTTCCGGTGTTGCTTCAGGATTGCCATAGCCAGATGCGGGTTTTGTAGTGGCGCCGGTGCCTGACGATGGAGCTATATGAGGTTTATTTGAACTAAAATCGGTGGTTTCCGATCCATTCTCAACTTCGGTGCCCTCTCGGATCAAGTCTGGAGATGTAGATACCGGTATATCTCCTGGAGTAGGCGATGGAGCGGCTGAGCGTATCTCTTCAGCATCGACTTTTTCGTCAGGTAAGAGAGCTTTTTTCTTCTCGCCCGAGTGCTCCTCGACAACAGATGCCAAAAAATCCTGAGCCTTTTCAGGAGATAATGTCATGCGGCGAACTATCCGAGCTCCATCTGGCGTTTGGCTTCGCTCGTTCTCGGCTTCTGATGGAGTCGTCGGTTGTTCATCAGTAGATGTGAGAGATGTGACCGAAGGGTCCCTGTCCAAGAAAATCTTCTTCAACTGCAGAGTCGCCAGTCGTCTGATATCTTTCTCTGAAGGGAAAAAATTCTTCTCGAACTCGGCAAACGCAGTATCCCATTCCACGACTCTCTCCTGAACGGACCTCATCACCCTATTGAGAGGGATGACCTCCCAATACCGGGAGTTCATGTACCCCTCCTGCAGCTCTTTAATCAGCAAGGTGTGATCTTCATTGACCTTTTTCGTCATGCGTTCAACCTCCTTCTCGCAGTCTTCCATTAGGTCCAGAATGACGCTCTCGACATTTATTGCTTTGAGCCGGGCCTTGACAGAAAGCATGAACTTGGTGATTCGCTGCTCATTTTTCTGGTAAACATCGTTTTTAAGCCTCAGGTCATTGTCGACTTTCCATGTAACTCTTGTCCTGGGAACAATAATCTCCAGAAGATTAACGGCATCATACTGAATCCGAATAGCGATATCTTTGAAGCCGAAGTAGCGGAGGTGGTCACGTTGCAAGTCATGGGGACAAACGCCAGCACGAGCATGAAGATTTTTGCACCAGAACGAGAGTTCAAGGTACTTTCCGAAGGAATATTTCCACGTGCTGTCGGACATTGGGAAAACCTGTGTTTCGTTGCCGCATATTTTGCAGCAGCTCCACATCAATATTGTATCCTGGAAACCTCGGAGTTTCGAAGGATAAGGCTGCGTGAAAATGCTAATCTGTGCCTCACCATGCACATACTGCCGATGATGCTCATACATACGCATTTCGCACCCGTTGGCGGTACAAATTGCATTTGCATTGAGGCAGATGTCTTCGACATACTGTCCAAGCGTACAGTCGGGTTCGAAAAATGCATCGTCTCCGTGCTCATTGTAAAACTCTAGAGCAAGTAGGTCCGGCCCGGAGCATGGAATCGAAGTTGTGGTGCAAACAAGGCTGAACAGGACGACAATATTCTGATGCGCGTACGGATCAAAGAGCCCAACCGTGCCAGAGATGTAGGCTTCCCATTGGCGTTTCTGAGTCTGATAATGGTGCAGTGCTCGGTCGTATTCAGCGTCATGAACGGCTTGTAGAACCTCTTTGACTTTCGGGGACGCCTCTTTGGGTGCCTGATGAACCATTTCCGGTGTTATGAGACTGAACTTCAGATCCTTAGTCTTCTCATCGATCGGCTGATCATCATGGAGGCTTTGGTCTCGAAGGCGTTTCAAGTAAGCAAGCCTCCGTTCCATGCTCCTGGCGCGCATAAGTAGGTGAGGTGGCTCAAATTTGACAAAGGGGGACGCGGAAAGAAGTTTCGTTTCATGGTCTCGAACAATATCCTCGTAATATGTTGGCATAGGAACGTCGTCGGGCACATCCGTCACTTCGTTGGATACAACTTTATCCTGGTTGGAAGTGTCACGCTCATGATCCAGTGATTGCACGTTAGAACTGTCGTGCATCATGGCCAATGAAGATTGTGGTTGCTGGTGTGGTGTGTCGTCGGACTTTTTCTCCGTTGTGGGTGACGTTGGTATTTGGGCGAATTCATCCCTCATAACACAGGTCTCCAACCGGAGATTATATACAACATAGGCCATGAACTCGGTGATCTTCTTTACTCTTGCAAGTACATCATTACTACCCCCACGTAAGACAACTGTGCACCCAAGCTCTTTCTGGCAGCCTGAGATGTATATGTATGTCTTTCGTTGGCCTTTGTAGATGTAGGTTTTCACATCAAAGCTACCACATTCGCTAGTCACTGGGGTTGTCACAAGTTTATCCATAGAAGTAATAACACGCGTCTGTGTGCATCTCGAGACTGCCTCAAGAACAGAGGATTTGACGTTATAGACCGTTGCGATCCCAGCGTTGTCTAGTAGTTCCAATGCCAGCCCCGAAACGTTCTTTTCAACAAGTAGCAAATTGGGTCGTAGAGCTGAGATTCGGCTGACCAGGTTTTCAAGGAACTCGCGCTCTTGTCGAATAACATGCTCGAGACTCATAAATTGTTGTTGATGGCGAGCATATTCCAAAGCAAAGGCAATGATAAGAATTTTTGGTTGGGCGATGCTTCGGGGCATACTTTTAAGCGCGACATTCTTGCTGAAAACCAAGCCTGATACGTAAGAGGTATCGCCGGGTAGTCCGCCCGGTATCTTTTTCAACTTAATATAGTGACGGATATCCATATCGTCACCACCCTGGACTTCTGGGTCCACTTCATCAGCGGCCTTAAGCAATATCGGAAGGAGCGCTGTCTCCCAACTTCGAGGATATGGCACCGAGGAATCGTCCAGAAGCTGTCGCAAGAGCTTGCGAACATGTTGTAAGCTAGCCTTTCCCATTTCAACTGGCGGGGCTCCTGAGCCCCTCATGGACGAACTGCGAGTCATTTTGAAGCCACTAGAATTCAGTGCAGCAGGTAGAGCGTAGCTAGAATTCTGGGGGTCATATGGATTGAAGATGCCTTCTTTCGAAGTACGAGGTGAGTGGCGGTGGATGCTACTTGCGACACTGAGATTGCGACGGCGAGAGGAGCGGGGTGGATTGGTTGCCCGAAGGCTGCTTATGCTGTTGTCATCCAGATCACGGCCCCCAGCGGTACTACGATCCCCGCGCCCTTTCTTGATAGAGGCCAAAAAGCCACCCAATGTCGTCCTTTCATTTTCTCCGCCATTTTTGGACAACGGCCCTTCGGAAACTGCCGCTAGCAAGCTGGGCTGTTCATCACCGCTGGATGCATCATCAGACAGGTATTGGGCGAGGTCAGGGTCTATTATATTGTCTTTGTGGAAAGCAGGAAGGCGCGGCTCGAACGGAGAGTCATCACCGTGGCGGCGTTGAAAAGGTGCTCGCTCGTCATGATAAGGTTTAAAATTGCGAATAACTTGCTGCCGTGAGTGATGGCGCTTGTGACCCATTGAGTGAGTTCGCCCACTCATAGTAGACTTCAACGACCTTGATGAAGTGGGCCTAGCCAAGGGCCTATCCGAGCTAATCTCAAGAACAGCTGAGCGACGGTTATGTCCTTCTCCAGCGCGCCTTGTGGCTGGAATCGCCATTGTTGGGGTCTTCATTGGATTGGACTGGGAAATAATAGATGCCGCATCGTCATCGTCCGCACCGATACGAGAAGAGTTTCCGACACTGAGTTCGGAAACCCGAGGATTGACAAGGATCGGGCTATGTTCGCTGTCTGAAAAGTCGGATGAATCATCATCATGTCCGTTGATCATATGCTCACAGGGCTTGCATACACGAATGGTCCCCGGTTGGCCGAATTTATCACCTGAAATGAGTAGTGTACATTTTGAGTCGAATATTTGGCCGCAGGTGCGGCAGTGGTGTTTGCGCCGAAATGTCGAGAATGACTCCCCGCAATGAAAGCAGTCTTTTGCATTTTCATCGCGCATCCAAAAGTCCTTACTTAGCAATCTACTTCTGAGCTGTGTTACGACACCGTCACCCGCATTCGGGGGGCGACTTTGCGTATTTCGAAATGGCGTCCTGTCAAGATTGGTGTTGATAGGGCTGATAATAGTTGGGGAGCCCATGGCTGTATTAACTGATGAGATTTGCGACGTCGGATAGCCAGGTAGGCGACCGGAACGAGTAATCTGCGGCCTTTCCTTGCTATCATTCGGAGCACGAGACTTGAGTGATTCGTTTGATTGAGCTTCTCCGCCCATAAATGACATAGACGTGGCTATTGTAGAAGGTGTACGGCCTTCAGCGTAGGCACTATCATCTCCACTATTAAATTGGTTGACGCTACCGGTTCCAGAGACTGGTGCAGTAGCAGATGTATCGGGTGGGTGTGACAATGAAGAATCAGACCTTGTCCGGTCTGGGTGAAGAGCGCCATCTTGCGTCCCATCAATCGACAACTTGTTCTTTCGTATTGAGGGGGGATGCCCTGGGTCGGCCTCACGGCCGGTTCGTCCATCAGGCCTTCTCGAGTTATCTCGAGCTTGACTTCCACTATGAGTACTGCCAGCGTCCACTACCACTGAACCTTCATAAGAGTTATATCCTTTCGCTTGTAAAACTGGAGAGTGCGTTCGCTGCTGACTCCATCCGGAAGAGCTCAAAGACGTGGTTCGTGGGTAATCATCATTATCAGTGCCGCTCGAGTCCAGTATCTGTGTCTCGTGCAAGGACTGGGCGATAGGCGTGTCATTCATGGCGCGGGCAGATTCTTTGATCGCGTTGACATGGACTTCTGTGACTGTCGGGCCCGCAGCTCCAGAGTTACCCGGTGGATTGGGTAGTGCTACATTGTGAGGTCTTGCAGTCGCCGACGGAGCTACCGAGGCCTTGGACGATATACTTCCAGCCTTGGAGGAGACCTTGGAGGACTTTGCAGCCCCGGACGCCATAGAGCCGTCATGGGTAGATGGGTGACCTATGGAGGTTGGGGAATTCAGTGTTGAGGGCAAAGGCGAACCTGGATACTGCTGGGTTTCGACGGACATGGACTCAGGCGAGCGTTTGGTGGCAACATGATCGGACTGAGAGCGCCTCGACTCCTCTGTTGACTTCCCTACCCCGCTTACCATATCCCTCATCCCCCCAACCGATGTCCGTAACCGGCTGTATAGCCCACTTAAACCACCCTGGATCTCGTCGGATATACTCTTATCGTCCACTGCCGATGCGGGGGCAGGTGGGCTTGCGAAGTCGTTGAAGACGGTGAGGGCATCTGACTGATAGGCTGCTGTGTGTATTTGGTCAAGAGCAGCATTCAAGCTGTCGCGTTCTGCCTGTGTTGACAAAGAGGCACGGGAGCTGCGTCGACCAAGAGGGAGAAAGATAGAGGATGCTGATGGACTCGACGTCCCTTGAGACGCTTGGGGAGCCATCTTGGTTCTTTGGCGTCGCAGCTAAGAACGCAGACGGGCAAGAATGAGTAAAAACGTCCTATGAAGGCCGCTTGGACCGGGTATTAAGCACCCAGTACCAGTTAGTACGAATAAGCGGTGGCGAACATTAGAGCTATTCTGCTGCGGAGACGCTTTGGCGTTCCGGCCTTGGTGAAAGAGATGCTGTGGAGTTAATAGCCATGCAGTAAATCGCTTTGCATTGTTCAGATAAGTATTACTTCAAGTGTAGTAGTTGACAGAGAAACTGCCGCCGTGGAAAGGCAAGGACGGTCAGCGGGTTCTTTGTAGGAGTCGGGACCTGGAAATGACTGTTGTTTCTGCATCGGGTATACCGCTGCAGCCTCAGGTGCCTAACCAAATGACGTGGGGTGTGGCTTCTGTGTGGCACGTGCAGCTGTGGCTAGTGGATTTGCCTGTGACTGTGGCTTCGAGAACGCGACAAGCGCGTCGACGGTCAATTGATTCCATTGGTGGCCGGTTGCCAGTCGATTCTCTTTTCTTCGGAGCAGAGGGATAGACTGTTCCTCGGCCTTCACCCACAATAGATGTCTTACTGAATGAATGCAGCTTTTCTCGTTTTGCGTACTCCGTACTCCGTTCATCCCTGACAGTCCCCTCCGATGCGGAGCCCTCTCACAGAAAGTCTGTGACCCTCAATGCGCAAACTTCAAATAGGCTCGGACAGAATACAATGTCGCATACGGCCTCAAGCGCTTTCAGAACGTAGTTCTGATCGAATCCTACAATGAGTTCATCAAACCTCTGGATCTCGCCTTTGATTGAACATTGCCTTTCCAGCTATGAGGAAAACCAGCGAAATCTTGGGTTAGACTGGGAAAACGACGGGAGCAACATTCGATTTTCCTCGCATACCCAACCAATTGCTCAAATTAATAGTGTAAGCCGTATTCTCACTGCCATGGCTCCGCTGCTAACAGTATTTTTTCTCCTATGAAGTACAGCGATCAGAACGATATCCCCGTAGCGAATTTGACCGACTCGGATACGCAAATAGATGCAATCCTATCGCGCGAATCGCTGGAGGAATATAAGAGGGAATTTCCCACAAAGCCACTAAGCAAGGATGGCTGTCGAGGGTACACTATTCGTTTGGCCGATTTTGAATTGGTGTACGAATATTCGACCGGAAAGCCCAAGGTTCATCTTTACGTCAGGCGGTTCAGCATCATATGGGAACGAGGTAGGATCAAGCAGCCGCCAACCGGAAAATCTGCTTCGAAGAAACCCGCCCTACTTACATTGATAAAAAGAGTCTTCTCTTCCATCAAATCGCAATGCCGACCACGCCAAGGAACCGTCGATACTCCGGAGGATAGTAACGGGTATAGGAATGGATACAGCGATATTCCTGCCACGCAAGTGACCAATGGCCATACAATTGATTCTACACAACCTCACTTAATGTCTCAATTGCCTACCCGCCATTCTACGGATCATGATCTGGCGGACCCTGGTAAATTATTGGAACAGCTCGGGCAGGCACCAGCTCCAGGGGATAAACAACCGAGTCGGGAGAGGTCCATAGATACAGGGACATTCGCTCCGGTAGCAGTTCCAGAAGCAAACCATCGCAGTGCAGGCCATCTACCAAATGGCGGGAGTGAAAACAGCACGTCTCACGAGGCGCAAAGAACGGAACTGGAAGCTGAGAGCGATGGACACCAGTCCAACTTGGATAGGCCATATCCGCAAGATTCAGCCGGGAAAGACATTGCGCGAAGCAATGCAGAGCCTTACTCACCGGAGGCGCAGCTCAAGGCGCAGCTCGAAGCCTCGCAGCATGTTACTCTTCGCCAACCTAGTTTTGCTAAAACTGTGTCTTCGAGCATCGTTGACCCCTGGGAAGGTATGACAGGCATCAGGAGCATCGACGTTACTGTTCCCAAGGATCAAATGGAGCTCTTAGAGCCCGACAAGAAGCCGTGGTACCCGCCTCAAGTCGGAGAACCGGTAGTTTCAGGCCGCGTACCGCCGGCGCTGTTAGATGAATGGAATAGGCTTGCGTTCCAAAGGCATCAGAAAGAAATTTACAACAAGCCACGATCTATGGAAGATGATCATCTGATCACCCCGAGCACACCGGCCGCCGAAACCAGTTCAGATTCCGGTTCAGATTGTGAGTGGACCGCAACTCCTGGACGAACTCCTCGCCGCGGTGCATTATTGCCCATAGATAGTAGTCCATTAAAAGACGGCTCAGTTCACCATGAAATCCCCCGAAGGCGCACCCCAGGTGATCAAGGTGACCGCACGGAGGTTAGAGAGGAATCGCAGCATGAGAAGGAGACAATACCGGGGCCTCCAGTCAACCAGAGCCCACGCGCTGAGAGCCCCCCCATACAAGCGGGGGTTGAAAATAACGAACCAAATGCATCATCAAGCGTCGCAAACGTGACTCACGATAACGACGATGGGAACGAATCTAATAGCAGCTCCGATTCTGAGATGAGCGTATCGGTTCCCCAACCGCTATCTGGCAGCACTCAACAGGAAACGTCTAGCCAGGTGGAACCTGGAGTTTCAAGCTCAGGTCCATCGCTTCCCGAATCCGCAGGAGAGAATGTTCAGGTGATGGAGACCCCTGCAGCAGCTTTCAGCAAGTCTCGCTCTGCCACATACAACCAAGGCGGTTTCGAAACTGGACTTGGTAACATGGTGGTCCAATCGCAAGCCGATAAATCCTCGTCTCAATCCCGCGTTCTCAATACATACGCCAGTCGTGATGAAAGCACCAACGGAGAGACCTCACAAGAGAGCTCAAAATCTCTTCCACCGAGCGGCCCAGATGCCCAGCATCCTGTACTTGGTATTGGCAACCGATTCAGCAGCGAGGCCCCTGCAACACAACAAACACGCTGGTCAGGGTCCAGCTCACTTTTGACATCTTCAGGGCGCCAAATGGTGGAGCGGAGTTGGGCAACTGCTTCCTTACACCACTCTCAGTCATCCAGAGCGTTTTCATCTTACCGCGAATTGCCCCCCTCATCCATGCTATCAGTAGAAGATGACAATAGAAGCTCGAGCGCGCAGAGTTCTGCAAGGGGCACTCCTCTGAAAATTGATCGTGCGACGCCGTTGAAACGCTTCGCATCTGAGATGGGGGACAGCGATCACGGTTCGCCCTCCAAACGAAACAAGTATGATAGCAAACCAACGGCACTTCACTTAGAAGGCGGACTGGATGAGAGGATCATTTTACGACGCAAGAGCTACATCATCAATTCTGAACAGTCAGTTGAAGCCGCAAGAGTATACGAGAAGTTCCGGAATGACTATCCTAGCTATCAAGGGGATTTCGAGCACTTCACGAAGTTATGCTCTAGGCTGCAAGCCGTTCGGGAAGGTGGCAGTCTACCAAAATCGTTTCTATGGGACGACTTTATTATCAAGCATCTTCTAGGCTACCCTGTCTTCCTCGCGGATTGTCTCGGAAATGAGGCCAAATCCATAACCTACGAAGAATACTTCCTATCTTCCATCTCAAAGCCCACCTACAAGAAGCGTAGTCTCACCGTGGAAGGAATTAGTGCGTGTGCCGCACAATACATTATAATTGATGAAAGGCGATCTTCCTCACGTCCAGCTACCGGTACAGGTACCGGCATCAACACTAAATCGTCATTCACGGAAAGTCTCAGAGATCAGTTCGACAACTTCCATGCTCATTCCTTTGTGGAAACACGGGACCTATCGACCGACGATGAACAGCCTGAAGATAGCCAAAGCGAAACAGATAGCGAAGGGGGTTTGTCACGGTACAGCATTCCTGACAGTGAACCTGCTCGCGCCGCTGCCGCAGCACAGGAAGACGGCAACGAAGATATGAACCTTGAACATATAACCCACAAGCCAAGCCCCGCTCCGGTCACGGTCACGTATGAACACGAGCTCAGCTCCGGAGATGAAGACGAAGATATGGAAGACGTCCACGGCACAGCCCACGAAACAGCCAGCGTCGAACTAGGCGACAGCAATAATAACTCCCAAGATCGAGCTGAAGCCAAGGCCTTGGAAGCCCCTCCGAACGCAGCATCCGAAATCCCTGCCTCTGACGCGGCCTCAATCGCTGACGCAGACATCGAATCCAGCCACGAGTTCTCTGAAGAAGAGCCCATCAACGAAAACTGGTTCGACTCTCTGCGCCACATCTTCCCGACCGAGCCTGTCTGGTCTGATGACCCCAATACCCCGTTTAAGAAATGGGCACTCGCCGACCAGAATGTTCTGAGTGTGCGGAATCGTCGCGGGGGTGCGAGAGTCGATACCGACGAGAAGGGCATTATACGACGGTTTCCCCGTGCTTGAGGTATACCTATTTACTTTATACGAGATGATGGGCGATGGGTGATGGTGATTAAACGGATACATGCATGCATTTCCCTGCCTTTTGTTGCCAATTTTCTGCTTTACGTACTTGATACCTATATCTCCATTCGCGCGCGCGTCCGCACTATATGGGATTTCTGTTTCTTTGCCTCTTTGAAGGCTGTATTTTTTATCGATTTTCTTTTACTTTTATCTGTGATATCAGGGCAGCATGGAGTTCGGTTTGATGTTTGCGACACCACAACAAAAGGGAGTTCAAACGACGTAAGTAGTGGGATACATCTACAATATGAAATATACAAGATTACAAAAGGTCAAAGGATAGTATATAGTTCGTAATGATTTGATTCAATCTCGAAGGAGGGTATCGTTATCGTCCGTAAAATCTATCTACATCCCATGCAGAACTAATAGATAATAAAACACAAAGTCTGGAATGAAAAGGAAACCAACCAGACCCTATATAACCCAATGCAGCCAAAGTCATATTGCAGTAGTGTAATTAAATCAAGAGTGCAACTTGCATGATATCGTCACTCTTCAAAAATGAAGAGGAATCGCACCGGTAAAGCAAAAGGAGATAGTGTTTTTTTGTGAATTTTCGTCGTTTTCTGTTTAAACGTGGCGGTACGGCTCATAGGAGGTTGTCCGCTGGGGCGCATGGTATCCAGGGGCGCTGGGGTGGAAAGGTGGCTGGGGAGATTGGGAGGGGTACGGGCTGCCGACAGGCTCGTAGGTGTAAGGTGCCTTCTCGGCGGTGATGCCACCGCGGTTGCGACCGTGGCGGTGGTTGTAGGGCGAGCGACCGGAGCAGCAGCACGAGCTGATAGCCCAGAAGAGGGCGGCGGCGAGCGAGAAAGCGGTTGCAATCCAGGTAGCGGCGTAGATGTTCTTGCCCATGCTGCCCTCAATTCCGTACGGCTTGATCTGTTCGTTGAAGACGCCGGCAACAACGGTAAACATAGCTGTGGACGTCGCTGAGGCCGCGGCCGTGAAAAGGAAGGCTGTGATGGCAATAAGAGTCGTCACACAGGAGCCCCAGCGGCTGAAAATGGCGGTGATACCGAGGAGGAGCTCAAGAGCGGTTGCAGCGAAGGCGATGATGTAGGCGACGGACATCCACTTCGAGACGTTCTTGTAAATGTTCAGCGCCTTGCCGACGTCGTCTGGCAGCGCATTTTCCAGGCCCATCTTCTTAAGGTTCCAGATCTCGATGGGGTCGAAATAGAACTCGGTCTTGGGCGAGGAACAGTTGGAGACCTTGTAAGTGTTGCTGTTGGTGATGTTGCCCTGGCAGTATCCGAAAAGACCGATGTTGTAGAAGTCCGGGATGTTGAAGTATTCCTGGACCTTGTCGAGCGCGGCGCTGATGTCGCCGTCATCAACCTGGATGTTGAATTCATCCAGGGCGCCTTGGAGATCATTTTGGATCGGCGCAGAACTATTCAATTGTGACAGATCGGCCTATAGAAGTTAGCGCTGGGAATTGCCTGCAAGAGAACGGGGAAGCCATACCCTGAAGAAGTACAGGTCGCGTATAGAGTCAGTGCCGTTATCTGTGGATCCGAGCCCAACAATGATGAGACATATGAAGGCGGCGATGGTGAGAACGTATGGGGTGAAGATGCAGATGAGACGGCCGCCTTTACCCATTTTGACGAAGCTGGTGAGAGACGAGAGGTGAGGAGGCGAGGTAAGGTGTCGTTGTACACGGAGGACAATGGATGGATGCAGATGGACAATGAAACAAGGAGGCCGGCTGGATATTTATGGGAAGGTCTGAAGGAGGCTGGATGACAGTCAGTGATCGCTGGAGGCGCAGCCTGGCTGACTTCGCCTCTTTTCTAAAATAAGCCAAAACAAATAATCTGTGGCTGATCTTCGGCCCGCTATTCCGCTTTAGGCACAACCACGCGTCACTCAGTGACGTCGGCTTTCTGCGACTGCTATTACCCAGTAGTCAATAAGACAGACTCCGGAGTCGAAATACTTTTATGATGCTTGGGTAAATGCTTCTGTTCACTGATACCCCTTGCGGTGCATCTGCGCTGATACATATTATCGCTGAGAATCAGTGACTGAAAAGTGGATAGTGAATACAGGTATCCAAGGATAAAGTTCTGAGCAGGCAGTCCCATTTCTCTCTTGGCAAGCTGCATCTCCCCACAGTCATCCAGCACAGCCAGTCCAACGCTTCGTAATCTCCCGTCCCGCGGGTTGACCTTCAACCCCAACCGCACATTCCTGCTGTTGCCGTGGATAGGCATCGACATTCCCCTGGACACCGGTTCTAATATTAAACCAACCAAATTTCGGTTCCGACCTCGGATTTATACTTCTCCATCTTGTTCACGCCTGCGTCTGTGGCTATTGGCTACGAGTACGACTACTGTGAAGGACTGACGATGAACCCTGGGGCTGAGCGCAGGCTCTGCTCAGCCTTATAGTCGCCTGCTGACTGATGGACCATCACATGATCTTGACACCTGAGGCTTAAATATATACTCCATTCACTGTATCAACATTGATTAAATCCATAACTCCCGGTACTCCATAGCCCAGGCATCACGTTTCCGTCATTCGTTATTGCATCTTTAGTTCCTCAAGCTTATCAGCTGCAATCACTTTGTCATCTTTAACCTCTTCTCCAGTATCGCATCCAAATGCTTTATTGCCGTGTCTATCTCAGGGATCTCTTCGCTCTCCAGCACAGACCTTCCAGCCGTCATAATCAACCGCTCGGGGGCTGGGACTCTCAAGTATTTGTGAATTCTGGCGCGATGTGTGGCCCGGAAGAGCTGTAGATGTCAAGTGTTAGCATATCACGGTCATCATACATATTGGGTGCAAATACATATATAGTTGGGAATGATAGTGCACTCACCCTCATTTGCTTCAGCATATTCTCTAGCTCAACTCCAATCAAATCATCACCCGCCTCTTTGGCCTTCTCTCGAAACCCATGTTCCTGCATCGCCTGGCATAACTTTCGCTGCGATTCGGGGATATACCGCCTCATATTCTCCTCACTAAAATACGGCGACAAACCCAAAAATGCATCTGCAACTCGGAAGAAGGGGGCATGGCTTCCGGATAATCCATCGTATTCGACGTACTCCCCGTTGATCATCTCTCCAGCGCCCCAGCCTGAAGGGCCCTGAACGTAGTGCATCCAAACCTTAGGTGAGATTTGAGTCTCGACGAGCGTTTTGTAGAACACGCGTGGTAGAGAAGGGAGTTGCTCGACTATAGCTCTGAGACTGTCGAGGCAGGCCTGCTTATTGCCGCGGGAGTAGTGAAGAATGGAGTTGGCCATTTCGTGGTATATGGGGAGTGCCTGGGGTAATTAAGTTAGATAGGTCGACAGAAAGCGTGGTAGTAGTGTTAGGTTTGGAAAAATTGTACATACCAACCGCTCAATAACGACAAACATATGAGAAAAGTTATACTCGGCAGTGCGAATAAGATCCGACAATGCCCTGTTAGTCTCGTAGACGATGCGCTCCTGCTCATCAAAGTTACAGAAATAGTTTGTCATGACATTCCCACCAAGCGAGGTGACTCCATACCGTCGACATATAAACGGCCAGGGCAAGTTCAGTTCCTCTGGGAACTCGATTATCTTCTCCTCTTGCGCAATCTTGACGACAGGGATCACGCCCCATCGATAGGCGTGCCGCATGTTTGTTATGCAGGCGCTGAAGCCATTGTACGAGGCCGGTGACAAGATTCCTTCACTACTGTCTTCACTTTCGGTGGCGCATAGGATGCTCTTCACGCTGGGTAGGTTGACTCGTTCACGTAGTGCCTTTCGCACGCGCTCTCTGAAGGAGCTCCGCCGTCCGGTGTTGATGTCATTGTCGGTGACGATATTATCTGTTGCTAGGTATGGCGCTACTTCGAGGTATATGTCGTGGTATGGACGAAGGACTGTAGGCCAGGTATCACGGTGAGTAGCTCGGGGTGGCCAGCTGCCTGCACCGTCTGCGTCGACAAGGTGTTTCAGTTCCCTAAGGACGGGCTCGTTGCCGGTTGCGAGTTTGATCTGGGACAGGGCATTTTGGTATGCTTGGTTTTCGCACGAGGCCTGTTATAGTTACACAATCAGTTGAATATGGTTCGAGGATGGATGCCGTTGGAACAAAAGACAGGGTATATCGGCAGGTCTTACAGGCTCTGTCAAGGACGGCATCTTGATACTCTTTGATAAACTGTTACTTTGAACGCAAGGTAAATGAATAAAGAGACACAGATCCATGATTTCTTCGCCTTTATACGTCCCAAGGACCCCTACCAAAACATTCCACTGTCAATTCGCATAGCCCTGTTTGTGACCGCTCGAAGCCGAGTACACACTACTGGGTTCGTCTCATTGACAAAGAGTTCCGGACAAAGAGTTCCTATTCTTAGACACCAGTGTCTCAAAACAGCTATAGTAACTACGGGCCCTGAGTATCCTCGCAGAACCACTGCGAGCAAATCAGTTGCTTCATCTCGGAATTGGAGAGGCCGAATACCGTCGGGTACAGCTCGGATCGGGATTCGATGTCTCGCAACCACGGCGCATATTTCTCAGGTTTCGCACAAGTTTAAGGCTCGCGAACTTGTCTCACCTAATACGAGCCTCTCGTTATGCTTTTCAAGAACCTGGTTGAATGGAACGTACCGATCCAATGCGGCGGCCCGCACTGCGCCACGTCAGGGTGCCATGGATCGAACGCCCTAATCTCACACATGCACGAGGGTTCTCTCACGACTGCTCATAGGGCTCGATGCGGGGACCCCATTTGCTTCTGTTGCCTCTGGTGTCTTTGTTGAGAACATGGTTCTGGTAAAATTAGAAACTTATATTGCGGGTGCAGCTGGACCTGTCAAGCCCATTTGCCATTGGAATGGAGATTGCGACCTCTGGTACATTAGCGCTAACCATGGGTATCTGGGAAAGGCCACCAAGATAGTAGGGCACCAGATCACCAGGTGTCTTCTGGCTTTGTCCTGACTCGTTTCTCGCATTAGTGGCGACGTTGTCGGTCAACCATTGGCGGCCCCGCCAAACGACCTTCGAGGCTGGTGCACCCAAGGATGGACTTTACCAACATTACGATAAAGATAGAAATAGTAGAGTACATTATCTTAATAGATACTTAGTTTGGAGGTAATTACTGGTGATGAACACCTAATAGCATAGGCCAATGGCTCTACCAAGGTACATCATCCGCAGCAGCCATGCGATGGCTATCAGAATGCCTAACTACAAAGGAACGAATGTCGCCAAACGCCTCCCTCACGACAGGATCATTCCTATACTCCTTGTCCTGAAAGCCGTAGATGATGCCATCTACTCGTGCGGTTCCTAGAAGCATATCCACCAGCTTTGAATCCCCGCGTGTACTCGTCCACCCCATTATCTTGCCCAACTGCCCCTGGTCACGCATTTCACTCGCATTTCTTAACTCGGCACATGTAAAGTTACCAGGCTCCTGGCAATTGCCAAAATTCCTCTCCATTTGCGGAAATCCATCGTCCATAAGCATGCGCGGCGCCTCAATGCCCTTATTCTTATATTGCGCAGCCACCTCACTCGCCTTCCCACTAAGCACAACCGCCTCGTTACCATTATTGGTAATCGACTCGCTCATAACCTTAAACCCACGACTATCAGCAGTCTGGTAGAAGCCATATAGTGCCTTTACGCCTGCAGGCTGCAATGTCTTGCGTGTTAGATCGCGCAGGGCCTCAATGGAGCACTCGGGGTTGCGCTTAGGATCACACAAATCCGGGTTCTTGATGTCAAGCCACACAAAGGTGACATTTTGTCCGTGTCGGCGCTCATTGGCGATGTACGTGAATAATTCTTGCGCTGTGGAGTCGGTGCTGTTGGCTTCGCCTGAGTGATCGGCCCACCATCCTGTCTTCTCTTGGGCTGTTAGGTCAACCTCTATAGCATTGGCGCCGTGGGAGAGGGCCGCTGTAACGGCTGAGGGACTGAGGACGCGGTGAGCAATGGCGTAGATTGGTCGTTGTTGTTGTTGTTGTCTTTGTTGGCGGTGGTGGTGATGGCCGTGGCGTCCCGGCGAGTGGGCAGCACATCCGAGGATATTGAGGGCACAGAGGACAAGGAAGACGGTGCGGTAGACCGTAGCGAGTAAAGAAGGCATTCTCCCTATAGGCGGTTTAGTATTCAATCAATTCAGTCCCGCGATGAAGCAGAAGCAGAAATCAGAGATAGCAGCGTATTATATACTTACTCTAAGTCGACGTACTTTTCATTCGGCACCTAGAATTGTTGGCCGGCCTACTTACGATTAGGTCTACTGCAGAGAAGGGTCTGGGGGGTAAGGCACGTTTTGATGTCTATTATTTACAGCGACTCCGCAGCGACTATCTGGCGTGAAACAATCGGAACCACAGCTGGTGGTCCTGGGTTACAAGTAATATGGGGCCGAAACCCATTGTTTGCTGATATCGTCTAGTTATTGGCTTGAACTGGGTTGCAGTATTTGCCAATCACAGGTACGATCGTGCACTGATAAATTGCATTGAGCTGATCGTCAGATCGGCAGATGTGGTGCTGTTTAGACGTGGAAATAGCATACTGAGTAGGGGGGTTGAACATAGCTTACTGATATAGTTAGAAGACATTCTATATAATATAACTGACAGGAATAGCTTCATGTTTGATGTATTAATGAATTAGTGAATATTGGCATGAAATGTGATGAAGCAGGCAGTTAGAAAATGTGGTTCCAGAAATGACATAAATTGGGTGGAGACGTGAACCCCTATTTTCGCACGCGACCATGCACACTGTGCAACAACCAAATGTTTTGAGAGATAGGAGATAGGTGGCTAGCCACCAGCCACGGGCGGTTTTTGGTGTAGCGGTAGAGCATCTTGTTAGGCCCATAGCCCTTGTTTCGCTTTCTTCAACTACCGTGCAAGGTTGCAAAAACCCTACCGTGGCTGAATTGAGTACTACTTTTTAGCAAGCCCGAAAGCAAACACCTATTAATAAATTTCTTGGTACTTAGACAGAAACCCTGAATTGCTTGGGCTTGGGATTATAGGTTGCTAAAGAGATCCTCGATTACCCAGGGTATGCGTTGCAGATAGCTGGCTAGCCACAGGCCATGCATGGTTTCTGGTGTAGCCGTCTGTCTAACGTCTTAGATGCTGCACCGATTTTGGCAGAGTCGGGTTTCCATGTTGGTACCTGTTATCCTTGCTACGCAGGAAGTACCAATAGAGTAGCCGCCGGGCCAACAATTCAAAGCCCTAACTGCCGAGAAAATGTGCAGCTAAACCCAAGGACCGAGGCGATTAGGAGACAACATTTAAGTCAGTTTAACCGGCCAATGTTACCAGCACTAGAGAAATAAACGAATAAAGAGGCCCTAGCGATATCTGTAAGGTAGAAACCTACGCTCCGCGCTGAGGCCGAGCTGATTGACCAGCTATGCGAGCTGATCAGAGAAATGCAGTAGCCTTGTATGGTATGGCTTGTCTATCTAATTTCAACTTCACTTTATCCTGCACAAGGCGCTGGTTTACTGCCAAGAGACCAGGGAGCTAAGGCGATAAAGGATATGTAGTGTTTGGGGAAGCCACTCCGTGGGCATTCTCCGGCTATTTCCCATTTCACCGTAGGACTTGAGGCTTCATGCTTGTACCCTAAACTTCCAGACGTCATAGTAGCCAACATAAACATTAAAAGTCTGGAACCAGACACTAGAACTGGACAACACCTACCTACTACCACCAAACTGTCCTAAACATCGCCACCAGTAACATGCCTTCAATCCGTTCAGATCTGGTAAACGCTAGCTTCACCATCTATTGTCTTACCCAGTATCCAGTCTCAGTATAACTCGGCGCATAAATGATCGACCGTTTTAAGCTCATCTACCACCACCATCAAGTAACAAAACAATGCCGTTCATCCAAACCTATCATTTGCCAAATCATTCGATCGCACCTACAAACCCGTCCTCGGCACGCTCAGCGAAGTAACCACCGCAGTCCTATTTAATAGGGCATCATTATTGCACCAAGTTACAAGTACGGGGCAAGACTCGATGCGATTGAATGGATGGTTTGCGCGTTCTGGCAGAACTTTTCCCATTCTGCTATGTATATAACCTATCCAGCACTGGAGCATGACAGGCGGGCGGTGGGTTCACTCAGTTACTAACTTGTTAACTGCCCAGTACTCTCCCCGCAGGTACCTGAATGCTTAGCTGCTGCACTAGCACCAGTAGCCCCAACTAGCGCAATGTTTCTTCACGAGGGTCAATCAATTTCCCAAGTGGACACGGCCTCCGTCATTGTTTCATCGCCCACGGTCCGAACTGCCGTTGTCTGTTTCATTTAGATTTCATTTAGATGCTTCTGCTTCCGTTTTGCTTTCGGACTCGACTGGCGTATAAAGCCAGGCCCCTCTCGTCGCCATCTGATGACTTCCAACCGACCACCGTCCTTCCTTTCCTTGCCAATCTCTGGACGTGAATTCCTTCCATTTCATTCATTATGAAGCTCAACCCTCTTTTCGTTGCCTTTGCGGCTGGTACCGCACTGGCTGCTCCCCGACACCAGAAGCGGGCTACCTTTGAGTGTTTGTCTCGCTTTGCTACAGTTCTATGAATCACCCGCTAACCAGTGACAGTCTTCGGAGTCAACGAGTCTGGCGCTGAATTCGGCGAAGACAACCTTCCCGGTGTCTACGTATGTTAAGCAAGTGAACAACAGTAGAACAAAGCTGATGGTGGCCATGCAGGGAACCGACTACATCTTCCCCGACCCAGACACCATCTCGACTCTGATCTCCGATGGCTTCAACATCTTCCGTATCCAGTTCAAGATGGAGCGCCTGACTCCCGAAATCACAGGCGCCTTTGACGACGCTTACCTGAAGAACCTGACCTCGGTGAGTCGATAACCAATTGAACACAGCTTGCAGGCCTAACAAGTCAGGCCATCAAGTCAGTCACCAGCGCCGGTGCAACCGCGATCCTGGATCCCCACAACTACGGTCGATTGTATGTTCCTCTCACATGCCTAATAAGTAATCCTGTCCTAATCAACTCCAGCAACAACGAAATCATGAGCACCCCGGCCGACTTCCAAACCTGGTGGAAGAACGTCGCAACTGAATTCGCAGACAACACCAACATCATTTTCGACACCAGTATGTACCTACCCTAGCACAAAATATATAAAAGGAAAAAAAAAAAAAGGTACTTTATATTCTAACTCCCCCAGACAACGAATACCACGAGATGGACCAAGAGCTCGTCCTAAACCTCAACCAAGCCGCAATCGACGGCATCCGCGCCGCAGGCGCCACCTCGCAATACATCTTCGTCGAAGGCAACTCCTGGTCCGGCGCCTGGACCTGGGTCGACGTAAACGACAACCTGAAGGCCCTCACCGACCCGCAGGACAAGATCGTGTACGAGATGCACCAGTACCTGGACAGCGACGGATCAGGCACATCGGAGACGTGCGTGTCGACGACGATTGGGTCGGAGCGGGTTGCGGACGCGACGCAGTGGCTGAAGGATAACGGGAAGATTGGGATCATTGGGGAGTTTGCGGGCGGCAACAACGACCAGTGTCGCACGGCGATCGAGGGCATGTTGGATGCGTTGAAGGCAGACTCGGATGTTTGGCTTGGGGCGCTTTGGTGGGCTGCTGGGCCTTGGTGGGCGGATTATATCTATAGCATTGAGCCGCCGAGTGGCGTTGCTTATACGGGGATGCTGGATACGTTGAAGCCTTATCTTGGTTAGGAGGGCAAGCCTTGCATTGTAGCAAAAGGCGAGCGGCAACAAGCAAAGCAAAGATGCCGCTGTTGTGAGCTTCTTCGGCTCATGGGTAGAAGGTAGTTTATATTGTGAAAGA
This sequence comes from Aspergillus sydowii CBS 593.65, assembly GCF_001890705.1. Classification (NCBI taxonomy): domain Eukaryota; kingdom Fungi; phylum Ascomycota; class Eurotiomycetes; order Eurotiales; family Aspergillaceae; genus Aspergillus; species Aspergillus sydowii. Next base: position 509,871 of record NW_024467867.1, read on the forward strand.
CAGTACGGATATTGTTGTCATAAAGTAAATAAATTCCATTAGAAAAATATCCACAACAGCATTGGGTCGCGCAGTCGAATGGCTTGCACCTCACAGTACAACTTTCCATATTGGGAAGCCTGCAGTCCACGCGCAGCGCCATAACCAGTTAGCCATACTAGCGAAATCGGAAAATTGGCTTGACCTTTGTCACTTAGAACCCCTGCGCGGTGGTAGAGTTGACGGGCTTGATTGCGTACCCCTTCATCTCGCATATCGGCGAGCAGGGATGCGACTGACGCGACAGCACCGCATGTGTCCATGCTTAATATCTGAATAGGGTCGACCCCACTAATCAAGACCAATCCCCAAGCAAAGGAGCCGTCTCCTCCAAAAGCTGCTGCTCACGATACGAATCCATGCGCTTCCGCCATGTCGCAAACCACTCCGTGTAAGAATCAAGCGCGCCTTCAGTCGGCGGGGTAGCGGCATCAACAACGAGAACCATCTTCGTGACTCCATTAATATCCATGATATGCGGCGTGATGCTCCCGTATCGGGTGGCCGATCGGAGGGGCAATTGGGCGGCGGCGGCGGTGCAGGTCCCGGCCTCGAGATCGGACATCGCATTCATCCCGCCGGACTCGTCGCCGAAGCCATAATACTGGTACTCATCCTCATCGTCTTCGTCGTCCCAGTACTGTCGTCGTCGTCGTCGTCGTCGTCCGGAAAAGAAGATTGGTGTCTCATAGAGCTGGGAGGGGGCGGGGGTCAATTGTTTTAGTGTGGATGGATGTGCATCGCTAAAGTGAGGCGAACGTACCTGGGACACCAAGCCCAGGGCGAAAGTCACAAAGACCACAGCGCCAAGGATCAATATGATGATCTCGTCGGCGGCTTTGGCTCCGTCTGGGTCTGATGGATGAACGTGGCCAGGGGTGGAGTTGGTCATGGTACCATGTTCACGGCCAAGGCAGAGGTGGTTGAGGTCCAATTTCCAAGGCAGCTGCAGTTGTGGGCTTGAGTCATTATTTAAAGATTTAAAAGATCTTTCCGTCCCGCATATTCTTTTTTCTTTTTTTCTCTTGCTAGTCTCTATCAGTTTAGAGTGCGTGTTATACTCCGACCCGGCCTGGCCCGAGCGGGTCCGGGACTGTTCCGTCGGTTCACGTGGGTCCACAGGCCTTTTGATTAGCTACAGACATTGTATACACCAGACTACTCAACAGCTATCTTATAAAACTACCACCCCAACGGTGCCAGTACTGCTTTCATGTCTTCAGCCTGCAGCTGGTGATACTTCGCTGAGGGGTGGTAGTCATTCCACCATACACAGCTCACCCCGTCCTCGTTAATGCATGTTGCATCCTGGAATCCGTACTCTGCAGGGTTGTCCAGCACATATGTCATAAAGGACCACGAGTCATAGAGCACAGCTGTGACCTATATTTACTCAGTTGTGCGCTGAAAAAAAAAATGTGGGGGCAGGGCTCTGTTTACCTCGGTACCGTTTGCGCTCAATCCCGTTACCAACGACTCAAGCTGCTGATTATACACATCCAAATACGCCGCATGCTGCTCGACCGTTTCCTCGCCCTGTTCAGTGAAGAACGGACTCCGGCTCGTTGGTGGGACATTCAGGAACACGAACTTACGCCCCCCAGCGCTGATGATCTGCTCTACTAGAGAGCTAAGCCGGTCCATCAGCTGCGGAATAAACGTGTCCGCCTCTGTGTTGTAAAAGGCATTTCCAATGCTATGACACTCATTAGTAACTTCTCCATACACATCCACAAAGGAGAATAATAAGTCATACTCGTTCACCCCAATCCAGAACCCAAACACCGCATTCTCAGCCGTCCACGGCGCAGACTCCGGCTTGCTGCCGTAAGCCTGCTCAAACGTCTCTACCTGGCTGACTAGGTCCCCCTGCGAAGAAGCGACGAGAGAGTCGTCGATGGTCGCGCCCCCGATCGCGAGGTTATACGAGAGCACAAGTGATGCGTTCTGCTCGGTCGTTAGGTACCCGACCCAATTGAGGCCACCAGTTGTCGTGCCGGTTCCTGTGTTCATTAGTATTTTGTAAGAATTGTAATTCCTACCTCCGTATTTACTGGTATGAAATCTGCGGGAAAAAAGAGGACTTACCCAAGGCTGGATTCCCCATCGGATTCGAAGCGGATGGCTGTTCGCCTGTCGTGCTGAAGCCAGTCTGCGTATACGAATTGCCACTGCGCTTGGAGGGTCGTGTTAGATACATCTTTGATTATAAGTTATGTAAGGATAGCAGAGAGAAGCCATACAAGGTGAAGAAGTAGGCCAGTTCGTTGGCCTGTCGTCGCCACGGCCTGGCGAGTGCCATTGGGATGGCACTGGCCATGAGACACAGTAAGAACCTCATAGTGAAGAATTGACAAATAATTTACAGTAAAGAAGGGTTGTCTAACACGTCAGGAGATTTTCCTTGTTCCTTGGATGCATGGTGGGATATATGATACATTCATAAACCCCAGTTCTGCCGGCCCCGCATTAGCAGTTTGGCACAGAGAGGCAGGCCCTGTTGGAGGTTGATTAATTGCTCTTCCGTGTTTATCAAATGGTCTCTTGTTGCTGGCGGAGACAGTTACTCCGGATCAACGATCGAAATACCATAAAATGGTCAAAGCAGGGAACAAGTAGATGAGTGGGGAGAGCCGGCCTTTAGGTGAAACCGCCATTGTGTTGCATCTAAGCCGCTTTGGACACGGGAGAGTAGACAGAGCACGGTTTACAGCATGCTGATCTTTAATTCTATATACAAGTTTATTTCAGAAAAGGAAGTATCAGTTGTCCACTGTGAACATTTCCATCCCAACCCCACAAACAACGAGCTTGGTTTCTCCCTCGTGTTGGAAAACATCCAACGACGAAATATCCGCCACGGAGCTGTACCGATCAACCAGGTTTTGCACCTGCATCCCGTCTAGTGTCGGGCGATCTTTCATATCGATAGTCACGCGCCAGAGCTTGACTCGGTGGTCGTTTCCTGACGAAGCGATATCCAGCCGCATTATCCCGTCGCCCACAGTTATAGACTTCTCGATCGCTTTGATGTCGTTCACAGATGCTGTGTGTGCATCTGGAATTGAGATTGTAGCTGCGCGGTCGCTTGGTTCGTCGTCTTTTTTGTCGGTGTAGAGGAGGGAAAGCGTGATCGCGTTGTCGTCGCCTCCGGCGATCACTAGTGTCGTGGTGTCGGATATGTGAACTAAATCTATCGACTTTATGCTGTTCGAGTGGATTTGGTGTCGGCTTTCGCAGGAAATGTTTTCTTCTGTTTTAGTGGTCGAGTTGAGGGACTGTTTCAAACTCAGCGTCTCTTTGAATGTATAGAATGGCTCTAGCACTGCAGTCACGTCCCAGAGCGTGAAGTGTCCGTCCGTTGAGGCCGTTATCAGGTATAATGATGATGCGGTTCGTAAGAATCGTACTTGGGTGAGGCAGTTGCTCGTATATGTGCCACTAGCCAAAAGTGTGAAATAGCCGTCGTCATTGACGCATGATAAATGGAAGACCTTGAAGATTAGCAGAAGACCTCTAGTGTGGTCGCTCGACTTACCTTGATCGTGGAGTTGGAATAAGTCAGACAGAGCAAGAAGCTAGCTTCAGCTTGCCCATCTTCCACTTCCAAAATATCAAAACACGTCACTCGAAGCTCCGAGTTGGGATTGCTTTTCGGGCACCACCCCTGAAGAGCCGCCGCCAAACCAAACACGGGGATTGAACTGATTTTCCAAACGAAGAAGTCCTCCATAGCGCTACTGGTAAACAGGAATTTCCCATCCTTCGACCAGCCGATATGTTGCGGCGCAGAGTCATGTGCTGTTAGAATCCGTACGCACTCCAATGCCCCCCATGCGCCTGACCTATGTGGTGATTTTGGCGTGAAAATGCGCAGCGATGTATCCTCAGACCCGGTAACAAGCAAAGGGCTTCCGCCATTAGGAGGCTGGAAAGTTCCCAGAGCCTTTATCTCTCTTCCATGTCCTCCAGCGCGAATTGAGCGTGAGGCGTGCGCATTTATATGGGCTGCGTTGAAGCCGCCCTGGGACCAAATGACTAGAGCCTCTCCAGGCCTTTCACTGCTCGGATGGTACGCCCAGCGCCGATGGCCACCGCCGCAGTGGATCCTTGCGACCTCGGAATGGGTGGATTCGTTCCAGATCACAAAACTCATGCCGCCAAATCCATAGAACATGAGCTCTTGTGAGGAGCTGTCAATGTAGGCACCTTCAATATGGAACCCCAGCGTGGTAGGAGTCTGTAAGGTGCGAAGGGACATGGCGCTTTCGGATATTTCCAAAACGTTAACGCGGTAAGTTCCATCCCGCCCGCAGGTCAAGAAGTATTTATTATTCGTCGGGAAAAGTGAAAGTGAAGTGAACGGTACGATTCTGGTCAGACCATCCTTGCTGTGGACCCTATCAACCTTCATGAGCAGATGTAGAGAACCCGTTGGTTCCCTTTTGTATACCACCAGTGATCCATATCTAGAGCCGACGGCCAGATAGTCGTCGTTATGAACCAGGGACGCACAAGCAATGTCAAACCCCTGCGTAAAATGCACTGTCGCTCTCTCCACTCGGGGCTCTGTATCGGGTGAGACGTGGATGTGGAATAGTTCTGCTGTGATAGGGTTTACGTATGTTGCTAGGAAAGTAAGCACCGCCGGCGAGTCGGATGTCTGTGGTTGGTAGTCTAAGAAGTGTAGAGTAACCGGCCGTTGACCCATCTCCACCACATTTGTGAATAACCTGGCTTGGTGATCGTAGAACCGAATGAGCCCTTGCTTGTTTCCGATGAGAGCAACCTCTCGGTATGGCAGACCCGAGATTACGGAATAAGAGCCAAGGTCTTCGTCCACGAACAGAGTTTCGGAAGCCATGCGTCGGTCAATAGAGTTCGGAGCCTCAACCCAACTAAGTTGGACTTCCCCGGCTGTGGTCGTTGCGAGGAAGCAGTCTGGAGAAACGAAGCCGAACGCTCTCATTCCAACTTTAGCTCCAGCATTGGTATCCTCCGAGCCTAATGTAACCGCCATGCGAGTAGTTCGATTAGCGCATAATAGCTCTTCTGCCTCCCGGACAAGTTTGAAACTCCTGATGGCACCATCGTTCCCTCCGGTGTAGACTGTTGTTTCTGCACCAGTGGTACACATCCCAAGAGACCAGATATGCTTGCCGCTGTGTCGGCGGAGAGAGCACGTGTTGGTTAGTTTAAATTCTGTATTTTGGGACAACGATCGTTTCCAGGTGAGGTCCCACACCAAACAACACGCATCCTCGCCGCGGGAAACCAGGCCCAGCTTTCCATTACCAAGCTGCTCGGGAACGAAATCTACTCCCCATATCCGAGCTCCGTGGCCAAAAGCGCTGACAACACAGGATTCTGAATTCGTTTCCTTCCCGTCATTCATATTGCCGAAGCCAGTACAGCGGAGCTCAAAGCCATCTGTAGAATAAGCGGACGGCTCATCCTGGGACGCGTGCTCACAATCTGATATATCCCAAATTCTAACAGTCCGGTCATCGCTGCAGCTAGCCAGTAGCCTGCCAGGAAGATCTCCGTGCAGATTAGCAATCGCGGGGGATATCTCGACGTCAAAGATAGATCCTTCATGCCCCGTGAAAAAGTGGTGTATCGAACCAATCGCACTGGCGGCCGAGCCTTGGTTTTCGTGGATAAAACATGACCATACTATTATTTCGCCAAAGACTGTTCCAGCTGCCACCACGAGATGGGAAGGAGAAACCGGAATGATTTGCGCGGAATATAAGATAGACTTGACTCCAACCACGAGTTGTCGAACATGTATGACTTTCCCGTATGTTGACGAAGTATCCTCAACCGCGGAAACCCCTAATACGCCATTATGCGCCGTTACGAGATACGCCGTACTGCCATCATTCGTTGTATTCGGTGCGCATCCAGCCGAAACCCAATCCGGGGCTGAGTACTCGGCACTTGAAGCCACCAAAGAAATGACTGACTCGTCGCTTGTGTTACCCTCTGAGTGTTTCAAGTCAATAAGTCTCAGAGATTGCCCTCCCCATGCCAGAAGTTTAACATGGAGATGCCCCTCTTCTTGCTCCTCTCGCAGGACCGCAAACCCGTGGAGGTGGCTTATCTTGAAGACTTTGAGAAATGCTAAGATTTTTCCACTTCCCTCTTCAATAATACGCGCAAATATTCCTTGGCCAATAAGTATTAGCCTAGAATTTCCAAACTCGAATGCCCGGATTGTGGTGACGGGGAGGCAGGCATCAACGTGCTGGCAGCTGATTAGCAGTGAACCACCAGAATAATGTCGAAAATTACCAACTTCGAGTGAGGAACCCATGTTTAATACCAGTGAGCCACATCGGCTCGCCTCTTAAGGTCAATCGCTTGCAACGCAAAATGCTCGACTGTTCCCCGCATAAAAAGATCCAAAATGATAGTTAAAATTCCAGCGATAAGGATTATGTAAGACCCTTATCAGCCTCTTTGCTCAATGGGGTAAGATTGACACGTGACTTCGCGGCTCTTCGTGTTCAGCTGTGGCGACGCGGGATCTTGTCGCTGACAGCACTCGAACGTCCTTTTCGCCGCAAGCAGCCTGTTCTCTATGTCCTGGCATGTCTTCTAGCTTCTACGCGGATTGCTATCCTGCGCCTGCTAGGCCGCCATGGGTGTTCAAGGACTCTGGACTATTGTCCAACCTTGCGCTCGGCCCGTGAAACTCGAAACCCTCAACAAGAAGCGACTTGCTGTCGATGCCTCTATTTGGATATATCAGTTTCTGAAAGCCGTTCGCGACAAGGAAGGAAATGTCCTCCGCAATTCACATATTGTGGGATTCTTTCGCCGAATATGTAAACTCCTGTACTTCGGAATCAAGCCCGTTTTCGTCTTTGACGGTGGCGCCCCCATCTTGAAGCGACAAACGATTACGAATCGAAAGAAGAGACGCGAAGGTCGCAGGGAAGATGCAGTACAGACGGCAAGTAAGTTGCTTGCAGTGCAACTGCAACGCACTGCGGAGCAAGAAATAGCCAAGCGCAAGAACCGAGGGAGGCAAACGGAAGAGGAGGATGTTCCGGACAACCCGGTTTACGTCGAGGAGAATTTCATGACCGAGAAGCAGAAACAGCAGTCTCGGACATTCAAGAAGAAGGATGCCTATCATTTACCCGATATGCAGGTCTCACTTCAGGAAATGGGGGCGCCGAATGATCCGCGGATCATGTCACAAGAAGAGCTAGAAGAGTACGCGCGACAGTTTCATCGGGGCGAAGACATCAATCTCTATGATTTTTCTAAGATAGATTTCGACAGTTCTTTCTTCCTCAGTCTGCCAGCCACTGATCGTTACAACATCCTAAATGCAGCGAGGCTCAGGAGCCGGCTCCGTATGGGATACTCGAAGGAGCAGTTGGATAATATGTTTCCGGATCGCATGGCCTTTTCGAAATTTCAGATTGAGCGCGTAAAAGAAAGGAACGATCTCACTCAGCGACTAATGAATATCAACGGCATGAATGATGATCTGGCGTTCTACAACTCTGGCCAGCGGATAGCAGGAGAGCGTGGCAAGGAGTACGTGCTTGTCAAAGACAACTCGGTCGAAGGTGGCTGGGTATTAGGAGTTGTAGGTAATAAGGAGGGAAGTCAACAAGAGAAGCCCATTGACGTCGACCAATACTTCCACCACGAGATCGTGCCAGAAGTCGAGGAGTCTTCCGACGAGGGAGGCTTCGAGGATGTGCCCATCGAGGGCCTAAACCGTCTTCCGAAACTTTCTTTCCTTCAGCCAGGTGTGCTTGATGATGCTTTGAGACATGGCATCGAGGAGAATGATGCAGATGCCGATTCTCTCTTTGTCCCAGACGGCAACAGAGATGCTCACCATAGCCGTGCAATCATTGATGACATCTTCGAGGGTGCTGTACCAAGCGAAGATGAAGACCTTCAAAAGGCGATTGAGATGTCTCTGCAGCCGACTGACCATATCGAGCATGATAAGGACATGCCAGAAATACCAATTAATCGTATGGCGTCTCCAACAGCATCGGCCAGTAAGACGGCAGCCGAACCTATGGAGGAAAGCGACGACGAGTTAGACTTTGCGGCAGCTTTAGCACAATCGAAAAAGATTCAGAAAACGCCTGCCAAAGCTGTCCCAAGCCATTCTTTTGATGGGCCACTACCCTTTGAAACTCTGAAACACAAAAAACGTTCCGACGCTCAGACATCGGAGCAACAAGTTGTCGAGCCGGACGCAGGTGGATTTGAAAAGGCGCCATCTAAGGAAGTCAAGGAAAATATTCCTCTACCCCCTTGGTTCTCTGGGCAGCAGCAAAATTCTGAGTTTATTGCTGACCTACACGATGCTGAAGCTTTGAAAAATTATCGTGACACCGCCATGACGCCAGACCATTTGTTTCTTAAGAACCATCGGTCACCCAGTGTTATAGATATCGATCAGTTTCCTGAGAACGAAGTTGTTGACCTTGACCCAGAAACCCCTGCTGAACCCGACACTGGGAAGGCCGCAATGCAGGATACAGCGCCGGCAGAAGTGAAAGAACGTCATATGTTTCCAAAACCGCAAGGGACATCGTCAACGGATGATAGACCCTCAAATCTCTTAGAACAAGATGCCGAGTCAGAAAAGGATGTCTTTGAGTGGGAAGCAACCGATGATGAGAAAGCTGATCGGTCCTCGTCGCCCGAATTCGAAAATGTTGTGATGCAGCCTGAAGAACCTGTTCACGATGGCAATGGTGGAAAGACTGAGCGTTCTCCATCGCCCGAATTCGAAGACGTTGCAGTGCAGCCGAAGGAGGCGGTGCTTAGTCCTCCGCTGCACGAGCAGATTGAGCTCAACCAACCAATTGATATCGTTGAAGATGAAGGCTTCTCAGATCCAGAAGACGAAGAGCTCATGCGGCAGCTCGCGGCCGAGGGTGAGGAACATGTTCGGTTTGCCGCAACTCTGAACTCAACGTCACAAAACCAAGGCACCTTCGATTACGAGCAAGAGCTCAGACAGCTTCGCACCCAGCAAAAGAAGGATCGCAGAGATGCAGACGAAGTGACGCAGATTATGATCACAGAATGTCAGCAGTTGCTATCATTATTCGGAATACCGTATATCACAGCGCCAATGGAGGCCGAGGCGCAGTGTGCTGAGTTGGTATCTTTGGGGCTTGTGGATGGTATTATCACAGACGATAGTGACATCTTTCTATTTGGTGGCACCCGTGTTTACAAGAACATGTTCAACCAGAGCAAGTATGTTGAGTGCTACCTTACTACGGACCTAGAGAAGGAGTATGCCCTACATCGAAGGAAGTTAATCAGCTTCGCACATTTACTCGGAAGCGACTACACAGAGGGGATTCCTGGGATTGGCCCCGTGACCGCGCTGGAGATCCTGACAGAATTCGGCACTCTTGAGGAATTCCGTGACTGGTGGACCCAGGTGCAGACAGGGGTTGACGTGTCGAGCGGCAGCCATGCGGCGTTCTACAAGAAATTCAGAAAGCAGGCGACGAAGATTTTCCTGCCACCCACGTTCCCAGATACGCGAGTAGATACTGCTTATCTGGAACCAGAAGCGGACAGGGATCCGTCGGCGTTTCAATGGGGCATACCTGATCTACATGGAGTGCGGAACTTTCTAATGGCGACCATCGGTTGGAGTCAGGAAAGAACCGATGAGGTACTTGTGCCTGTCATTCGCGATATAAACCAGAGAGAACAAGTGGGAACTCAGAGCAACATCACAGGTTTCTTTAACGGCCCTCAAGGAGCGGGAGCATTTGCGCCTCGAGTCCGACCTGGCGGACAGAGCAGGATGGAGAAGGCGTTTAGCCGACTCCGACGAGAGGCTGAAGCTGGGTCAAAACCTAGCCAGGACCTGGACCGTAATGATGTCGAAGCAAGCCCTGGGGGTTCGGCTAAAAGTCCGGCTACCCCCAACCAGTCTCGTCGACAGAGGAAGAGTAACAAGCGGGGGCGACCTGAACCACGAGGGGCCGCAGAGAACGGCCAGGGCAGCGGCCAGAGTGGTGACGATACGACCGCCAAAAAAAGTAGAGGCCGCAAGGCAGTAAAGACTTGATTATGAATAAGTGAAGGGTTTTCATGCCAATACAATGTTATGTAATTAATACTTGAAGACGGTCGGGTTGTGTTAGTAGTGACCCACCGTTCGTCACGGTTACATGAAAGCCAAGTGTGCACTGTGCCACTCCACGAGCCGGATGGCTGGGTTGCGGATCGATCGCCCACTACGAATGCAAGATAGATTGCATTCTAATTAAGCTTAGTCTATCTATCACACTTAAGATAAGGATTGAGATTCAGTGATATTGAGGGATGTGCAGCACTCTTCCGTCCCACGTTCCCGCTCAGACAATGCGCCTCTTTAGGACCCAAGTCAAAAAAAGATCCCATCAAGCCCAATCCATGGTTTCTAGGCAACAAAAAGAAGCGCTACTAAACGAGCATGTCCTGATTCCACAATTCCATCATGCACAGATGATCTCACCTAGTTTTACACTACTGAACCCCTTAAAGTTGCGCCCAACCAGCTCGATGACATCAGAGCGGACCCGATGACGTCGCGGAAATGGCTTCCCTCAAGTTCCACATTACCAGTGCTTAAAAGCTGTCGTCCAGCTGTTCCCCTTGTCAGATCGCTCGAGATCCTCTCGAACGGAAGTAAATCATCTAATCCACCAGTCACGACGTGGTTCTGATTATCAGCGGCTCCATTGCTCCAGATCTCTTGTCCATCAACATTTTCTCTGCTCTTCCAGCCCTTGCAGACTACTGCAGGCCTCCCATTGCCCCAACCCCGTGACTTCCAGATCGGGTTTAGCTCCCAGGCGAGTCTCGACGTCACTGACTCTCCTCTTTCTCCATCAACTCCCGGTCTTTCTTCCTAAACTTGATTCCCTCAAGGGAAAGGATTTGCCAGGCGTCATCAATTCAATTGCTTCATCCTTTTTCAATTCTTTCACTTGCATCCCCGGTTGCAGTTTTTCCTTCCGCCGCGTGCCGGTGAAGCCTCCTGATAACACGTCACTTCTGCGCAAAGCGGCTTTGAAGGAACTCTATTCCTCCAATCACTCGCACAACCCCCTCCTTCGCTCTTTCATAGCCCGCCTTCTTTCATCCTTCGCAAGTCGCCCTTTGCAGTCGAGTTCCATTTCGGACTACCTCACAATGCATCGTTCCTACTCTATGCGCCAGTCGCGTCTGCCGACCGCCTCGCAGATCGAAACTCCTCCACCACCGCTCTCCTCCACGAAGACGAACAGATGGATGGGCAAAGGTGGCGGTTTTGGTGAGTCAGGCTTTTTACACCCAGCTTAACGCACAGGCGTCTTATTGAAGGTCACCATCAGACTAACCGCACTCATTCTCTAGGCCACGCCTTCCGCAAAAATACTGCAGGCGCTTTCGGGCCTGACCTAGCGCGCAAGCTCTCCCAGCTCGTCAAAATGGAAAAGAACGTCATGCGCAGCGTGGAGTTGGTCTCCAAGGAGCGTATGGAAACCGCGGTATGCATTCTCATTGATATGGTGGGATAACATCAGTCAATGCTAACGCGGAATTGTTTTAGCAACAACTCTCCATCTGGGGCGAGAACTGCGACGAAGATGTTTCGGATATCACGGATAAGCTCGGCGTCTTGCTCTATGAAGTCGGGGAACTCGAAGATATGTACGTCGACCGCTACGACCAATACCGAGTTACCATCAAGAGCATCCGCAATATCGAGGCATCCGTACAGCCCAGCCGTGACCGTATGTCTATCTCCAAGTCTTTCGTAGTTTAATGATACTGATATTCTCTTCAGGCAAGCAAAAGATTACCGACGAAATCGCGAAACTGAAGTACAAGGATCCAAACTCCCCTCGCATTGTTGTCCTTGAACAGGAACTTGTCCGCGCCGAAGCCGAGTCCCTCGTCGCCGAGGCTCAGCTCTCCAACATCACTCGGGAGAAGCTTAAGGCAGCATTCCAGTACCAGTTCGATGCCCTTCGTGAGCACTGCGAGAAGGTTGCCATGATCGCCGGCTACGGGAAACACCTTCTCGATCTCATTGATGACACCCCAGTCACACCCGGTGAGACCCGCCAAGCATACGACGGATATGATGCCAGCAAGGCCATCATTGAGGACTGCGAAGATGCCCTTGCCAATTGGGTCACCTCCAAGGCTACAGTCAAGTCAAACCTGTCTCAACGTTCGCGTACACTTTCTCAGCGTCACCGGGAGAACGTCGCCAAGGGTCGTGAGAACGGTGTTGACCTCTCGACTCAGGACCAGCCCTTGAGAGGCGACCGGGATTCATGGGTTGCCGCTGAGCAGCACCGCAGCTACCACAACGGTGTAGATGACGGCGAGGATGTTGGTAGCGATATCGGAGACATCCGTGGCCGCGAAGAAGAACCAGTTTCCGTCTAACGGAGTAATTTGAAACAAGTTGGAGCGTCAAAAGAAACCAGTAAACGAGACATTGGTTAATTTCTTTACGCTCTTGGATTCCCCTAGTGCTACTGTACGAAATGACTTTTTGCTCCTTTCCTTGCTCGGTATCTTCAGGATTTCGATCCGTCGTTGGTGGGAGTGTTGTTTATCCTTATTTATTTTCTGATTATCCCGTTCTACTTACCCCATGAGTTTCGATAATACTTTGACTTATTTATTCCTCTGGCAAATGCACGAACTGGCTCGAAGTGGTATCAGTAATTTGACTGCGATTTCCGATCCAGCTGGTCCGTTGTTGCGTGCCTGATCTGGGCAGGCTGGCGGTGCAGTGCGGTGGGATATCATGGGATGAGAAGCATTTTCAAGAGTTCTGGTTTATTTAATTATTACTTAGTGAGACCTAATGAATGTAATATTACTTGTGATTATCGGTTTAGTCAATCGAGTAGTATGTACCAATATATCTTTTCGATGAGGGACCTAACTACATGTACATGCCACTCCTAACCTCTGCGCTATAGATGCAGAATAATTTGGCGCTTTCATTTTGCGGCTCCTTTACACATTCAGAGTAGCCGCTGCAGCGTAGACTATTCGAGGCAAGTGTCAGTGCAACTTCGGCACGCTGCTGTCGCAAACATCGAGCCAATGACTGCCTTCCAGCTCTAAAGGCCCGGTCAATGGGGGGTATTTATCCCTGCCTCAGGTCCCAATGGCGGCTAACCAATATGATCCGGCTTCAGTAGTGGCCAGTCTGCATAAGGAGACTTCAGTTACCTACCGTTACCTAAACCTAAAAAGCCAGCCGATGATTGACACAAGAAGCACAAAATCAGGTCAAGTGGCGTGCAACGAAGGTAGCGCTCTTTTCCTTCGTCAATTTAAGGTTTAGAGTTAGTCGCGCTGCGTTTTAATTGGAGTTTCCGACGTTTTCTGCCGTTAGCTTGTGCGGGTGCTTACTACCTTACTAGAAGTCCCTTGCTGATTCTGCAGAGACTAGGCAGAGTGTTAAGACTAACGGCCGGAATCATAAAGGCACGGCAGTCTTATTGCTTCAGTTCATGCTGCTGCCCACAATTAGCTGGATCATCAAGGGCCATTGCTTATTAATATACGGTAATCGACAAGGCGCATGGCATTAGCCCGTCCTTGAGAAGATCAGCACACGGCTGCAACTTAGTAGCATACGAAGTGTAGCCCTATTGCCCTTGTCAATCTTGTCTGGTAACTTGCGGTAGTTAGTTCTTTTTTAGTCAACGGGCACGTTCTTCGGTTCGCGAAATTGTGAGGTACGAATATCTCGGGGAATAACGGTACGTGATGGTGGAGACGTGTTCCGCGGTACAATATTCGCAAATATGTACCAGAAAACAGTCCTCAGGAGAGGAAAGAGCAATCCGCTATTAGACGGCCTAGGTCGGGTGGAGAGGTAGTCGGCAGGTATTAGAAAGAGAGTCGATTTGGTGAAATGCGTAGCCTTATTATTGCAAGCACACCTCAGTATATCGACCTATCCCTATTCTGTGCTTCGCAACTGATAAGTAACGATAAATGAGCACACGGCAAATCACTTAGGTACTTCCTGGTAAATCACTGGGTAATCCACTTTTCACATGGGACGTCCACTTTTGTAGGTTCCGAAGTGCTGACTGAGGTCCGCATCCACAGCACGTAGATGAGAACATCAACGGCTTCGGGGTTTTTAGGCCTCATCGCCCTAGGCAGTATCCCTGATACTGGTGATTTATAGGTGCCGAGACACATATGTAGCTGAATCAATCAAGTTGATACATCCCTGATGGTGTTGGGTTGTGTCAATCTAGCATGATTTCTCTTCAAAAAGCGCGAGGAAATTGTCCGTCCGAAGCCAAATAACGGAACCACACCTGGCAATTAAACCAAGAGCTGTCATGTCTTATCATGAAACATCCATCAGCTGAGGAAGGGCTGGTGAATTGAGAGGTCAAACCAGGCAACTCCTAAGCGGACGACATCGGTATCAGGTGCGCGGAAGAGTAAAGTCGAAGCCTAAAAAAGGTACTCTTAAGTTAGTGTACGAGCATCACAGTTGCAGCATATATTTGTTCAGAGATGGACAAAATAAAGAAATGAGAGACAATCACAGAATCCTCGCATGTTGTCCAAAGTCAAGAAGAAATAGAACGTACCGATATGAATGTGGAGGAAGCCAAGCAGGACACCAATGCAAGAGAAGTGAACTCAGAGAAACAGAAATATTGGGCATCCTGGCGTTAGAGCGTCAATAATTGAGAGAGGAGTCCTGACAGCACAGCATGTCAGTCAGCGAGGAACGCATGTCGTGTGCTTCTGGGCTTCGAGAACAGGAGAACTAATGCAGGCTGGTGATATCTGGTTAGTTCAATTGCAGTTGCCGAAAAGGTGCAGTTGATGGAAGGATGGAGGTATGGAAGCGTCGGGAGGTGAGCGAGTCAGTTGAAGGTATTTGGCGTTGCTGTGGAAGAGAAGGGCAGACACCAGGATCCACGCGATTGCCGGATTCAGCCTTCCATTAGCATCAACTCACAACTATTGATCATTGATCAACCACGATCGCGGCGGCTGATCTCCATTGTTTCATCCAAGCCATCGATTCCGTCATTGTCCTCAACAGCCAGCCAAGGGTGTTTTTACATCGATATCTCTCATTGTTAGCCCCGATGGCGCAATGGATGACCCAGTCTTGGCAAGCTGGACGGTGGACTTCTGTACGTCTTGCTCAATGCATGCATGACTCCCGAAATAACACCCCTTGATGATGTGATACACAGTCCGAGTCAAGCTGATACTACGGTGTACATGTGAAGAAGACGCAACACCTACTGGGTGCATTATCCATCAATCAATAAAGTGGGAAATGGTTCTGTAGATTGCTGCTATATCAACCCAAAAAAGCAACCCAGCCAAAAACTCCGAAAGCAGCTTATATACCACACAATTGAAAAGAGACGAAACCGGTTCCTGACCAAGTCGGATCGTATCTCCATTTCCCTCTGTTTAACCCCTGTCAACATGGCAACGCAGCAACAAAACCCTGCAACAGATCCCAGTAGATGTTCAACAAGCGAATGAATCGAGTATAACACAGTGAAACTGTAGGAGATAGCACAAAACAAGAAAGGTCATTACATCGTCAGATCGCCCCACCTCCAGATAGGTCGCTCGTGGAGCCGAGTGTCAACTAAAGAAGTTCAAAATGATTCCAAGAGTACTCAAGAGAGCCGCAGAAGGAACAGAACAGGAAACGGCCACAACCAAAACAAGCTAACAACACAGATAATGCACTAAACTTCATTTTAATGCTTAGATATCTGTACCGACGCCCTTCTTTTTTGGCTGAATATGTTTTTGCCCGCTTCCGGCCACGGTGGTACTTTGGTGGCCCATGGACTCTGATGGAGGAGGCATGCGAGTAGATGTTGCTTCGTGTTTCTCAGTCAGAAGGTTCTTAAGCCATCGGTTCTCCATTTCAAGCTGTGCAACTCGCGCCTCAAGCGAGGCGTTCTTCTCGGTTGTCTCTCTGACAGTGCGCTCGAGCACTTGTTCGCGCTGCTTCTTCTTCATGCGAAATCGGGCGCTCGCAGCAGTGTTGCGACGTCGTCGGTCCTCCTCGGCAGCCCGACGAGAATGTTCTTCATGGCCGAGAGCAGAAGCAATATGGTCTCCTGAGATCTGAGTGCTGTATTTGCTGTTGCCGATCTGGCCATTTGGGGGTGAAATCGAAGATGACACGTCTGAAGGTGTCATAGCACCCGGTGCGTGCCCTATCTCATCAGGCCCATATGAGATTGGAGGGTAGAGAGGATAAGTCGAGTGTGAAAGCATGTGGTCGGGTACAGAATAGTTGATGGTCTTGTCGCCGGCTGTTGAGGAGAGTGTAAGCAAGATCGATGAAAAGCAAGCAGCATGAGAAGAGAAAGACAAGAAGAAGGGAATGGAATTATCGTTATCATAAAAAGGGTAGAGTTATCAGAGAAACACTGCAACCCCAGAGGGACCTGGGGATGAGCATTGGAGCATGAGCCAGGGTGTGGAAGCTTGGTGAGGGTCCGGCAATGACAGGCCGCCGACGATGTCATAAATGTGATCGATTGCGTGCTTGCATTGCCTTTACCAAAGTGGGATATCAAAAAAGGCAGGGGAAAAAGAAAACAATAAGACGGTAATAAAAAAGAAAATAAAATAAACCAAAATAAACGACGAAATCAACGGTATTGGTTGGTTCTTGCAGGGAAATTTGGGGGAACGAAACCACGTTTCCAACCAAGTGACACTCAAAGACACGGAGAGTTCACAACGCCCGGGCCAGGGGAGGCCCTCGGGGAAACTGGAACAGGATCGAAATAGCAAGCAGCCTCGCACACAGCAACACCCAGGGGCTGCTTCCTTAGAAAAGGGACGCACAGCTCCTGGGATGTAACCCGAGAAATCGCAGCGGCAGTAGCTCTTGCACCATCCGACGTTGGATGAGCAAAGAATGCAAAGGAAACGAACCAGACAGCATAAAAATGGCGCAAAAAATGCAATTTGCGGCGTCATTCGAGCTCAGACTTACCATGATACGGATATCCTCGCACATCGATCGGGCTGTGGTCGTCCTCGAGGCTCTCATACGAACTGACGGACAAACCGCCCATTCCCTCGGTTGGGTCGAAGGTCATGTTTAGGTTTGGGATATGTGACAAGCCAGCAGCGTCCGTGTCCAGAGAATAGTGTCGACTCTTAGCAACGGCCGGGTCGTGTCGAGAGAGGAGGAAGTTGAAATTTTCAAGTTTCTCCAGGCTCGAGGCCGTCTGACGAGCGATTTGTTCATCTGACATATTGCCTGCAGGTGCTTTTTTTTAATAAGGTGCCTGCCTCTCCCGGGCTCTGTTCAACCTCCGCTTTTTTTTTTTTTCTCCCTAGTCGCGGGACCCGGGGACTTGATTTGATTGGAATAGAGGATTTGGCAAAGAAGGATTGATTTACCAGCTGTGCACCCAAAATGCTTGGGTGGCTTGTCTTGGGGCGAAGAGGGATGGGGAATCGATGGTGACAGAACCACGCAAATGTCGCCAGCCGATCAGCTGGGGCAGGGGCACAGAGGGAACCTGGGATTGACCAGAAACTCAAACCTTGCCGGGGGCTGAATGGAATTGGAAGAGTTGGCTCAAAGATATCTGTTCAGAATCGGCCGGAGAACATCCCATTCGCATAGCGCGGAATGAGCAGCCACGTACGCACAAGCACGAGAAGCGGATGCGAACCAGAGCCTGGACCAGCGTGGCCAACTTTAGGAGGGAGTCGCCAGTTACAGAAAGATAGTACCAGCAAAAAGACCGTGTATTTGCGAGGAGAGTTGACCCAAGACGGGAGGCACGCAGTTGGGAGGCACAGCACCGCAGCCGATCGTCTCACGCCTTCGTGCTAGTTGATGATCTGATATAATGGAGAAATGTCGTGATCGCCCGTTCTCATTCGTCGGTTCCCACTCCGCGTTGGACGTTGGCAGTGCGCTGTAGCGGGCGGGCAGCGGGAGGCTTGGGGAGGAAGAGAAACGCAGGGAACAAAACTGGCTTGATGCTGGATTAATATTGATATCTGGAGTGCGAGGATCTCGTGGATCTCGATGGGCTTGATAAACACCATCAGGGGAGGAAAAGGGGACCTGCGACAGGGACGGGAAAAGACCGTACTGAAATCGCGTTACCACCCGCCAAATGATACATTACCAATGTCATACATATTTTTGGCCTGTTGTAACAAACATCTACGGGGTGGATCGGTATCCGTTGTGTAATGGTACGGTTGCCTGTGAATACACAGTCACACATACAACTCAATACCTCCGTCACACCGTCCTTTTCGCAACGATCCCTTCGTTTCATTTCCTGCGCAAATCACAGCACTTAAAACGCGCGTTAAGCTGCCACTCTGGACGAGCCCACTGTGGAATCCAACCGGACGGCATGCTTTCCTTTTCGAAGCTTCGCTTCCCCGCCCGCCTCAGTGGTTTGCCAAGTTGCCTCGGTGCTGGAGTATAATCAAAAATAGTACGGAGTACTTTTGACGATGCTGCCCTCACCATCCCCGATCCCAATCCTGGAATGCCGGACAAGAACTGAATAATAGCCTTGTAGGGTGCAACAAGCTCATGTTTTTATCTGGTGCTGATTGGGCCCGGACACTGAATCATGGCCATTCCCGGCCGAGTCCATTCAGGAGTCAGGAAACAAGATCCCGGCAATCCCACCCCCAGATTCGACGCCTGCATTGTGCATAGGAAGATTATCATTATTAATAGGCGCTATGCCCTTGGATCTTCGGATTATCCCGTCCCCCAAACTCTCGGAGAAATCATAGTGTTGTCTCAGTCTGCGTCTTTGGCGAATTCGTCCGTAGTTTGTACCCACCCACACTCTTCAACCCGTTCTGTGATGTTAACTCAGTATAACTACGGTGTTCTCCGTGTGCTTGACTGGCTACTCCATAGTCCATCCTGCTCCGGACTTGGATCGCTCAACGGCCATTGCTCCCGAGTCCTATGTACGTTCCCTGCCGCTGTCGTCATATCTCAAAGGAAGAGGGAATCTGGAACTCCTAAAGAGTCGAAGTGGAACGTAGAGAACAACAGTCTCATTGTTACGTACTCGGAAAACGAGGCCATTGTCCTACATGGGTTTCGCGTATTGACTGAGATTGTTCCTTCCATCGTAGCTCACCAGTTCCTTTTACCTTTACGGGCATGACGTGAAAATGAGGGGCTTTCATTCGAGGGGAGAGGAATGAAAAGGAGTCCGGAGATGGCACTAGAACTTGTATCTGTCATGACAGCGTTTGAAGTCATGAAAATTGTTCGCTTTGGGTGTGCTATGTTTTATTGTCAGCCAAAAGATCGATACATAATCATCCGTGCGCCAGTAGGTACTGCTGCGAAAGAAGTGCACGAACGCCGCGAAGCAACGTGGCTTGCAATATGATAAGATCCCACGGGTAATGTGGGTAGCCGAAGCAAGGGGCACCACGAGCCTCTCCCCACGAGCTTCCCGGGTACTGATAGAATTATACTTCTCCATCAGCGCATCTTTCGCCCTAGCACCAAGGCCTGGCCTGGGTGACCAATGCACTGGGAAACTCGTTCGGCAGATTCGGTCGAGGTCAGAAACCCACCGTTACTACCAAGTTATAGAGTCAGTCAGATCAAACTCCCCGGACGCCGCTGAGTTTTCTCGATCCTTGTTGCCATAACGGTTCCCCGCGATGCACGGAAACGGTGCAAGCTTGTCGGACCTGGGGTAAAACAAGCGGTCAGGACTCAGGCAGCCAAGCGGTCTGGCGCGACGGGCACGGCCAACAGGACAGAGTCTGGACTCAGATAATCTGGTCCTGGAGCTGATGGGTGGTTGGTTCGGGGTGGGTTTTCTCTCGGCGTGGAGCTCTCCGAGTCGGACTGCAAAGGGTCTCGCGATCGGTCAAAGCAAAGCAAGACGCTCAATATCAGATCGATGAGACATGCTGATTCGATGCAGGCCGTTGTCCTGCTCGGAGATAAACTCAATTTCCAGATAGTTAGTTACTTGACAGACCTTGCTGTCAGTCGCACTGACAGCTGGAAGACCAATAAGTGACGGCGTGGATGCCGACATCCGAATTTTGCGGAGGCGCCATTACTAATCAGCGTCTTCCTCCGCCACAAATCGCATCTCCGACCGCTGTTCGTTTGACTGATTTCAAAATCCTCTCTTGTCACGCCATTCCTTCATCGTGACTTGGAAGTAGCGGCTTTTCGCGGGCAGAACTGCGCAAAAGGACCCAGCAGAGCCGCGTGGCGCAGCGATCCACCCGTTTTGATTGCGATCTTGTTCGCATCACCAAGCAGGAGCCTATCCTCATTCGAATCCTGGAGGCGCAGGTTTCGGGCCGGGTTGAGAGCTTGGTATCGGTGGCCGTCGAGATTCCAACAGACACCATTGGTTAATCCGACTCCGCTGTTTTCCTCTCCCAATACGACTCCCCACGGCGCCCTCAGGCGCTACGCATGTTCACTTATGAGAGCATCTACCTCGTCTCTATTTTAGTTGTTGAGTTATGCAACACTCGCTACTGGATGATAGTGTAACGCCGCTCCGGAGAATGCAGGATCATAAGCCTGTTGTTCTCGAGACTGCAAGATCCGGCAATAGCCATGATTCTAGATTCCGACGACGTAAACCACTGGTAAGCAGGCCTCCTTGTCTGTTTTGCAAAGGCACCATAGTAAACATACTTCATTAGGCCTGTGAGATGTGCTACAAAAGGAAGATCAAGTGCGAATTCGATGATTCCAACCAAACTTGTACCCAATGTATTCGCCGTAATTTGAACTGCAAGGCCCTCCCAGGGAAAGGGAAGAGGGACAGCAGTAAAAGGTATTTGCCCTGGAACGAAGTCTTTCTATTTTGTTCTTCTGGGTACTAAAACTAGACTAGATCTCGCTATGTGAAGACTCTAGAAGAGCGCCTGAAAAAGACCGAGTCTTTGCTCAAGTCTGCCGGGATATTGATTGATACAGCAAATTTTGGCGATCTCGGTGACGCTTCAGAGTCCGACGCTGAATCTGATAGTGCTATGGAGGATGACAATGATGCTTCAAATCTTCATCAGGATTTCGGCAGGCGTGGTGTTGTATCAGGAGGTGTACCATACCCTCACAATGTGTCTGCTGTGAAAGACTTGCCCACATCATTTGATTCTGATAACTCACCTGAATCCCACGAGCGCAGGCGCCCGACCACAGAGAAAAGTGAGCCGCCAGTCTATAGAGCGGACAGGGGAAACTCGCTGTATTATGGTATGTCTGCTACCAATTATTTTATTTCTTGCTTGAAGGTATGTTGCTGACACTGCATGCAGGACGGTCCACGCCCCTTTCAATCTTGACCCGAGAAGGAGTCGAGTGGATCAAAAACAGATCTGGCGAGGACAATTCCCTCAATTCATTACTTTCAAACTCCAAATTCGACAGTCCATGGGCCCACTGGCGGCCTGATGTATTCTACGACGTCTTTTCTTCAAAAGTTTTCAAACCATTACCACCGCGGGCGGAAGTGTTCTCTCTCCTCCGAGACTATTTTGAAACCGTGAACCTTATATTCCCTCTGTATCATGAGGACACGTTCATGCAGCTCGTCGAGTGGCAGTACACCCAGCAGACATGCGATGATGCAGCTCGGTGGGCCAGCATCAACATCATCCTCGCCCTAGCCTATGAGTACCGTTTCTCAAATAGTCAGAAATCAGAAAAGGATAGAGAGAAAGCATGGCTTTATTACAAGAACGCTCTCTCCGTATTCCCCGAGTTGGTATTGCGACGAACAGACTTGCTGAGCGTGCAAGCCCTCTTGGGAATGGCACTGTTTCTCCGAGGGAATTCTGGCTCTCAGTCCACCGTGCCCATTGTCACCGCAGCTATACGATCGTCGCACCGGATGGGGCTTCATCGTGAGATTCCCAGGCCTCACCTTTCACGATGTGAACAACAACAGAGAAGGAATGTGTTCTGGATTGCTTACATCCTTGATCAAAGGTAAGGTACCTCCGTGGTTTGCTGTTCCCTAGTTAATGTCTCCTCGGTATAGCATATCTATCCGGTTAGGCAATGCGCCGACACAGCACTTCGATGATTTTGATGTTGAATTTCCTTCCGACGAGACCGTTGACGGGCTCAAGATGGCAGACGATAAGGCATTCTTCCCCCAAATATGTCGCATCGCCGTGCTCAGAAGTCGAATATACAGTCAATGCTACTCGGCAAGGGCTCTAGAGAATAAGTCTACCGCCTATATCTGTGAAACCATTCACAAGCTACACAGCGATCTCCAAGATTGGAAGAACAACAGCCAGTTCGACTCCTTGTTCAAACAAAGAGGTGGTGGAGAGGACTTTCTGGCTGGCTTTGCTTCGGCGGGACTGTTCTTACTATATTACAACTCCTTGATTATGATCCATCGCTTACCGCTGTTGATCAATGTCGTCTACCAGTCGCGCGCGGGCACAGTGCCAGATCCTGATATCAGGATGATAATGAATCAGTCGTCTTCCTCCGCTGCGGTTTGCGTCCAAGCGGCACGAGATACTCTGAAACTGGTGAATAACCTGCCGTGGGGCGATATCGCATGGATATGGTGAGATATCTGCAAATCAGAAATCAAAACGATCGTTTTGCTAACACCATTTTTAGGTCTCTATTATACTACGTCTTTTTAGCTGTGATGACGATATTCGCCAACATTCTTCGGAATAGTCAGCAACCAACTGCCAAAGACGATCTTCAGTCCCTGAACATGGCCGCGACATTCTTCGCTACACTCGTTCCCGCTGACGGACCATGTAACTATGCGAGATTTATGACTCGCATGAGCACGACATTTGAGCGCATTGCCCGAGTTGTTTTCGAACGAGAGCAAAAAACAGTCAAACCTGGTCTGGATGCAAAGAGCAAACTCTCCAAACCCGACATAGGCCTGCAACCACCTTCACAACAATCCTCTATCTCCGCACCCAACACTCACTCCACATCAACAACCGCCGTCAACATACCCAACCTCGAGGGTTTACCCCCTATAAATTCAAGCGGCTATGTTGTCCGCGACAGCCCCACGCCCAGTAGCCCTCGCCCTGTTCCTACGAATACTAACAAGACATTATCCGACAATTCTTCCCCCTCCAATCCTATCCGAACGCCCAGAGAGAATCCACAACACCCCTCAAATCGAAACATAAACCACTACCAGCCCCAACCAACCCCCTTTCCAGCATCAGCCATGAACATGAACATGAGCACAAATATCGACATGGCCTTCCCTCTCCCAGCTTTAGAAGAAACAACCTTCACCTTCCCACAGCCAGAGCTATGGCAAATCCCGCTCACGGCAGACTGGGAGTTTGGATTCGGGGGCCATTTTTTGAGCAACATGTTTGGCCATCCCGGGAATATCAATCCCAGTGGCAGCGTCGGCGTGACCCAGGGTCAGAATTATCTTTTCCTGGACGGTGGTGATGGAAATGTTACGGGTCCGACCACTACTGCTGCTGCTACTCCTGTGTCTGTGTCTTCGGTCCCTATGATGGATGGCACAGGAGCAGTGGAGTATGGACATGGGAATGCAACCGGTACTGTTGGCCACGGGGGAGCGTCCAATACTCACCCGCCGACAATGTGGATGGATAGAAATTTTGGTGGTAACACATACTAACAAATGGCATCAAAGTTTCACGAACATGGGGTAATATATTATGCTACTCTAGCAATATAAGAAATGATTACGAATACTGTTGCAATCAGCCCGAAAATTTACTTTCTTTTTCCTTTCCTCTGTGTTTATATCTGCGTCTAACAACGGCTAGGCCTTATTGTGGCCATGCATAGCCAGACAGCCGTAGACTTCTGACCACAATTCTCTGTTCCATGGAACCAGACGCTGAACCGTCAGGTACAACCCCCGCCCACCGGCCAGGTATTACGTGTGAAGCTCCCTCCTCGTTGTCATTACGTCGATACTGGCCCCCTCAACTCATTTCCCGTCGTCATCTACCCGCTGCGCTATGGGCTGGCCTGTCTCTTTATCGAATTTCCCTCGGTTCTGGGGTCGGAAGAGCCCACCAGCACTCCCCAAGAAACCCTCCTGGTTGGAAATGCTACCCCCAAGAACTCCTGCTATGCATTGCAGGTCTTACGAATCTGGGTATTTATGCTGTCAAGATGTAGCACTGAGTTCCAACTTAACATACGGGACAGTGGAACAGATGGACCTGCACTTGTAATCACAAGATGGTTGGATATGGGTGCTGGCCTGGATATCAACGATCCGAAGTGTTAACATAAATAGCTTGTGATGTCGAGGGATGCGGTTGGAACACGTGAGGCTCAGTAGATCTTTCTCGATTGTTTCAGGATGCTGCGACCCCGCACAGCGAGATAATACTGATCTAACAGACCGCAATCAGGCCTACTTGGTACGGAAATTGCGCCGCCGTCACTTCTTACCCGGGTGTCCCCAAAATTAGGTGGTCATTTATGCTTGTCAAAACCTTAGTAAGTATAATGATAGCAGTTGCAATTTCATCTGATCTGGTATCTGGATTTCAGGAAATAGAGAACAAAACATAGCGTGGCCGTAAACCCATCGCAACACAATCCGGAACTCCCGCTCAATAATCGCGAGGTAAAAAATAAACAACAATAAAAAGATGATTAAAAACACAAGCATAACCGGATTAAAACACCTTTCCAGAAAGCATTTGAACCGCCTTGCTCCATACGCCGTTACCGAGTTTGGCGCCAGACTTGTTATGTCCTCTCAGTTCCTTGCTAAGAATACTGCGCATCTCCTTCTCAGACAAGCCAGTGCTGTTATCTGCTCCGAAGCCGTATATTTTGCTGGCGAGAACTTCGGTCTGGATGTCCAGGACGCCGAATTCGCTCTCGTCTTTGCTCTCCGGGATACGCGTCGTCACAGCAAAGTCGACATCGATTCTGCTCTTGTTTATGCTCTGCTGCGACTCCAAGGTCGCAGAGTCAGAGGGAATACCGGTTCCAAGCAGAGTACATCTTGCCCTGAGGGAAGGGTTTTCCTTGTTGTCGGCGAGTTGAATGTTAGTCACGCCGTGGAACCCGAGCATACGGGCTTCTTCCTCCACGTTTGATGCCAGATCCCAGGCCTCTGATATGAAACGTAAAAGTTGCTTTGGTGTGACTTTGGATTGATTGATCCGGGCGACATGAGCTTGGAGGGCTTTGAGGATGAGTAGTGAGATTGGTGAGAGCTGATATGCCCTTGCGTTCGACTTCATCTCGTCACCAGGGCAGTAACTCAGTTCAATCGGTGTTTCAGATTTTGGGTTGGGCAAAGTAACCTTGTTGCTATCAATATGTAATGACCCTGGGTAGAACTTCAATTGGAGTTGATGTTGGTAAGACATGGTCACCACCGAACCTGCCTCCGATTCCGCAGAAGATGCAGAACTGATAGACCATCCGGTCTGTTGCTCAATGCGGTGAACGGAGTCTGTTATCCAAGTCAGCGTTATTATCAACAATAAAACAAGGTAGATATTTAGCAGAACATACCCTTCAGTTCACGGATCTCCTTGGCGCTCCATCCACGGCATTCCTCCTTTACCCTCTCTGCTTCCTGAATGTGGGCAGTAAACTCCGCCTTTAGCTCTGCTCCTGTTTCAATGGTAGCTGTCTTGTCTTGGACTTCAATTTGTAGTTCTTGAAGCAGCTTCTTCTTGGACTCAATCTCCTCCTCTATGTCTGTGAGCTTGCCCCGTGCAGCCCAGAGTTCATCTTGGTCGCAATTCTCTAGTTCATCGGCCAACTGCTGAAGGTGCGTGGCTTCTTGCTCGAGCGATGAATGTTTGGTGGACAGCGCAGGGACTGAATCACTAAGAAGCGCTTCATGTTTGGACAAGATCTTGTCGTCCCCCTTCATTTCCTCCAAGTGCCGGTCCAGGCCCTCCTTCAGACCTTCAAGAAGCTTCATGCGCCACTCGTACCAAGTAGCTTTGCTCAATAGCCTGGTATGGGTTTTCACGTTTCGGAATTGGTTATCCATCAACGACCGGATATCAGGCGCTGCGGTCATATATTCTCGGAATAGAGGTGGATTGTCTACATATGTTTCGTTCTCGATAGACCGGATTATCTGTCTGCCTTCGGAGATATAAGATTTCAACTCGCGGCAAGACTAAGGATCGTTAGTAACGGACTCTTTTATATAATGTGGTCACTTACATGCTGATACAGCTCCAACATTGGCACGGTACAAAAACCAGCAGCCACGCATTCGTCGAAGTTAGAAGCACTAGACTTCCCATTGCCCTCAAGAGACAATCTAGCTGTCCTTTTACTGATGCTATCCGGTGCGGTGGTATGTCGTCTCTTAGTAGTCGTGAGCTCCATGAAATGGATGTTCGTCATATTCAAGAAGTCCTGCAGCTGGATTGGCTCAAAATCCGGTTCTATACTCTCAGCTACACCTTCTTCATCCCCGACCTTATCAGCCTGGGGCGAGAGTGTCGGCTGGTGAGGATCCAGAATAGACACACCCCTTGGCTCATGATTGGGTGTCGTGCTGGCCTTAGTGGGTGATACTTCCATCGTCTTACGGGCCGGTGAGCGAGCTGCGCGGCCGACCGTCTCTTCTTTAGTTGGAGGAGGCGGAAGCTTCACGCTTTTAACAGGGCTCATATCCTCGCGACGTCTCAACCGCTTTGGGGTGTTCTCGGCTTCGTCTTCATCTTCCAAGTCCAGTTCTGCCGGGCGCTTGCCGAGAATTCCTCGTGCAGCTCCAACGTGAAGACTCTTGCGGCCACGAACCTTATTCTTCTTCGGCGTGAGGCTCGAAATCATATCTCTTAAGCTTGCAGTAGGATCCTGGTTGTTGGGAGGCTGAATATGACCGTCCTCCCGGATCTCTTCTTCCTCGCGTTCTCGGTCAACCTCCTCTTGAAGTTTAATAGGATCTTCAAAGCGCACCCCTTGCGGTACTTTGTCCTGCGGAACAAAATCCCCGGCCTCTTCACCAATCGATCGTCGTTTGTCAAGCATGGCTGCGACTTTTGGAGACCCCAGCCCTTCTTTGTCGATCCCAAGGCCAGACGAACGCCTAGAACCTGGGGGTCGAAGGACAAATAAAGGAGCAGATTCACCTGATGCATTATTACCAAAAAGGCTTCTACGGCCAGGGGACTCCCTTTGCCTGTCGAAAACCTGGAGTTCAGGCTGGAAAAGTTTCTTGGGCGATGCGCTGCGAGAGCCCGCACTTCGCGTTTGCGGGGTCTCTCCAGGAGTGGAGGGCTGGCCTTCCACTGTCAACTGCGCTGCTGGGCCTGAAGCGTTCTTGCTGGGTGACTCTTGTGGTGTCATTGATGTTGGTGTCGTTGGTGCCGTACGGCCTGTGCTCTGTCTTGTACGTCTTGACCTGACGCTAGCCAGGCTAGGGCTGCCATTTTCTGAGGCGACAGCAGCAACGTGGAAAGCCGCAGACGACTTGGCGCGCGACTTTGCTGGTGACTTGGATGACGCCTTTGCTGAAAACTTAGAGGGTGACTTAGATGGTGACTTAGATGGTGACTTGGATGGTGATTTGGATGGTGATTTGGATGGCGATTTGGACGGCGATTTGGACGGCGATTTATTCGGGGAAGCTCGAACCGTTTCCTGGAACGGAGAGCTTCCTTGTTGCGAGTCTATCTTGTCTGGGCTCGCGGCATCCGGTGTCAATATTTTCCCCATGGCCGCAGTAAAATCCATGCCTGCCGTCTGGTCTCCGTCAACAGATTCGGTTTGCTCCTGGATAGGCGGGAGTATACCCCCAACCGCCCCCGTCATCTCCATATCGTCATCTTCCATTTCGTCTTCCACCGCATCCCACTCAGAGACTTGCCGACTCAGGTTCGGAGCGACATTGTTTTCATCAACATTTTGAACGCCAGTTCCTTTATTTAGAACCCCTCCAACAACAGAGGTAAATTCCATTGTCATCTCCTCGTCATTGTCCGCCACGCTATCAGCGCCTATAGACTTCGCAGGAGAAACAGGCTGAGCGATACCTCCCACAACGTCGGTGAGCTCCATAGTTTGTTCCTCGTAGTTCGTCTGCCCGCCAATTGACTGGCGCTGGCCTATGGAGCGACGGGTGTTGGGAACGATGCGGCCAATGGCATTTGTTACGTCCATGCTCATATCCTCGTCGCCATCATCACTTGCCGTTTCCGAGAAGCCACCGTCTAAGGGCTTTGAGGGGTCGACATTCTCCTGGTCGTGCCGGGCGCTGAGGTCATCCCAATCGAAGCTTTGCCTCTGTCCCTTCTTAATCCAAGGCTGGAACGCGCCAGTAATTTCTTGGTCGGCAATCTCCATAGAGACATCCTCGTCGTTCTCGTTGTCGATACTCCTAGTTCCTGCCTCTCGAGCAGCTTGTCGCAAGGCATCGTTCAAACGATCAGTTCCGGTGGCTGATTCGGATCCATCTGTTTGGGTGGTCACCCCAGAGTGGCCGGACATATCTTCCATGCTCATCGCAGTGCTTTCTCCATCAAAGCCGGAACCTGATAAACTATCATCATCATCATCCTCCTCATCCTCCTCATCGTCTTCATCCCTAGCAGTAGAATGCAGACCAGTGTCGTCACTATTCTCACTCCCGCTGAAGGGGCTTGAAAACTCCTGGGAGGAACCTATCCCATCATAGCCGCCACCCAAGGGTCGATTCCTTAGCTGTTCTAAGTCTGGGTATTGCACCGGCGAGAAAGCGATGTCAGACTCTGCATCTATTTCAGGCGAGCTTGACGGGTCACTTCGTTTAGACGTAGGTGCAGGCTGTTGGTTCTGCGTAGTTGCTAATGAAGACGCGCGTCGAGTAGAGTTCGAGGTAGACGAGGAAGTCGAGTCGTCAGGTATTTCCACCACGTTCCACGTATGCAATGTCGCCTCAGGTGCAAAGGATACACGACGGTTGGCTTGAAATCGGTTAGTAAGCCGCAGTTAGGATCTCAGAAACAAAAAGTTGACGCACCCATCGACTTCCTCCGAGCTTCTCTGTGCTCCAATGCCGCTTTTCTCTCACGCGCGCGTCTCTCTTTCTCTTCCTGTTCCCTTGCGGCCGCCATTTCATCACGAATTGTAGAAGCGTTGAAAGTATCGAATGGATTCGTTTGGTCGTCAGGGTTGGCAGGTGATTTTTGGGCTGGGGTATCAAAATCGATCAAAAGTCCCTCTTGGGTTGAACTGTTGGTGTTGTCTTGTTCGCTTGCTCCGCGGGATGGTGTTTTTCTGCGCGTTTCTTCAAAGGTGGGGATGTTTCGTACTGGCGAAACGGGAGCTGTTGGCTTGAGGATTGACTTTAAAGGTACCACTGCAGAAGACTATACAGAGATGAGTATCATCGGCTTCACGGAGGCAGCACTGTATCGCGGGGTTAAGTGAGCTAATTACCTTGCGCCGGTTTCCATTCGAGGCTTGAAGTGCATCCAAACCGCCAGGTCCCAAGCTTTTGCTACGGGACTTCTTGTCCTTTCCTGCTGTCACTTGTTGGCCAGACGGTGGCCGTCCAGCGCCAATATCCGTTGTCGCATTCTCCTTATCACCTCCAGATGTCAACCTCGATCGGGGTACATGGGCGATAGAGCGACGAGATCGCGGACGGGTTGAACCCGCGGTGTCACCTCTGGACGCCATTGTGAAATATTCCGCTCATGGACGAGTCCAGCAGGACAGGGGATTTCCGATAATCGAGAATGTATTGCAATGAAGCCGTGATCATCTCCGTACAGGGAGCGCGTCACCCCGGCGGGTAGTCATGTGATGTCGAAAAGTAAACAAATACGGGCTTACATAACAGCCCTAGTCCATCCGCAGGGGCTTCCGCAACAGGACTAGCGCCGCCACCGCACAACTTTCACACTGAATATCCACCATCGCTAAATTTGTCTTCCTCAAAATCGACGTCGACAACCGAAATAATCCGACAACCCCCTCCGCGACGACTCTCCCACCCAGCTCGACCTTGTTTCCTCGTCGGACTGAATTATCGCAAAAATGGCGACCGAGTTGACCGTCCAGTCGGAGCGTGCGTTCCAGAAGCAGCCTCACATCTTCGTCAACCCCAAGACCAAGGCGAAGAGCAAGAAGGTCGGCCAGGGTCGACGATGGTACAAGGACGTTGGTCTTGGTTTCCGTACCCCCAAGACCGCCATTGAGGGCAGCTACATCGGTATGCACGACCTGTTATGATTTTTTTTTTTATCCGGATCAAGATTGCGGTATGGCGGATGTACAGTGGTTTTCTTTCTCGGGGTCTGGAGATGAGAATATGCGCGGACCGTGAGAAAATGTCAACACACATTTTGTTCGACACGGGCGTACTCTGGGATTTGAGCGAAGATTTTTTGTCTGGACTTGGAATATCGGGGGTAGCAGCACCATTCTACCGATCTCAATTCCGAAATCACAGTTCTCGACTCCGGGGAAGAATACCCAGATACGCTATTGCTACGCTCTTGATCCATCAGGGTTAGTATCAGATTACTGACCTCCAAAATACAGACAAGAAGTGCCCCTTCACTGGTCTCGTTTCCATCCGTGGTCGTATCCTCACCGGCCGTGTCGTCTCCACCAAGATGCACCGTACCATCATCATCCGCCGTGAATACCTCCACTACGTCCCCAAGTACAACCGTTACGAGAAGAGACACAAGAACCTCGCTGCTCACGTCTCTCCCGCTTTCCGTGTTGAGGAAGGTGACTGGGTCACCGTCGGCCAGTGCCGTCCCCTCAGCAAGACTGTACGTGGCCGCTCCCTTGAAACCATCACACCTGAATCTCCCATCTCCGAATCGGTTTTTATGTACAAGCTTTCTCTAACAACTTTCCGCTCTACAGGTCCGTTTCAACACCCTCCGTGTTCTGCCCCGCACTGGCAAGGCCGTCAAGGCTTTCAGCAAGTTCTAAGCGTGTCGACGAGGAAGCGGTGTTCTCGAGAGAAAATTCAATCCAGGGAAACGGCGCGGCGCGAATGGATTCGAGCGGAACAGTTTGAAGGGGTGTTGGGATTGTTTCACGATATCATGTCCCGGTACCCTTGTGAAGGATATATCCAATGAAAAAAATTTGATCTGTTCTTCTTTTTTTAATTAGGACTATGCCGTATAGCATAAGCATACTAGGGAAACGGGATTGACGTGCTTCAACGTTTGGGAATGGAACTTTTACAAACAGGGAGTGCGTCGTCATATTGAATTTGGATTGTAGAAATCATTTCGAGCGTTGTGAAACTGCAACCCGACGACTATGTCCCACGCGACAAGGCGCAGCTCGAGACAATGCAATAAAAAATCAGCACAAAGTAATAATCTCTAAATTATCAAGCAAAATACACTACCTTACTCCATGCACCTCTTCTTCACCTTTACGTGCGAAGTCACCACAACCAATCCAGGGACCATAAGACGCAAGACGGAGAGGAGATGGAGATGGAGATGGAGATTGCACCCAAACGCGGTAGCGACGGTGTTTGGAGTCAACAAGGAGTATTCGGAATCACCTACTCAAGCGCAGATTTAACCCATGTCCTTTCACTAGTAAACAGGTCACTAGTCATCTGCTCTTGTTCCAATATCACCCTGTCAAACAGATCAAGTTCCTCGTCTTTATCATCCAGACGTTCATCGGAACTACCAGCTATATCAATTGTAAAGCTAGCGTTCATGTACTGGGTTTCAAGTATTTCCTCAAAATCGATAATAGAGATACTTCTCTCACTTTCCAGTTGATTTTTAGGTGCTGGCGTGTCGTGTGGATCTGGCCTGTTTAAACGGATATCTTTATCGAGGGAGTTTGTCACGGAGCTATCACTGGCTTCGAGGTTATCATCGTTATTATCTGATAAGTCCTCGCTGAGTGAATATACATCCAAGTCAGATCTAATATCTCTATAGGTAGCATGAGGGTCGGGAGTCTGAGCATCGGGAACAGGTGAAAGCCCGGGTGACAGCATAACAAGTTCACCTCTATACCCGAGTTCAACACCTTCAAAAAAATCTCTCTATGGAATGTGTCTTGTCTTGACTCTCCAAGAATATGCAATTCCTTCACTAACAGTTCCAATATATTCATGGGGGACTGCCAGGAGCGAGAGGAGCCTTCTAACTGTTACTCCTGCTTTCTTATCCAGGTACACTGCGTTCTTTGCCATTGCTTGATGCAGACCTCTCCTATTTGTAGTAGAACCAGCGATCTTATATAGCTGGAGGAACTGATTTATATCAGTATTTTCCTATAATATCTGCCGAAGAGTAGTAATCTTGAACGTGCATATAATCGCGTTGTCTATCTGGCCCCATACCAGATACTCTCCTGCACCGTTATAGTTCGAGTTTTTGACCTTGAATTTCTATTTTCGCATATAGTCGAGTGTAGAGTAGGTTCTTGCCCCCAGGCGTTTAGTATCAATAATTGATACTGATGCCCCTTCCTCTTTACGCAGTGCTCTATGGATTGGAGCAAGGGCAGATTTGAAAGTTGAGATAAAGGGTAAAGGTACATGTTTTCTGCTAACATGATTCTTAAAGAAGTTCTGAAAATCGTCCTCGGTAATGCTTTCGGGATCAAAGTATTCCTGAAAAATGTCTGAAAATAGACCGGCAACAAACTTGTTCTTAGCGTTAACGCCTTGAGATCCGGCGTTCCACCACCGGTAAAGAAGTGGAGGAGTCTTGGCTGTATCTAAACTAGTATCAGCTACCCTCTGCTTTCATTAGTAACAGTATTTTTAGGTAATGATTTATTAAGGTCAAATACCACACTTACTTGATCAGTACTTTCAGCATGACACCAAAAACATGTCTTCCCGCCAGCAGTGCAGAGGGGCGTTTCAAGGTCTGAAGAGTAGCAGGCATCAAGTTGCTTGTTATCCTGTATCAATATATCTTTGGAGCCTGCAGGTGAGTCCTGATATATAAACTGAGAAAAATCCACAGTATTCTCGTGTTTTCGAGTAATCAATATATTCAGAGAGGCTGCTGTTTCTTCGATCATTTCGATAAAAGGTAACCACGGTTCAGGATCGAAGCTAGAAGTATGCATATCTCCCCATATCAGGTCTCCGTTCTTTCTCATACTAACCTACTGTGCTTCGAGTCTCGTCCATCGCGCAGTTATACTATTTATGAAACCATATTCCTTGAGCTCTCTTGCAAATTGTGCATTAAATATTTCTTAGAAAGCACTGTGGTCTTCCTTAAAGTATTTAATCATGCAGCAAAGGAATATCCTCATCTCGGATGACTATTGTATTCTCGCTTGCCGCTCTGTAAGATCGAGGGATACGAGCGCCATTGCCACTGATTGCGGCAAAATTGTATTGTAAATTTATGGCAGCTGGCAAGAATTTGCACTAATGGAGTAAATCAAGAAAACGGCAGGGTGGTGGAGATGATAATGAAAAAGCGTATGCTGGAGATGAAGCAAGAGAAGTCATTGCAAGCGACTGAGACCAACAGCCAACACACTTGGGCTTTGTGTTACGGCTTTTAATCCAGCTAAGTGCTATCATTCCGGGTTAGGCATATCAAGGTGTAATTGAGCACCTTTGCACCCGACTCTGTCGGACTCCTACCCAGTAGGAAAAGAGTGTTTTCCTTCATCTGTCTGCCTCATCTTGCCCTCAAAACCCTCCGTTATTGGTATTCAGGGAGAAATGACATCAAAATTCAAGTAGCTAGAAGCTGATATACAATTGTATCATTATAGAGAAAGGTAAATATAGGTAGAAAAGTGAGGGTGTGAAGAAATAGTAAATGAGGCTGAGACAAGCTGTTTCACGCCAAATATATACATTGGGCACCACAGCACATTTCCAACTTAGAACGAAAATAAATTCTCTTCAAAGGGGTAAACCATATTAGCAGGATGCAAGAAATAATCAGATTATCAACAATCGAAGTGATTTTCGAAGTATTGGTGAATTTACTGTACATAGCTTGTAGCACGAGAGCGATTACTTATGACGCGGTTGGTGACCAAAGTAGCTTAGGCAGCCAAGTGAAGGCGGCGTTGGACTCTGGGGCCGTTGTGATGCTCCTGTCAGTCGTCACCTTCTTCCCCCACGGCCGTCGCCCGCCAACCTCGTCCAATTCCCCTGTCCTGTTTTCTGGTCGCGTCTCTCGACAGTGCAAATTTCTTACACCGGATTCCCCGGCTGGCCCGATATATCTTGTGCCTCTTCCGTCCTTTCTCTGCTCTCCTGACACCGGTCTCTCGCGATGGCCTAAACCACCATGACACTAATCAGCGCTGGCGTGGACGAATCAACTCACAATCTACGGTAGCTACTGTCGACTCTCTGCTTTATTATTACGATTGGTTTTACCTGAGTGCTGGAGGACACGCTCAATTGGGCAAACGACGCCACTCCTGACCTTGTCGCAAGTATCCGCATTCCGGTGGACCTAGACTGTCTGGACAATGGCTGGAAACTTTGAGAAATCGGTAAAAGGGGCCACAAAGGTCAAGGTGAGTAGTTGTTTTGCCTTGCGATTCTGAGTTTTTCTCTGTGAGATGCTGATGGTCCGTTTCCCCCCCGGTAGCTTGCGGCCCCCAAATCCAAATACATTGAACATATCCTGGTAGCGACGCATACAGGCGAGGCCGGAGTAGCAGAAATATTCCGAACACTACACCTTCGGGTTCGCGATACGACATGGACAATAGCATTCAAAGCTCTCATCGTGATTCACTTCATGATCAGGGAGGGCCAGTTGGACGCCACACTGCAATATATGGCGGAGAACCCGAGAAAAATTGCCGTGCACGGACTATCAGAAGGTGAGCCGTTCGCGGGATACTTTGTGTGTTACAGTGCTAATGACTCGATGCACAGTCCAACCGCAGGGCCGTAATATCCGACGATACTCTCACTATCTCCTTGCCCGCGCGAAGGCATTCGAGCAGACCAAAACGGATTATGTACGAAGCGGACAGGGGCGGATGAAACGGTTGACCGTCGAGAAGGGTCTATTACGAGAAACCGAAGTCGTTCAGACGCAGATCAAAGAGTTGCTTCGATGTGATGTGGGTTACTATACTCCTGCGATTAAACTGTGGCTAACGAGCATCAGCTCTTGACGGACGAAGTGGAAAATGAAATTACGCTGACGGCCTTCCGTCTCCTTACTCTGGACCTTTTGACTCTATACTCGGTTATGAACGAAGGCACAATTAACGTCTTAGGTGAGTCCGTATCAATGTGCTTTTCATATAAAGGATCACTAACCGCGATTAGAACATTATTTCGAAATGTCGCGCCCGGATAGCGAACGTGCGCTGGAAATTTACAAGACTTTTGCCGCGCAAACCGAGGAGGTGGTCAGGTTCCTAGGAGTCGCTCGACATTTCCAGTCGGCAACGAGGCTTGAGATACCCAAACTAAAACACGCTTCAACGGATCTGACGCGTCTCCTGGAAGATGATTTGAATGATCCGGATTTCAACCAGCGCCGGAGAGAATACCTTGCTCGACAAGGTAAAGACGTAAATAGTAGTGCATTCGCAACAACCTCAACGACAGGGGGTAATAAGCCTGCCGTCAATACGAACTCTACGCCTCCTCGGCCGAAGACGGAGCCCAGTTCACAACCGAAGGCACCTCCGTCGAATCTTATAGACTTCTTCGACAGCATTGATCCGAGCACGCAAGCTCAAGCCCAGCCGCAGTCACAACAGCAAGTCATGCAATTCCAGCAAACTGGCTTCACGGGACAACAGCCCGCATTCTACCCGCAACAAACGGGATTTCAACAACAACCTCAACCTACGGGGTTTGGACAACCTCAGCCCACCGGATTTGCCCAACCCCAACAACCCACCGGGTTTGGACAGCCAGCACAGCCGTTTGGGGATCCATTCGCACCACAGAATACCAATCAATTTGGCCAGCAGCAAGTGCCACAGCCTCTTCAACCAACTCCTACTGGTGCCGGGTTTGGCGGTTACACACCACAACCCCAGGCTCAGGGGTTCCAGAATCAACTTCCTCCAATCCCGCAGAACAATATGGCTGCATTCCAGCAGCAGCAGCAGCAGCCTTCCCAAAACACACTCCAACCCCAGGCCACTGGCACTACTAATCCCTTTAGGCAATCGATGCTGATGAGCACACCCACGGGATCAGGAATGCCCGCATCGCCACTGAACCGCCAGAGCACAAATCCATTTGCGAAGCGGTTATCGACAGCTAATGCGTCGTTTACTCCCAGCAATCCTGAGCCATTCCCGCAGGCTTTTCAACAGCCTCAACAGCCCCAGCAGCCGGCAGCTCTCCAACCGCAGCGGACGGGGACGAATCCCTTTGCTCGGAGTTCGTCTGTCCCACCGCAGCAGTCGCAGGGACTGCAACCCCCTGCAGCGCCTCTCCGGCCAACGCCTACAGGAAGTACGAATCCGTTCCGACAGAGCACGCTTGTTCAACAGACGGGTCCAGGGTGGCAGACGACCAATGGCCAACAGGGCACTATGGGTGGATTAGAGCAGTTGGATACAATTTCAGTGTTCCCACGACAGGGGTTTTAGTGAAACTTGGCAACCAGAGCGTGCTTTTGGCGGCGATCCTTGTTATCTTTAATGCGTTGTTATCTCTAATTGACTCTTGTTATCTCGTGCCATTGTTAGCTTCGCCATTCTGCGACAGAACCTGCACACAACTTGCATACGGGCTCGCAGTGCGGCTCCCTGATGTAGTATAGTGGAATGCATCCATTGAGAGCAACAACTGAACAAGGAAGTTGTAGCTGACAGGCCGTCCGAACAAGCAAGGAGGCCATATGGGAGGAAAATATACCCGGGCGATCTGTGTTTATCGTTAACCCATGGAATCGAGGCTCCACCCGGACGCCGGCAGCCGCAGCATCCGAGATCCAGAGCAGGCGCCGCGATTGGCTGCGTGCCCGCGACCTGAAGAAGAGGAGAAGAGGGACAAAAAGCAGGAAAAGCCAGATTCAGAGCTGCTGAGTCGCTGCGTCGCTCCTGTGAAGACTCTTCTGCAGCGCCCCTCGTATGCTTAGCTCTGCCCCAAGAGACTGGTCTCTCGCCCTTTTCTCTTCATAACTTCGCTTCCCCGTTGCCCCTTCAGTCCACTCAGTCAGTCCAGCGCCTCTGCCAGTGCGCACTAGCACGACTCCTCTGTTTCGCAAGTCATGGGCTTTTCCTGATAGGGGCAGTGCGCTGACCATTCAGCTTTTCGTCTTCTGCATTCTTCCCTCCTCCATCCATTCTCCGCTGGTC
This sequence comes from Aspergillus sydowii CBS 593.65, assembly GCF_001890705.1. Taxonomy (NCBI): domain Eukaryota; kingdom Fungi; phylum Ascomycota; class Eurotiomycetes; order Eurotiales; family Aspergillaceae; genus Aspergillus; species Aspergillus sydowii. The sequence continues at coordinate 547,198 of NW_024467867.1, forward strand.
TTCGCCTTGCCATCTTGCCCATCCAGGAAAATAATCAGTGATGAGTGCCCATGAAGATCGCCCCCGAGATCTGTGAATTGCGAGTCCTGCGCCTGCGCTTGTGCGATGGACGCCAAGAACCCCCATCCTCACTCCACGGCTCATCCTCCGGTAGCCGACCATCACCTCCAGCACACCCTCCCGATCCTGCCCATTGTGTCTCGGCCAGCACCATGGGCTCACAGCAATAACAATCCAGCTATTAATCAACACCAGTCCTACCACTCTCACCCTCACTCTCACCCTTACTCCCACCCCAATCCGCCTCAACCGTCGCAACTCCCTCCGGTACTCTCCCCGCCTTCCTCCACAGTGTCGCAGCCAGTGCCCCCCCATGCTCCCCCTTCCTTGTCCATGGTCTCCGAGCCCCACGACGAGACCAATGCCGTGCAACACTCCGCCGTCACGGATTCGGCTCGTCAAAATACTGGAAAGAACGCCGTAACAAAGGTCCGCAAGCCTCGCAAACAGGGCAATGCCTCCCAGGGCCGCTCAACCCTCTTCTGGGTCCATAACGACCCGCAGTCCGTCGCTGAAGGGACTCGAGAAGAGACACTGAAACTCATCCGGTCCCATGTCATGTCCGAGCACAACCGCAAGAAGAGACTCGATACCAGCAAGCGGTCCAAGAGCAAGACCTGGAAGCACCTCGCTTTTCAACCTGTTGAAACGACCGCTTCCAGCTCTGCGACTGCAGGCTCTTCTGCTACAGCGGCGCCTTCGGCTGCCGCGTCGTCATCTCGTCAGGCTTCGCGGAGGAAACCACGAAAGACAGCACGCCAAACTGAAAATACATCCTCTTCTTCGTCCTCGAAATCTCCGTCTCCCGATGAGCATCCACAAGAAGAACAGGACACGGCGCATGCAGATGTTGACGAGGAGTATCCCGTGGCCTCTGGGGATCCGGTGGATAGCTATGGAGTCGACGCCGATAATAAAGCCCTTGCTGTCCTCCAAGATTCCACACCATATACCTATATCGGCCAAGGGACGAGTGATCCTTTCAATACAACCCACACTCCGCTTTCAGAGCGCATGTACCGGCATCTGCAACACTGTAAGTCCTCGAGTCTACCGAACTGCGTGAAATTGTGATTGTGCTAATATTTGTCCAGTCTTGTGTAAATTAACACGACTCGCATATCCGCTGCAGCGTCGATATGGTGCTAAGTTAGAAGCCCATTGGGCTTCTCTTGTATCCCATGACCCTGCCTCGCTCCACGCTTGCATTTGTGTCGCGGCAACGAATTCCGCACTCGAATCTGGCGAATTCCCATTGACAGATGAGAGAAAGAGTTCCAGCGTGCTGCTCCTTGACACGTTCCATCACCGTGGAGAGACTATCCGTCTTGTCAATGAGGGCCTGTCGGATCCCATCAAGGCCGCTAGCGACGAGCTGATTGCGGCTGTGTCAGTTTTGTTGACGGTGGAGGTATGTAATCTCCCTAGATCGGCTGATCTTGTTTATACTAACTCGCGTAGATTGCAACGGGAGATCCAGACTACCTCAAAATCCACCTTGCAGGCCTTAGGCAGATGGTCGGGATGAGAATCAGCTTCGCCGATGTTGCCGATGATGTTCGGTTCCAGATTTCATGGTTAGTTTTACCTGAACTTTCTTTTGGGGGGTAAATGTATACTGACAAAAACAGGACCGACATTCGTGTCGCATGCATGTCTTTGACGAAACCCATATTTCCTTTTGTTCGCTACTCCCGCCCGGAAAACTACACCATTACTCCTCCGACTAAGGAGCTGGAGTCAACAGCATCCAGCTTGGCGTCCTTAATTCAGATACCCGGCATCTTTGGTGATGTCATGTCCAAAGTAATCTATGATCTGGTCGAGCTCATCTGGTACGCGGAATGGATTAAAGGCGGCCCGGAAGAACAAGACTTTGACGAAGAGACCGAGTGCTACTACAACACCGAGGTGCTCTACGTTGAATATGCTCTCCACAGCGACCGATACACGTCATCAGGCGAGGTCAAAGGGGATGCAACAATTGAGGGCTGTGTTCGCCTAGCCTGTCTGCTCTTCCACAACACCGCTATCTGGGACTTCTACCCACACATCGCGCCCGTTTTCCCGAGGCCTATAATGGCGCTGCACTTGGCGCTCGAGTCCACCATTCGCGCAGGGTGCTACCACCTGTGCCGAGACCTGCTGATCTGGCTGCTTTTTGTCGGTGCGTGCAGCACGCACATCCCGAACCAGCGGTCCTTCTTTGTGAACGAACTCGCTTCCGCGGTGCGCCTGCAGGGGCTGCAGTCATGGCAGGAGCTCCGCGCGATCTTATTCGGCTACTTCTACGTTGACCGGGTCTACTTGGGACCGTTACGAACATTGTGGGACGAGCTCCAGGCGGTGCCAGCTCCACAGCAATGTATAAACAGTAATTGATGATGACTTATATATACATTTATGTATCTAACTAATGAGATGAGATATGGTACATACGAGATGAGCCATGTCGTGACGATTGAATTGAAATGCATACCCTGTTTGTTACTCTACAACCATACAGAATTCAAATAGCCATACCATATAATAGTCATACTATACTTGCAAATCGCATTCTGCTTGCGCCTGCCGTCGGTCCTATTTCCTCCAAAAGTTAGTACATCAGACCACACCCCTAGGATTAACCCATCCCAGCTTCCAGGTTTCAGCTTATTTCCCCGAGAGCTAATAGAGAGCGGGAGTCTGGACTCATGACTCGGGTTCCTGAACAATCAGGTCCTGACTCCAGACTTCAAAGACAAAACAAGACCCCTGCAATAACAGTACAGTAATCTGCACGACGCCCGACCTCAGTTCAAACTTGGGACTTGGAACTTTTTGACGTGTTACGTGTCATTCCAATTCCAGAATATGTACGGAGTACCAATTCCCACCCGGGCGTGGCACAGGAGCCGGGCTCCATCCATATGATCCGGAGCGCAACCTGACTACCAGACTAGGCAATAGTAGTCTACCTAACCAACCACTGATACTAACGATCCGTAGCCTGATACAACTAAGTTAAAGTACGCGCCAAGGGAAGACGGAGCCCAGGAGCACAAGTAATAGTGAGTGACAGGTGCCAGCCAGTCCCACTCGCCGAACGTAGACCTCCGAGTTAGCACCGTCCGAGTTTCTCCCGCCCGAGTGGACGCTGCATGCGGTTAACTCTTGCCATTACTGGCTGAAACGAGGCACCGAGTGTTCGCCGATGTATCCCCACTCTCAGGCCGTGCTCTCTCCTGTCGGGCCGGACGGGACTCGGCGGACGGGATTGATTGATTTATTTTAATGGCAGGGCTGGAGGATGGGGCGTGGGCATTTCATATAAACGGCGGCTGGTTCCTTGCTGTTCATCTTTTGAATCGGTTTTCTCCTATCTTCTCTTGTTTGTTTTGTTTTGCATCAACTGATCTTTATATATACGAACTATTGCACTTTTTGTCCTGTTGTGCTCTTGAGAAATGTTTACTCCATGGACTCAGCTATATATTCCCGAGGGTTACTACTAATGTTACGGGCAGGGGTCCTGTAGCAGCTCAACGGCCCTATCCTTGAGGCACTTTCAGCGCAACACATGGGCCTTTACTACTTCAGTTTGGCTGGTGTCAAGCTGCCCTCTACTGACCCGTGATGCTAGAATGGGTACTTTATCATCACAGCATCATGCGACTTCGATGATTTGGGGAGCGTCAAGAGGCTACTCAAAAGTTGGGAAGGTTTGAATCATCACAACATATTATTATTGATCTAGACTAATCAAAAATTAATCGGAATCGCATAGGAAACCACAAAGAAAAAACGTCACATATACCGCAAGACCATATATATATCGCCGCAGTCCTCCGTCCGGGTACAGTAACCAAGACAGCGAAGGCTTTCCAAAACGCAACGATGATCCTACACAATTGGGTATCTGGGGATATTACTGCAGAACTGAGTACTAACGTTCTGCATTGTGTTTCGCGACTGTCCGTCCAGCACACCGAAGGTGTGTCGACGACTCGGCCCATCTGCTATGGGAATAGCGAAGGCATTTAAACAGTCTCGCGCGCGGTCTTCTCGCGACGAGCACGGCCGGTAGGGGACCACGGGAAGTGGGCTACCGGGAGAATGAAGAAGCTGTTGCTGCTGTCGGCAATACCAGCAAGGGCGTTGTACCAAGCAGCAAAGGCAGCCAGCAGACCGAAGAAGCCACCAGCCTTGATCACGGGAGGGTTAGGTTTGTTGTCGGCGTCGCGCTGGATGTAACCCACACCGAGAAGCAAGAAGGCCAAGTCCAGGAAGAAGAACAACAGGAAGAAGGCCACGGTGGATCTCAGAGTGCAGAAGAGCAGAATTGTGGTGAAAATGAACCAGCCCTGGAGTTATCATTAACGCTGACAGTACTTGAGCACACCACGACTTCGTGCCAGGAACTTACCATCAAGAACAATCCGAATGAGTTGAAGAACATGGTTTCGTCACCGTCCACGGTAAGGGCTGCTTCGATTTCGAAACCACCAGGAGTGAGAACAATGGCGAATGCGAGCCAGAAACCACCATAAGAAGACAGAGCAGTGGCACCAAAAGTGTTTCCGACAGCCATTTCCCTGTACGAGTATCATGGTCAGCCAACTTCCACCGGCTTACTTGACACCACAATAGCGACCAGGCAAAGTACTTACCACATGCCAGCAAGCAACTGAACCAGACCACCATAACCAAAAGCGAGGGCAACGACAATGTTGGGTGCAGTGATGTCACGCGCCTGCATGTTGATGGCACTCAGGACGAAAGTGGTGAGGGCGAAAGCGCACAGGCCCAGGGGAGCAGGGTTGGCGAACTTGCGGGTCTCGACCGACTTGTACAGACCGGGCTGGAACTCACCACCGAAGGGGCGGAGAACAGCCTGCTTGGGGTCGACGTGCGAGAGAGGTCCATACCCGAAGCGCGACGCGTGCTCTTCGGCGGACATGCCTCCATTGGTATCAACCGAGGCAGTGGGAGCAACGGGGGCACCAGGGGCCGCAGGAGCAGGGGCAGCAGGCCCAGCAGGCTCGACGTCCTTCTCGAGACCGTGGTTTTGTGCAGCAGACATGATGAAGTTGAGGCGATGAAACTTCAGATGTCAGTTATATCGTTTTTAATTATTTCGTTTTTGTGTGGTAAATCCAGCTAGCTGGAGATGGGAGGAAATAGAGGCTCGGCTCAAAGAAGAATAAGGTGGGAGAAAAAAAAAAAAAATAGATGCGCACAGCACAGCTGGAGTGGGTCAAGCAAGAGAACTTGTCAACTTGATGACCTGGGGGAGGGGAAGAATGACAAGGGAGATGAGGAGGAAAACAAAGGTGAGGGAGGAGAGGCAATAAGTAATTCAGTAGGTATGCATGGGCTTGAACGGAGGACAGGCCCGGACGAACGCAGATTGCAGCAACTTACCCAAACAGGGAGGAAGCACCGTTAGTTGATCAGCCAGCTCGACTTCCGTTTTGTTTTGATTTGATTTCCCCGGTGGAAAAATCGTGCGGAATAGCGGATTCCTGTGAGATTGACTTCTTCCCCAATGGCTGCGTGGAGTGGAGACGAGGGTCCGGCTTGAGAATGATGTGCGTGCGATGGGCCTGTTTCTACCCACTAAAGGGGTGACTCGGTGACACGGCGGGCTGAGGAGTTTTAGCTGAACTCTGCTAGTGATGACAGGAGCCGAATTTACGTCTAGCGAAATAGACTGTGCACTGATGCAGAGGAAGCCGAGTAGCACGAGAGCAGCAGCGGGAGATATATAGGCGTCGCGGACGAGGGAACTCCCGGGAACCGTGGACGAGAGGATAGAGATGAGACGCAACCCCAACAAAGTGCGGAGATTTGGACTCGGGGGCCCGGGGACCAAGGGCGAAGGGAAATGCTCGATCAGCCGTTAACTGGAAGCGGCAGGTCGGACAAGCTCAGGTTGTTGAGTCCATCGTGGCCATTGGGTGGCATAGTGGTATACCAGATTTGACGAAGCAACGTACCGAAATTACGTCCATTACAGAACGCCCGAACCCCGGAAAGAAAAGTGGGAATAGCTTGGTGGAGTCACTCAATTATTAACCAATGGGACACGCTGTATCCAATCTGGCAGGATTTATGGTTGGCTCCTGGCATCCCGCCAAGACACCGTCATGACGGCTACTGTCACCCATGCCAATGCCAATACAACTATGCACGCCTCAAGCCATCTTGGGAGTCTTAGGGAGTCTTGGAAGTCTTGGGCTCATGGGCTGCTCTGGCCCTTAGTTCTTGTCTTAACGTGCCTGGATTTTGATCCTCTGCCCAGACCGTAGGGCATATTGTATTACGTATCCTCAATTCCTTGTCCTGCTGCTCGGTGTATCAGCCCCATGATCGCGGCCAGCCGGGGCTTCCGCCTTAGTCAGCTTCCCGTGACCCGTCGGCCGTCAGTGACACTGGAATGCGATCGACTGAACCGCAGACTGCAAAGTTGCAACTTCCAACCTGCAACCCTGAGAGCTCTCTCCGCAGTGCCGATCCCAAGCCCACATTCCAGAGAGCTACCTGAGTTTTCTCGGGCTCAACTTCATGTGCAATTGACACGGGAAGCTTGCTCCCCCTGCCCGACTTCGTTGACGCCCTTAAAGCTGCAAGGAGCTCTGGAACAGCCTAATCTCTGTTCGCACGGACGGCCGGAGAATCGGCTAATTTGGGACGGCCCAAGAAAAACAGCCTGTTTGTTTGCTGGAACTGGAGCTGCAATCGTCGATGATGGGCCCATGGCTAAGCTGCGTGGGTCCTCGATACCCTCCTGCCTCGGCCTCTCTTTCTCTAGTCTCTGCTAACCCAAAGCTTGAACAAAATCGAGGCTTTTTTTCTTTTTTTTTTTTCCCCCCCTCGCGATTCACTCCCCTCGGCAGATGGATACTACCGTCTCCCGTGTCAATCGAAGCTACGGCCGGGTTGCCGTGCGTTCATTAACCAATCCCCCTGAGATCAACAAGTGCAATTTGAAATAACTTAATTTTTTTCGGTCGTGCCGCCGTGCGACTGCTTGAGAGTGAGACTTGAGACGGCGGACTGATCCGCTACCTCGAGTCCAGACGGAAAACACGCAACGAGGCCCCATAGAAATCTGCAGTCGAGATTATGTATTGGCCACCGGCCGGCGGCTGTCAGCGTGGTCGTGACAGATGCGCTTCAGATGCGCTTCGTTTGAATTTCCTCGCGTCTACGTCGCTTTAGTGTAGAATAATCTCATTTTGGTTCCACCAGATAGGGGTTCGCGACGGAATAGGATTACAGTTGCACTCTGCAAAGGGGCTCAACTTTCGAGCGTCCCATCTGTTCGACTCGCCGTATCTGTCTTTAATCTGGTTAGCATGGAGCTGAGACAGGACTTGGCTTTCAGAACTCCCTGTAGAGCGCAGTGTATTTGTCGTGCTTTCGTGATGATAACAGCAATATTAAGCTCAATCTATCTGGAGCCTCCCTACACTACTTATTACTAGGCTATAACCCCTTGCACCTTGTCCTACCTTGGACCCCTGGAGTTGACAACTCCGTGAAACAGCACATTTTTCCTTATTTTCAATATCGCCAGGGACCTTACATGAAAGGCAGCCGCCCGTCAGTTTCTACTTCCCGGACTGAAACATTGATCCTGCGCATTGACAACACTTTAAGACGGTCTTCGTTGGACAGCGTCCGCTCCACGCGCTCGTCAGTCACCAGTCGACCACGGTCCTGTCAACAAATCAGAGAGAAGCTCGAGTTGCCCTTGGCTGATTTCATCTCTGCTGTGAGCCTGTGAGTCATCACATTTAGTGCCAGTTCTAATTATGTGGCCCTGTGTTCTCACTTCGCTGTCCCGTCTCCGAAGCTCGAGCATCTTGATTGGTGGGATATATCTGTATTCGAGTCTGACAGTGCAGCCATAGTTAATCTTTTCGGGTTACCAATATACCAACACACGGGCTGATGCTTGATTCAAAGCATCGCAAAGGGAGTCGTCGAACAATCATCATGTCTCTTCCACCGATGAGCTTGACTGTGCCCTGGGTCACAAACATACGGTGTGCGGGGTGCTTTGTATACTTAGCAGAGGGACAGTGATGGTGATCGAGCCCGCCCTTCTCTGTGCCTCAAAACCTTTTTTGGAGATCGACCTTCCGATGAATAGCAGCTGACCATTTTCCATGTCGATCGGCCTGGCGCAAGTTACAACGGCCTTCTCGGCATGAATCCTTTGTTCATCATCGCGGGATCGGTGGATTGTTATGCCATTTCTTTCCCCCAGTGATGCACCTTTGTTCGTGACCTATCCCCATTGCCTTTCGCGAGGGGATCTGATAGACATACACATCCCCATGACTGTGCTGGTCTTGAATAGCATCGTTTGGACGTACCGGCCGGAACACGACTGAACATTGGTATTGTTCGGGTATCGGTAATCCGTGCCCAGACTTTCGAGTACTTCCTTTTCCCCGGCTTGGGGGCCCCCCATGTGGGGTAGGCCCAACAAACACTTCGACCATAGACGCATCGACAAGTCACGAAGTACATCATTTCGAACTACAATTATTATTTCTCCGTACCGCGACCGAGTCATCGGAAGGGAGCTGGAAACACGCACTGGCTGTGGGGTGAGCTCCAGTCCCCGACCTAAACTTCGAGAAACTGACAGCCTGGTTGACAAAATATGCAATCCTGCGACACATGACAATAGAGTCATTATTGGAGAAGGTAACAAGATATCGTGGTGCGTTCAATGAGTCTAGTCGACCGCCAAGGACAAGGCCAAGTCAGCGGTCAAAGCAATCACAAAATGCACGCCACTCAACATGGCAGCGGCCGCCAGAAATGACTCGCGACATGTCCCTGCAGTTACTACTCCGTCCTCTGTCTGCGATCGAGCCGTGCCACCTTGCATGCCACAGGAACGAGGGAGATGAGGGGGATCGTCAGACCGCTCGGGATCTGTTCATTGATTGTCGCTGTCTCTTCTGAAAAAGACTGTCAATATTGTTGATAACAAACCTCAGCTGGAACTTAGTAGTGGGATTTTCTTGCACAACCGTGGGAAGACGTCAGAGCAACGTCCATCCAGGGACACGCTCCGCCATCCATCCATCCGGTCTCCTCTGTTGAATAGCCGAGGCCCACTGCCGAAGCAAATTCGGCTCCCAATTCCGAATAAACCCCCAAAGTTCCAACTTTTCTTCGCACGTCTCCAGACTGAACCTGGTTACTCGGAATGTGGGTTCTGGGGAAAGTGACCGAGCATATGATACGCCCAGTCTACCCCATACCCAGTATCGCGGGTCTCCATCGGGCCGGCGGAGCGGAATCCAAAAGCGCTTCATCTTGAGTCCTCAACCTTGAAGTGAAGAGACGAGATATTCAAGTTGACCGAGAACATCTCGCCGTAATCCAATTAATTCGATATTCAAACTGCCAATACATGCCATTGTCAGCCATGGGAGCGCTATTGATGTCCAAGAGCCTTGGTTCCCCACTTCCATCTCGGCATCACGCCGAGACCCGGCTATTGCTCAGGCCAACACGACTAAACCTCATCCTGTTGAGATTGTCGCGCTGTCGTACGATATTCAGCCCTGCTGTGCGGGGTAGAATTGGTTGAGGTGACGTTGGTAGTGTTGGGAAGCTGACTTTGCTTACTGACGATCATGACGATGTTCGCCTCTGATCTCCCACTTCGCGCGAGCTCACATGGCGATCCTTAATCCGGGGTCGACATATTGCCATCATTCTCTCACCGCTATCAGTTTCGAGCAAAGAACGCATAATTGATTGAGTTACGTATAGACACCGCATCTTGCTTGCGACTGCGGGCCATGTGAAGATTTGCAATGTGGTCAAGCTAAGCCTTCCTTGCCAAATGAATGGCGCGTTTTTAGGTTTGTAGGAAAGCCAAGAACCAGCAGCTAAGCAAGCAACACGAGCTCTTGTCTGGTGCGAAGCCTTTAAGGCTTTCGCTCAGAGGCTTTAGGAGACTGCCAATGCAGCTCCGTCGTTCGCTGTTGGTTTCGTTGTATGCACGATGGAAGCACCGACTTTACTTTATACTGATAGGAAGGCTTTGGCGGATATGTTCCACAGCTTCGTGGGTTTTGTCATAGAACAGCAGGGTTATAACTGACTTAGTTTTAGTGCTGCCGGGCCCCATAAAGCCAACCAACCGACCTCACTGGAAGAGTCAAAATGGATGGGTCGTATGCCTCTGGAAGAACGAGTAACGTTCCGAAACATTCAACATAGCCTCAACAGCCGTAAGGAGGTCGTGTTACTGGGAAAAAATGCCGCCCCAGGAGGCAGAAGCTGCGCACTCGACGGTTTGGGCATGAATTTGAGCGTGCGCTGCTTGCTTATCGGGCCTTACCACCAATGGTGCAAAACACTTCAAGATAACACATTCTAATCAATAATATATGCTATGCATCTATATAATGAGGCTGAAGTACATGATCACACGCTAAGCAAATGCATTAAACTCATAAAAATCAAGCAGCAGCAGCAGCAGTTTTGAACTCCTCGCTGACCTCATAATCGATGTACCCCCTTGGGCTGCGCGCTGTATAGAAGTGCTCTCTCTCGTATGGCCGCAGCGGAATGCTGTTCTTGATCCTGAAGGCAAGATCCGGGTTCGCGGTCCATGGCCGTCCGATTGCAACCAGCACGTCGTGGTCCTTATACTGCACATCCGCAGCCTCGCGGGCACTCTCCCCGACATACCCGCCGGCCACCATAATCGGCCCAGCACGCTGGTACCCATCGACGAAGAACTGCAGGTTCTTGCTGTCGATAACTTCCGTCTCCGTGTTGCCTGCAATGCGCGCCTCAACCACGTGCACATAAGCAAGCTTGAACTCGGCAGTCTTGCGCGCCAGATACCCAAACTGCTCAATAGTCTCCTCTTTTGTGTCAACGCCCATGCCCTGGAACGTGCTCCACGGACTGTATCGAATCGCCGTGCGCTCCGCACCAACAGCGTCAACAACAGCCTTGATCACCTCCAGCGGGAACCGCGCGCGGTTCTCAACACTGCCACCCCACGCATCCGTCCTCTTATTCACACACTTCTGAATGAACTGGTCGACCAGATACCCATTCGCACCGTGGATCTCAACACCATCAAAGCCCGCCTCAATAGCGTTCTTCGCCGCCTGCGCGAAATCCCCAATTACCGCGGCGATCTCCTCCTCGCTCATCTCCTTCGGCACCAGCGCCGGGTTAAGCGGAATCGCACTGCTCGAGAGAAGCTCTGCATCGGCACCATTTGCCTCCTTCGTTGCGGCGGGGTCAGCGACGCGGCCAAGAGCCCAAAGCTGCGCGAAGATATATGACCCCTTCGCGTGCACGGCGTCTGTGACTTTGCGCCACTGTGCGATTTGTGCGCTGTCGAAGAGCGCCGGGACGTTGCGGTATACGCCTGGTCTGGTTGAGATCAGAGTTGCTTCTGTGATGAGGAGCGTCCCCGGTGTGATGGCGCGCTGTGCGTAGTACTCGGCCACTATGTCCTGCGGGACGTGGCCGTCGTCGACTCGGAAGCGGGTCATGGGTGCCAGGGCGATGCGGTGGGCGAGTTGGAGGCTGCCCACCTTCAGGGGGGAGAAGAGCTTTGAGGATTCCATTTCAGTTCTTGGTTGAATGGTATATGAGTGCGGAATGGTTGGAGTATATTGAAGATAAAGGAGAATTGAGTGTTGAGTGTTGAGTGTTGTGTGTTTTAATTGTACCTGGCTTAACAGGCGGGGGTCCTCGGGTCTTTAAGTAGTTGTATATAGACTACGGATGAGCTTAGCTACGATCGAATATTTCTAGCACAATCGTATATTTTCCATGACTAAAGCCATGCTTATCAAGATACGAGTATTTCAAAGAATCTAAACTTCGAAAGACAAAGCAATTAATCATGTTGAGGCTCCACTGCGCCGGCATTAAGACAAAGTCTCGGCCTCGGATGAATTGCCTGAAAATTGGGACAGAAAAGTCTCCGGGGAGGAATGTGGCGGCCTTGGGCAGAAGTAAAATAAATCGAGACTAGTGCTTCGCTGCTTTAACGATTCTCTCTCTCATTAGTCATCACTACTGCTACAGTAAAGGAGATAACGTAATTCCCGGTCGGTTCGTGCATCCCGGTCGGTTCGTGCATACCCCCCCAAAATCCATGCTTGATCAACTTTAAAGTACTGTACAACAACCAAAAGCGATTCAAATTAAATAAACTAATCATATTAACGATTCGGACATCCCCTCCTAGTATGCCCCTTAATATTACATTCAGAACATGTTGGCGGGGCACGTTTAGGTATAGTTAAAGTTAGAAGAGCACTTCCACCAGCACTACCCCCCTCTACCTCCAATTACTCATTTCTCAGCGAAATTAGATCCCTAGCTTCTTGAAATAAAAGACCTTCTGTAGGAGTCATTTGGCGCTTAGAACGACCTTTTTTCTGCCTGTCATTCTCAATAGCTGCGCGGAGAGTGCAGTTTTCATTTGCTAGTAAACTAGCATTGTAAATAGCTAGCTCACAGCCCTTTATAAACTCATCTAGCGCTCGCTTTAAGAGTGATATAGGACTTCTAGACCCATTTTTAAGAAGCTTCTTGACTGAGAAAGCTTTCCGGTGCACTTAGCGGACTGTATAAGGCGTACAGAGCTGGGAGGAAGGGATTAAAGCACTCCTTCTACTAGGAGGGGGGGTTTCAACCACCATACTTAAGCTTAACTTATCCAGCACTGCATGAGGGTTAAAGGGGACTATTCTAGTTGCTCTGAATCCGCTTTTAGTATTCTCTATAGTAAAGACCTCTTTATGAGCTGTTGGATAAGCCTTCAAGAAGTCTAGCTTATTAATATAGTTATATCCCAGGCGCCCTTTCTGCTCGATAAGCTTGCCATAAGCTCTTTTCAAAGGGCTAAAATAACCAACATCCAGAGGTTGCAGAAGGTGAGATGAATAAGCAGGCATGCAGATTACTATAATATTGTTTTCCTTGCACGTTGTATCGAATTCAGGTGTTAGGTGGCTTCCATGGCTATCTAGAATAAGGAGTCAATACCCCCCTCTTATACGCCCATTTGTAGCTGGAATAAAGACTTTTTAAAGCCAGCGCAGGCTAATTATATCTGTAGTCCATCCATTAGCACTCATTTCAACTCTCCAATCTCCTGGGATAGCTGCTTTATTAAACCATCCCTCAATATAAACTTTTCCCTTGAAGATAATGGTGGAGGGTATT